>NC_077224.1:21232227-21832227 GCF_024763615.1 Phlebotomus papatasi
CCCCACCCCTCCCTTTCCCCTCCAGAAGTATGTTTTTTGGGATTGCTCGAAAACGCGTTGTGCGATTTTTTTCATTTTTGGATATGTTTTAGAGATTGGGGGAAAGTCGTCTGCCTTCAAACGAAAAATGGAGTTCCAAATTTAAGATTTTTTTTTCTGAAGAATCCACAAAATGGATTTTATTTTATACTACACCAAAAAAATTCTCTTGTTCATTCGGCGTATATGATTACCTCATTTAGCACTTGCAAGTCCTCAGTTTTTCCTTCTGAGGAAATTAAAAAAGTGATGTCGATTTGTATGAAGGCAGCTGGCATAGTCTGCCTTCAAACGCGAGGCAGCTGCCTTTAAATGTTTTTTTTTCACTGAGAATATTGAATCAATAAAACTAAATGGGCTATAAATGAATAGGTTGAAGCCTAACGCACTCACTAAAATCATCACTGCAGTCAAAAGACATTACACAATAACTTTTCTTCACATTTTTCTGAAGAACTGATTTGCACATGAAAATTTGGAAGAAAAAGCCATTGAAGTTGACAATTGTCAACTTGAAACATCCCGGCCGGAGCAAGATAGCAGGTTATAAGTATTTGTATGACGTAGGAGTTCGATTTCACATGTTTTGATGTATGGAAAGATAGGATTTAAAGGCACACGACATTAGCATTTAAAGGCTGCTGCAGGGTGATATTTTCAAATTTTTGCCACCCACAAAAATTGTGTCATCTGAACCAAAATGTATTAACAGAAATATTAAGCCTGATTAACCTTCTATGTGTCACAATGGAAGATTTATTTGTAAAATGATTTTTACTATGAAAAATCACATGATTTGTGGAACATCAAAATTACAGTTTAGAGCTCATTTTCATTTTTTTTTATCTAACATCTAGGAAATAAGAGCTAGGCTCTCCATTTTTTGATGATTTATGAGAATGATGGATAGCTACCTAATAGTTAATAGAATATAATTTATGCTTTTGAGAACAACGAAAAAATCGCAACATTTGAAGGCTGCTGCATTTAAAGGCAGACGACTTTCCCCTACCCAGGCGAACATTTGGTCTATATACGAAAATACCGTTGAATCATTTCTAATAACGGTTTTTCAAGCTCAAAAGTTAAAAAGACACTAGAGAGCGCATTTATCAAGCAAATGGAGTCATGTTTGGGCTCGTTGGAAAGGTCTTGGAATTTCTTTTAAAATTGAACCGGTTCCAATCGGTAATGAACCGGTTTATAACTTATAAATAATTTTTATACGAAATTCAATTAAATTACTCTTGAGGTGCATTTTGGGAAATATTTTGAATGATTTATAAATCGGTCCAAATCGGTTGTGAACCGGTAATTAACCGATTATTTACCGATAAGTAATTTTTGTTCAAATATGATTTTTATTACTCTTTAAACTGTTTTGTAGAATCTATTGAGTGATGTATGAATCGATTTGTGACTGATATGTGCCCATTACTGTATTGTTTACATTATTTAATATTTTTTATGTTATAATGCAAATGGCTTATAACGATCAGTGTTTCAGGAGTTTTCTGCCGTTTTGCCTGAGATCGGTTATAAAGTCGGTCGGCAGTTGCAAAATAGGAGATTGAATAAATTAATTGAATTGAATTTAAATCGGTTGAGTACCGCTAAACGGTAAATGATGTGAAAGTACTTTTGAGGTGTAGCATCTAAGTCAGGATTTCGAGCATTTTGCAAAGCCTGGAACGCTTTGCCACCCCTTTTATTTCAAAGTTTGATGTTTATCCGGTAGCCACAATTTTATTTACGTTTTTAAAATTCCGACCCTTTAAATAAAATTGTAATTTTTGCGAGCTGAAAATCCAATTTAATATTCAGACTGGGTAATTCTGATATAACGCTTTTCACATATTTTTTGTATAGCAAATTTTAAAGAAAAATCAATTATGAAAAATTCTGTATATAAATACGAAAAATTACTAAGGATTTTTTTCTCAGTGAATTGTACCCGGTTTAATGTTTTATTAGAAGTTAAAAAGGTTTAGCCATCAGGATGCTTTTTATTCAAATTGGCACAAATTTAGTTTCATTTGAAAGGTCTTTGAAATTAGGATAAATCTAATCCATTTCCATTAATTTTAAATAATAAAAAAGTAAGTGTGCCAAATTCCGGCCAGCTTGCAATTTCGGCCACCTTTTTGTTCCTCGAATTTCCATGAATTTTTAGTTTTTACATACTCCAGAGATTATACAATGCAAAAGAATAACAATAAATGTAGCTTCGACAAACGAGATGACGTGAAAAAGCCATTGGAAGAATTCCTGAAGGGCAAGGAACTATGAGAATGAAGGTGGCCGAAATAGGGCTCCAAAGCTATATCTACATTTTTATTCATTTTAAAATGTATTAAGAATGATTTTGGAGTAAATAAAGACAGTAAACTGTCTACAAGGTTCTAAGCAACACTCTTGAAAAGAAGTAACAAAAAAAACAATTTGTAAATAAAAATATTGCATATCAAACTTAAGACTTTGGCGCTTGCATGCAACTATGCCGAAATTTGGCACACTTACCCTATACATTAAAATATTTATTTAACATGTAAATGAGCAATTATTAAGAGTTTATTTAATTCGAACTACCGAATATTGACCGATTTGGCATAGCTTTCTTCCCGTTTCTCTAGGTGAATCAATAAATCTGACTGAAAATTGAGGATTAGGGAATTTCTTGTGATTGTCTCACGCACATTTTGGGATTTAATGATGACTTTAGTACAGCAATCGGGCATTTTCTCCAGATCTACAAATTCATCCTTGTCTCACCGTAATTGATGTTTAACTCAATTTGTTATCATGGAAAACCTCTTTCCCTCTCTATGACTGATTTACTATAGAAACTATCGTGATGATGCCTCGTTATTGGGCAAAAATCATTTCTTATTCATGCCCAAAATGAGGTTTTATCTTCTCAACCCTTGATTAATTGAATTTTACTGTATTCAGGAGAAAAGTCCATTTTCTCACCGTTCTGATTGATGACAATGTTTTCCCTTAAGTATCATCTTGTCTTTTAAGTGAAAAATTCATTTTTCTTGCATGATTTTCCGTCTTTTTGTGTGTGGTGCTGCTGAAAGCTACCAAAAGTAATTGAATTCTTCAATTCTTACGTGATCCGAATGACAGTGAAAAATTTCCTATGATGGTGGTGTGTACAAGTGAAAGGACACCAAAAGAAGGCATTTAACATAACATTAATAAATACACGCATCACGGAGATGGTGTGACATTCTCCTACGGAGGGTTTTCTTTCAATTTCTAATCTCGAAATTCTTGTCCAATTGCATTCTCCATGTGGCATCGAAAAGGTGAATGATTTATGGGGTGAAAATATTAAAGGGATTTCCCTTACCCTCTTTTTTTTCTTCATGCTTGACTTTGCTCCTTTTCCCTGCCTCCGGAAAAGTCCAGTGTGGTGTCTTTGTCTCTTGAAGGGGTTCATTCTATCACAATTTTTCTTCCATTCAATTTACTGTCCTTCCGCATTTGCACAGAGTATGGTACAAAAAAAATCCTCCACTTCCATCAGTCAGGAAAAGTATGGAGAAAAAAAAGTCTTTTTGCTAATGATGCTTGGAATAGAGGAAAATTAAAAATTTCCCAGTGACAGGAGTGCGTTGTATGTCGCTTCTGATGACAATTTTAAAATGAAAAATAAGCTAAGAGGAGACAAGAAAAAAAATAAGAAGAGAATGAATAATTTTGTAGAGACGTGGAAGAGCTTACAAGTCATTTTTAAACTCTTTTTCTCATTTAGAAGATGTTTGTTTGCCAAGAGAAAAAATAATTGTATACAAAATGGGTTTATTTTTTTTTTCGAGGAGTGTTTAGCATGTGATTGATTGTCTTTACTTGGTGTATGGACTTTTTTATCAGTTGATTAAAGTTAAGGAGGTTTACTTGAATTTCTTATGGGTTTTTAGTACAAGGAGATTAATGCTATATTTAGTACAAAATTGACTATTTTCGATTGCATTCTATAAGATTAGTGAATTTTGCATCAAAAATATTCAGTTGAGAATGATTTGTTTCAACAGTTTTTGTACTAAAAAATCCAGGTTAGAACCTCAGAAATCTCTCGCCAGTTTTCGCCATTCGTGTTCTAAAATTTAGCCAAGACTCGGTATTTTGCTTGCATTTTCAGCAACATTTTGGAACAAAAGTTGCTCAATTCTTCTAAAATGTTGTCTCCAAGGCGAATTTAGTACAAGAAGTGATTCTTGTCTTAGCTTAACTCTAACTCAGACACTTTAGAACACATTTAACCTGTTGAGCACTATAAGTAGAATCTTATGCATGTCATTAACCTGAAAACGTCCGGAAACTTTCGTTTCCTGCTTTAAAAAAAAAAGAAAGTTGATATATTAATTTAAAAAAAAAAACAGTGGAAATATATTTTTTGGTGACAAAATCGTCAATTTAGAAAATACACACAGCCTTATGTAGTAGATCAATCGAGAAAAGGTATAACGGCTTTTTGAATGACTCTAATGTCCAGATGCCATTGATGATGTTTAACATTTGGAAAGGACAGTACCTTAAGCTTCCCTTGGGCATCAAGGGTCTTCAGTCCGATACTATCCTTCTTGTAGATTTCTCTTTTATGTAGAGGTATCACCTCGTCGTTCTCATCGAAATAGGCAAAATGACTAGAAAGATATTTGGGATTATTTCTATTAGTCTCATTTTCCTGGCTTTCAAATAAATTCTAAAAGAAAAGTACCTGGATTGCCATGGAGTTATAACTCCATCATTTGGTCCTCCGACCAGGATCATCTTATCCAGCTTGAGTAATCCTTCGCGGAATTGGGATGAATTTGTCGATTGAATGGCATTATTGATGTATGGTAGGAAGTTACTGTATTTGTAAAAGAGATCCTGATGATGAGGATCATTCCAGTAGTTACCAACTGATGTATGTTGTCCCACAAATGAATAAAATAGTTCAAAAGCAGCCTTCGCAGTAAGACTTGGGAAGATTAAATGAAGGAAAGCAGCTTCAACATAAAAAGTTATTTTTAGCATAGAAAAAAATCACGTTATCATTTAATTCTTGAACTTACTGCCATACTGTCCAGCTTGAGGAGAACTCAAGGAGATAAAATTCTTAACAGTGTGATTAGTAAAGGTTTGCAGAATTGCTCTGCCCAGTAATCCTCCTTGAGAGTACCCAACTAAATGGATTCCTTCAGGATGTTTCTCACAGATTTCCATTATATCACTGCCCAGCTCTTTGACTTGATGCCAGGAATTCTCTAAGCTGGACCATCCAGCAAAACGGTCAGTCATGTAAACCTTTGTTCCTGGATGGTGCTGTTAAATCGCCAAAAAGACAGTTTTTTGATTGATTATCAATCACACAAAGACGCAATTAACGCTGGAATACTCACTCTTTTGATCTCCTCTTCCATGATGAGCATGCTCTCGGCTCCTGTGAGGATTCCATGGAGAAGGAAGACGGGTTTATAGCACACACAGGAAGTTATCAAACAAGGTAGAATTAATAAAACAATTTGAGAGCGATTCATCACAATTTAATAAAGGCAGGTAACTTCCACAAAGATTCAAGACAGCACCAAATGACGTTTCTTTGACGCGTGGTTTGTTGGAACACTGCTAAAAATCATGCGCACATGATGAGGTCGTAAGGGTTAACCAGGGAATTGGAATATTCTAAGAATTTCTGGTGAATTTAAGGAGGGAATTCTACCTGAGAATTTACTTGCAGAAGAAAGCTAATTGTTCCTTGTTAGCTCTCTGAAAACTCCTTTCCAGATCATTGTTATATTCTTTTCCATATTAAATTTATTCCTATGAAACTTATAACTAAACTTCTTGAATATATTTATCGACATAATTATATAATTAAAGAATAAAATCATTTTCAAATAATTGAGCAGAATCAACTATGTAATGAAAAAAAAAAACAGTGATAGGATGAATAAAATTTATCATAAGGTAAAGTGCCCTCAGGTCGACCGGTTCCTCAATTCGACCGGTAGAGTTATCTATTCAAATTATTTATATTTGCGGAATTTGCAAAATCTCGACAAAAATTTTTTGACCAAAAAAATCGATAGGTTTACAGTTTTTTCAAAAAATCGAAAATCTGCTCTAAAAACCGTAATTCTCAATATTTCTGGGTGAAATTCACAAAGAATACTTGAAATGGTCCTACTAATTGTTTTCCATTGCGGAATTTGCAAAATCTCGACAAAAAATTTTTGACTAAAAAAATCGATAGGCTAACCCCTTACAGTTTTTTCAAAAATCGAAAATCTGCTCTAAAAACCGTAATTCTCAATATTTCTGGATGAAATTCACAAAGAATACTTGAAATGGTCCTACTAATTAATTTCCATTGCGGAATTTGCAAAATCTCGACAAAAAATTTTTTGACCAAAAAAATCGATAGGTTAACCCCTTACAGTTTTTTCAAAAAATCGAAAATCTGCTCTAAAAACCGTAATTCTCAATATTTCTGAGTGAAATTCACAAAGAGTACTTGAAATGGTCCTACTAATTGATTTTCATTGCGGAATTTGCAAAATCTCGACAAAAAATTTTTGACTAAAAAAATCGATAGGTTAACCCCTTACAGTTTTTTCAAAAAATCGAAAATCTTCTCTAAAAACCGTAATTCTCAATATTTCTGGGTGAAATTCACAAAGAATACTTGAAATGGTCCTACTAATTGATTTCCATTGCGGAATTTGCAAAATCTCGACAAAAAAATTTTTGACCAAAAAAATTGATAGGTTAACCCCTTACAGTTTTTTCAAAAAATCGAAAATCCGCTCTAAAAACCGTAATTCTCAATATTTCTGGGTGAAATTCACAAAGAATACTTGAAATAGTTCTACTAATAGATTTCCATTGCGGAATTTGCAAAATCTTGACAAAAAAATTTTTGACCAAAAAAATCGATAGGCTTACAGTTTTTTCAAAAAATCGAAAATCTGCCCTAAAAACCGTAATTTTCAATATTTCTGGATGAAATTCACAAAGAATACTTGAAATGGTCCTACTAATTGATTTCTATTGCGGAATTTGCAAAATCTCGACAAAAAAATTTTTGACCAAAAAAATCGATAAGTTAACCCCTTACAGTTTTTTCAAAAAATCGAAAATCTGCTCTAAAAACCGTAATTCTCAATATTTCTGGGTGAAATTCACAAAGAATACTTGAAATGTTCCTACTAATTGATTTCCATTGCGGAATTTGCAAAATCTCGACAAAAATTTTTTTGATCAAAAAAATCGATAGGTTAACCCCTTACAGTTTTTTCAAAAAATCGAAAATCTGCTCTAAAAACCGTAATTCTCAATATTTCTGGGTGAAATTCACAAAGAATACTTGAAATGGTCCTACTAATTGATTTCCATTGCGGATTTTGCAAAATCTCGACAAAAATTTTTTTGACCAAAAAAATCGATAGGTTTTTCAAAAAATCCCTTTACTATCCCTTTTAGATAGCTTTTAATACACGATTTCGAAATATATATAAGACTGATAAGTAAATTCTCTTTAGGAAAACACTTGCCAATAGTCTTCAGTGCGTCTATGCGCAAAAACGTATGGAAAAATGAAATGTCAAGAAGCCCCTGTTTTTACTAGTGTTTTTTATTATGAAATAAAATATATATGAAATACTTACCTGTTAGATAAATATCTCTTTATTCTGTAAAGCATAGTATTAGCAATATATTAATTTAAAAAGCCAAAGGGAGAGCTACAAGTGTTCAATTTAAAAGTGATTTTAAACTGTTGCCATTGAGGCCAAATACATTATTCTCAGGAGATATTTGTTGAAACATTAAAATCACGAGGAGCAAGAAAATTAATGAGAAATCCTGTGGCATCACGGGCTAAGTGGTGATAAATTCTGCTCAAAAGAGAGAAAAAATGATGTGTTTTGGGTGCGGAAAAGTGTTGAAAAAGCTGCTGCGACACCCATTAAAAGTCCCTAAAGTTTTCCCATAAAAAAAACTTTGCATCTCTTCTTTGTCCTCCTTTTTCTCTCAGTCAATTAAGTGAGATTCTTAGCAAATTTAACCTTTTGTGGTTGCCTTAAAATTTCATATTTCCTTGGAAAGAAATTAAAAAGGCATATTCTTACTCTGTAAAAGTTAGCTGAGTTTCTTTATTTTATTACTTAATCAATAAGAGTGAAATTTTGAGAGAATATAGCAAATTAACATTGAAATTGTAAGGAAATGTTATACAAATTCACTTGTAAGCTTTGTCCGTATGAGGGCACTGTTTTCTTCCGCAAGGGGCGCTGGCAACTGTTCTCAATTTTCAATTCTCAATCTCTTTAGTTTTTTAAACACTGTTTACATTTAATTAGGGTAAAATGGTACAAGTTGGACAATGAATGGTACAATTTGGACAGTGCATTTTTTCTTGATAAATTTAGTACTTCATTTTTATTTGTATATTTTTAATGCTTTAGTTTTATAATTTGGTTCCTTGTGCTTAAAAAACAAATTTTGTACTGTATTTATCAAGAAAAAAGCCATGTCCAACTTGTATCGGCGAATTGTCCAACTTGTAACACCATGTCCAACTTATATCACTTTACACTAAATATTTAATAAAGTTTCATCCGTTTCATCGTGTTCTTTGAAGGGATGAAACTATAAATTATTTTAAATATTTATTTACAATATTTCTTTATTTTATTAAGTATTTGTTTTTAAACAAAAAGTATCCAAACTTCCTTTTAAAATAAATATTGCATATAATAATATTCTAAGTCGACTTACCTTTAGCATTTCACCTGTTGTAAAATTAGTATTGCCATTCGTTTATGCAGTAGGGGGAAGTGGGGCTACTTTGAGCTGTGGAGCTATATTGTTATACGATTTTTTCGCATATTTCCAACGTAATTTGGATAGGCAAAATAATTGTCGATCTAAATAAAATTATTGTAAGAACCAGCTTCATTTAAAAATAGGCGAAAAAGTCGTATAACAATCTAGCCCCACAGCTCAAAGTAGCCCCATGTTCCCTTATCCTGACCACTTGTTGGTAGATGAATAAAAGTTCTTTTTATGGTGTCACATTAAATCAAAATTTATTAAATTGTCTTTATCTACTTGGGTTTACAATTAAAATTTGATGTTTATTTTTAATAAATGTATATCCTCTATACTGTCATCATCTTCTTCTTTTACCATCGCAACAAAAAATAAAACAAAAACTTACTCAATGAAGTCACTTTTTGTGAAGTCACTTTTTTCTTAAACTTCTTCAATATTTATATTTCTCATTCGTTTTCTTTTTTTTCTCTATGAAATGTGTTTTATGTGTGTGAATGAAAAAAGCGCCTAAAAATATTTATTCTATTTTCTTTATTTTTCATTTTGTTTTTTTATCTTTTTCAAATAAATATTGTACATTTATTGATCATGTATCAATGTATATCGTGCATATTATCTAATTTCTTGAGAAGGAGGGGGATCTTTTTTTCAGAGAAATTTATTCTGATTAAATGTCTTTCCTTTTCTTTTGATTCTCAGTGAAAAACCGTTGATTTTCAGATATGTTGATTTACTATTTCATCTTTTCTTTATTTTTGTGCAGAAATAAATCTGTTTTTTTTCTCTATTAAAAAAATCATTTGGGGTTGTATTTTTTTCTAGAACCACAAAAAGAAGCTTTTTGGGGGTTTTCTTTAAAGATTTCTTGACTAATTCATCTTCCCTCACTAATACTCAATAAATTGTAACTATTTTAAGGCTTTTCATCAGACACAATATTTTTTTTACACTTACTTTTTCTTTATTTTCACACCGTGTTCACTCAGTTTACGCTTTGTTGCAAGGACACTTAAAGGGGGTTTCCTTCCAAAATGAAAATATCAGAGAATATCACTTACTTAGAGAGCGCGAACAGCCTTTCGGTTGTGCGCTACTCTATAAAAAATCGCACTCTACATCCCTGTGCCTTTGCGCTAGGTTTCTGCTATAAAATTGTAAAACTCGCCATGTCAACTTTGTAAAAGTAATTTTTCCAAAGATTACACAGCCAATGAAGAAGCATTTCTGCCGTTTGGCTTCGGAGACTGGTCAACAACGCTAAGACGGCGGCAGACTCAAGGTAAAGGGGGAAATGTAGGTAGAGCTTCAATAAATTTATTGAAGCTCTACCTTCAATAAATTATTATTCATTTATTACTCCGACCCTAATAATAAGAAAAGTCCCCAAATGTCAAAGAATAGAATTTAAAGTAATAGAGGAATGAGAATCAGACTGACTTGACAATTATTGTTTTCTTGCATTTGATGGCAAAGTGTTTGTTTGTTTTGTTATTTCACGGTGGGGTATTTACAACTGAATGTTGAAACGAAGTATAAAGATCTGTGGAATATCTGCCATTTTCTAATGTTTGAACACGAAATAAAGTAAAATTTAAACTCTGGATTAACGATTAAACCAAAAGTTAGACTCGAGATTTCGGTGTTCTGATTTTTCTTAACATTAAAGACCCAGTCAAAATGACCGGTTTAAAATTAACACAAATTTAAACGGTTCAATGTCACTATCAAACTTTATTAATTTCTTAAAATTTGCATGTAATATAGGGTAAGGGCTCATAATTTTGACCACTCTGCTTATAAGCATCGATGTTCCAAGTTTGAAGTGCGATATTTTCAATACCAATTGACTTTTTTTGTTACTGTCTTTTCAGAAGGGATGTTTAGAAACTTGGAAAGCTATTTATTGTCTTATTTCTACTAAAATTAGTTTTAATACGTTTAAAAATGAATTGATATGTTAGAGGTGATTTTGACTCTTATTTTGGACAACTTGGTTATTAATTTGGACAACTTGACTGTAAATTTGGACAGTTAATCCGCCTCAAGAGGATGCCCATTGTTCTTCCTTTCATGAATCAATCTTAGTAAGGCCTCTTCCTGTTCATGTAAGGGAAACGTAGAATGTCACAAGAAGCCCGGAAACTTTCCATATCATTCATTAAAGTGAGTTGACTTCGGTACTCCTGCGGATTCGCTCATTCCCTGGCCTTTGCGGGAGCCTTTCAAGGCTTTTCTCGCTACATCTTTTTTGTAGAGATGATGCTCCTTTGTTTCTCCAGGCATTTGTCCAACCTAGTCATCACAAAAGCTAAAACTTCACAAAATTTCTTGAGAAAAACACCTCTCCAAAATAAGGAGTATCACATCACTGGTGAATATCTTAAAAAATTTCCCATTTTTCACACGAAAAATTCATTTCACAAGGGGAATATTATTTGAGGTCAAACGTACAAATCACTCCTAACGTGAATCAACACAATATTCAATGAATATTCAATATCATTAAAAAAAAACGCAGAAACATTGATAGTACTTTACCATAGCTAAATAAGACTGAAGTAAACACAAAGTTCTGTTATATTTCTCGTAAGCAATTTCTCAGACTGAATTTTCAACAAAGCAATTTTAACTCAAATCATATTCAAAATTTAACGTATTTAGTGTTAAAATCTTCCAAAAAGAACAAATATTTAGATATAATTCATCATTCATCAAATATTGGAATAAAAATCCATAATTTTAATCAATTTATTTTTAGTGTCCAATTTTATCCTCAAAGTGTCCAAAATAAGAAACTGGACAAAATTATGAGCCTTTCCCCTATTTTTCAATGTTTAAATTTTAATTTTTTGCTCTTGTCCAAGACAAATTTGTTCAGTATCCTACTCTACCGCGGTTTGTCATTTGACCGAAAAACGATCAAAAACGGTCGGTAAGTTTAGTGTTAATAGAGTTTTTTTTTTTCAAAAATACAGTTAAATATATTAGGAAATTGATGTTATCCGCATTTTAATGAATTTGAGGAAGAGAATTAATGTTTTTAAGAAATAAAAAGAAACATCCACCATAGTCGACGTCAATGAGTCACCAGTGGAGCAAGAGTCGCGGGAATCGTGCTTATTTTGCATTCTGAAAACATGCACGTCCTTTCACATCCACAATACTGATCCCAATTTAATTTTAAGGAAATTTTAACAAGCCTGATGGTTCGAGATTATAAAAAATTGATCAGTGGAGTCTTAACTAAATCGAACGAAAACATTGACGAAACGACAATTTCTGGCATGCTAGAAAAGCTAATAAGTGGGGTGCCATATGAGAAACATAGCTTAATTTAAATTCTAGAATAACACTAATTTGTGGTACAATGACGTGTTATTCTTCGGTTCAACCTTCAGCTGTTTAGTCTACATTATTGGTGAAGAAAAAATTTTACGGAGGGGGCGGGCTTTTTTTTACAGTTGAGAAATATGACTTACATGATTTATGAGCTGTAGAGCTTAATGTAACAGCGACATCTCGTGCTTCTGTCTAATTTTGACAGCACTGCTGTTGCTGCTGCTGGGAATTCTTGTGCTGCTCTCTGAATTGATGCACTTGCTGGATTTATTGTCTGAACCTGAAAAAATGTGGCGGAAGGGCGGTAGGGGAAGTACACTAGTGTCAATGCGAGAGTGTCAATTACTGAACATTAACATTAACACTGAAACTGAAATGTTTTTTTTATTTATACCTCTCTGTAATTCTCTAAATGATAGGAAAATATCTTCCTCGAAATAAGGACGCAAAGGTAAGGGCCTTGACAGACCTGAGGATTAGCCAAGAGACGGCTTAGCGTAATTTTATTCGAAATAATGGTTAAACTTCATTTCCATAATTTTCCTTTAAGTCGTCTCTCGGCTTAAGTCGTAAGTGTGTCAAGGGCATAAGATTGACAAGAGATCAACTGAAAATAGAGTCTTAAAAATTCAAAGCTTAGCGGAGGGCATATGAATGACATTTCTCACCTGTCAAATTCGAATGATATTTTCAAAACTAACAGAATTTATATTATATTAGATGAGATCATATATTCTGTCACTAGAAGAGGTTGAAAGTTTGGAGTGGTATATCTCAGCTCCTGATGAACATAATTGGATGAGTGAACTATTGTTGGAAAGCTTGGTTCATTAGCTTTTAGAAGCTGGTATACTCAATCTGCTATGGATAAACCATGGTCATCCAGAACCATTTATGTCGAAGAAGACACTTTTTGCAACGTCTTTTTTGGCCATCTACTGCTGGGACCAGGAGTAACCCACAATTCTCGCACAAGGACTGTTTGTTAGAGGAACTCAAAAGGCACAATTTGTGGAAGACACTTTTTTCTTGGACATCTTACTTTTTTTTATTCATCGACTTTTTCAAGAATTTTGAATGTTAAATGCAAGGAAAAAATTACAGAAATCCTAAAAGAGTGGTTTCTGGAGGGGAAGGATAGACGTGGGGATGAAACTGATGTGATATTTGGATTCCTTGGATCAACTTATGGGGGAGCACTTAGAACATTCCAAGTCGATATCTTCATTAGTTTGTCCAGAAAATGAGATAGAATGATTTCTGTCATTTTTTTCTATGCGTGTAAAATGTTAAAATTCTTGCAAAAGTGGATGAATAAAAAAAAGTAAGATGTCCAAGAAAAAAGTGTCTTCCACAAATTGTGCCTTTTGAGTTCCTCTAACAAACAGTCCTTGTGCGAGAATTGTGGGTCACTCCTGGTCCCAGAAGTAGATGGCCAAAAAAGACGTTGCTAAATGTGTCTTCCTCGACATAAATGGTTTTGGATGACCATGGTTTATCCATAGCAGATTAAGTATACCAGATTCTGAAAGCTAATGAACCAAGCTTTTCAACAATAGTTCACTCATCCAATTATGTTCATCAGGAGCTGAGATATACCATTCCAAACTTTCAACCTCTTCTAGTGACAGAATATATGATCTCATCTAATATTAAATTGTATTTTGAATTAAATGATGTAGGGGAAATCTTTCATTCTAATCAAAATCAATTAGCAACATTAGCAATAATGTGGTAAGGGATGTTTCAAAGAGAACATTAAAAGGTAAATTAAATTAAGGAAGTTATAAAAGTAAAGAAAGAAAAGGGAAAATCATAAAGAAATTTTAAAATTGTAAAAGTAAACAAAATAGTATATATTATTTCTCAATTTAAAATTTCGTTAAAAAACACAAATTGTAAACTCTCCTCTTCATTAAATTCACGTATATCACATAATATCAAAAAGTAATAAAGAAAATGATAGGAAAATACAATTTGCACGACAAGGCTACACTCAATACGGGTTGAACCAAGCCTCAGCCATCCTATTTTTGCGGGATATGTGTGACTCAAGATTAGCTACTAAAATATATTTTCACTAGGGTAAATGTCCTAATTCAAAACCATTTCCAGACGCTTGAACTTTCACAGAAGATTCAACACATGAAGTTCATAACTTTTTCTAAGGAGAATTACATAAATTTGCTTCTTGACTCTTCTACAATATGTTAAAGTTTGGTGAAAATTCTTTAGATATAATTTGAAAACTTCTTAAATACAAGAAAAATACGCGAATGTAAAATGCTTCTATTGGAAACAAAGTAATCCAAATGGAGACAAGGGAGAGTTTCTAATTGGAGACAAACAGTGTAAGTGAAACCGCGACGAAAGGCTTCCAAAACCTTGTTGAGTTGCTCTTAAGTGCAGGATTTGTTCTTCTTCCTGGTCTTTTCTCCTTTCACGAAATATGTAATTATTTCATTTGAAAACTCCACTTACCGTTAAGAATAAAGATTAGCACTTAATTTAACTAAAATTAGCCAGAAATATGACACAAATGTTAAACAAAACGAATAAACAACAGTCACTTTATTGTGTTTTTCATTGGAAAATATGGTCGATCGATGAAAAATTCAATGGTGAAAAGGTACACTTTTAATTTTTCTGAGAAATTAACAAATTCAAATT
Source organism: Phlebotomus papatasi (assembly GCF_024763615.1). Lineage (NCBI taxonomy): Eukaryota > Metazoa > Arthropoda > Insecta > Diptera > Psychodidae > Phlebotomus > Phlebotomus papatasi. The sequence continues at coordinate 21,247,108 of NC_077224.1, forward strand.
TGTGAATATGAATGGATTTTCGCTTTATTTGGAGCAAAATTAATTAAATATTGAAACTGTGGTATAGAAAATATATAAATATAATAATTTAGTACTGTATTTATCATGAAAAAAATGACGTTTCCATTTGGAGTAGCGAAAAATTTCCATATGGAGCAGGTTTTGAATTAGCTTAATTTACCCTGTTTTAAGTGTATTTGCTCCATTTATTGTCATAATCGAAGTTAAAAATGTCAACAAACCTTTTTAGTTTGCCGACCGAATTAAAAATCTTGATTAAAAGTAACGTACAGAGCGATGCAACTTTATTTTCGTACCTTATAAGATAATATGTCAAATTTTGAATTATGAGAATTTGGTATGCAAGATTAAGTTCTTTATGGTGAGTTTATTTGAACTTGAACGAGACTGCCATGCAAGCTAGGGGTGTCATTTAATTCCCGCGCTAATTTTGTTCATTGAAAAATAGAAGACGGGAAGAAAAAACAGTGAAAAAGTAGAAAATATTTGGTGAAAAAATTAATTTTGATGAAACTATGGAAAATGGAAATGCAAAAGCTGAGTTTACTGGTGAGTAGCGATTCTTTGAAATCAAGAAATCCATACATGCGAGAAGACAATAGATTTTTCTTACAGATCTTTGAATTCTTTTGCAACAGGGGAGTATCAAAATTGGTAGCCAAGAGGTTCATCGGAAAGGGTTCGTAGGCATTGCAGGGTACAACCCTGAGGAAGCAGGTATCCTTGTTATCACAAACTTTGGAATAGACTAATATGCTGAAAAGAGGTCACCGAGAGATGAAATAGTTGCAGAACTGACATTATAACTTATCCAGCAAAAGAAGAATTGTGCGTAACTTGAATCAAGAATTGGTGAAACAAGAGAATGATATTGGACGACTGATTCGCTTTAGTGAACGATCTATCAGGGATTGGACAAATATTTCATTCCTAGCCAGTGGGTTGGATTAGAAAGCGTATATAAGTGATCCAACACCAAAAAATGCAGTCTTTTTTTTATCTCCCGGAAGTGTTTTCAGATTATTCTAGACTAGATCATGCGACCAGAAAGGGTAGAATAATCCCCTTAACGGGCAATAATGTAAGCAGAATTATCAATCTGTTCGAAAAAAAACTTGGGATTGTTAAAGTCAATTTATAATAATTCATAAAAAATATATAAATCCAATTTTCTAAGGAAAAAATACTTTATTTTAATGAATTAAATATTTATCAACGTCAAATAAAGAAAACAAGTAGTAAAAGAATTATTCTTATTTTTTTCCTCTCGAAAAGCACACAAAATCTCGTACTTTGCGGCACCTCTGAAAGTGTCCAATAGTTATGAGACGTTTTGAAGTTGGAATTCATATTTTATAAAATTCACCACTCAGGGTTGCATCGCAAATCTCGTTCTAAACAGAGCCTGCCAATAAAATTACGAGATTTGACATCTCGTTCATAAAGTTGCATCGCAAATCTCTTAAGTTAATAGACTAATAGACGAGATCTGTAAAGTTGCATCGCTCTGGTAGTCTGAAAAAAATGTAATTAGGCAAAAAAAAACATTATATTTGAGCACTTCTACTTCCAAAGACTTCCAAGCACTTCATTTTCACCTGTACACCACTTCCGACCCTAATATCTCCCCCTTGGATGGGTATCAACCATATTTATTTATTTAGTTATTGGAACTAAAATGTTATAGTACCCATTACTAATGTAATTTAGTTATGATAACTAAATGAAAAAGTTACTGTAACTAATATTGGTCAACTATTTTATCTATGCTTTACTATATTTTATAGTTTTCATAACTGTAGGGAGAAGTGGGGCACCTTTGAAATTGGGATTCTTCACCTATTTTTAAATAAAATTCAGCCTTATCATGTTATAATTTAGTTGCACGAACAGATTGAGAAACTAAATTACATTATGTTATAGCTCAGTTTCACTTAAACATAGAAGAAAAATCCCAATTTCAAAGGTGCCCCACTTCCCCCTATATGAGGTAGTTGGGACTAAATTTTTGTGTATGTAAAATATTTCAAATGAGAAACCCCTCTTGGTGTGATTGCAACTGCAAACCGAAAAGTCCGAACAAAATTGTAGGTCTTTCAATGCGAAAATAGTCGTATGATTGAAAGAATAAAAAAAAAGTCCAAACTAAAAATTATTTACACGTACGACAAGTAAACAGATATGTGCAACAAGACATAAAATTCTTCTTTATATCTCTTCTTCTTCTAAAAATTATTTACACGTATATTGTATCCTTTTTATTTTCCAATTTTTCTCTCTCTAAAAGATTTTCTCGCTACAATATTTTTTTTAATGGGGGGAAATCCGTCAAGATTTCGTCTATATAATATCTTTTGAAATTTTGACGATGTCTTTCTTGGTGGAAAGTTTTTTTTCTTGTTGTGAAATCGTATTTATTCATCTTTACATAAATTCTCTCATTTTTTTTCTTGCTAGCACAAATTTTCTTTTTTTTACTAGAAATGTATCATCACATTTTGTAGTTTGCATTTTTTCTAAATCTTTTGTTTGACCGTACGATTAGTGAAATCCTTGTTGTGTCTCTTGTTGGTTTTTTTTACTCTGTGATTTATTTTTTTCTTTTTCTAAAAAGTATGATAAAAGCTCGATGAATTCACATGCTCAATCTCTCATTGAATTTTTTTCGCAAACCACAGTAATTTTTTTATTTATTTCTCAAATTCTACATTTTTTAAGACATTGGGTTTTTTATGATTAAAAGTTCCTTTTTTTTCTAGATTATCACTTTAGTGTTGTTTTTTTTCCATGTCGATCGCAATCAAACCAAAATTTTTCGCTTACGTTTCGCTTTTCTGCAAATTTTCTTTTCTACATTTTCTTTTGTTTTTTTTTGATCTGTTGTCTTTGCCACGTGATTTTTAATTGGGGCTTCATCAAGGCACAAAATGTCTATTTCAGAGTGAATTTACGATTGAATTTATCTATTTTTTTTAATATATCTCTGGATTATGACGATTATTTTTTTTAAAGATTGTTCTTCATTTTTTTATACTCTCCCCGGTTTTATTTTTTAAATATTTTTGTCTTATTGTAATCTTGTCTTTCTCGCTGCGACTTAACATTATTGTACAAATCAGTATCTCACTTTTACGTCTTACCAACACTTTATCTTTTTTTTTCTAAATTCATTTTTAGTATAGATTTTTTTTTCCTTAATCTAAATCCCATCCTTAATTCGCGATATCGTGACAAAAAAAGCATCCTAATATTTGATTTTAAAGATTCTTTAATTATATTTTTTTTTCCTTACTTTATATAAAATATTTAAATGATTTATTCTTGATTTTTTTTTTTTAATAAAGATTGTTTTTCTTGAAAACAGTGAAATATTCATGAGTTTATTTAATGATTTTTTGTTTGGTTTTTTTCTTTTATTTAAATATAAATTAACTTACAACCCAAAAAAAAAGAAGAAAATAAAATAAATGCTGAAAAAGCATTTAATATTAATAATAAAGATTCTTTAAGAACTATAGTGAAGATTTTTTTGCGTGTCTTTTTTGCATTCTTTGCCTTTTTTTCTTTTTGTTTCATACCTTTGGTGCTACAGAAGTTGAATAAAGTTATCAATTTTGATTTTCATCGACTAGCTCTCTCAATCATCATAAAATGTTTATTATTGAATTTGCCAAAGGACTGACTATTTCTTTATTGGAGTGAATCAGGGAGAGACGCGGAAGCCAAAAGGGAAAGTGAAAGGAAAGGAATTCTCAAGGGATTCCATCGATTCCTGAAGGACCTTTTCCTTTCCGGAGAGCTTTTTGTTTTTTTGATTGATTGAGGAGCTCAAACATTTCAACTTCTGCCCTGCGTCTTTTTTTTTGTGTCTTCAACCATCGTCTATGATATGAAATGATTGATATTTGATTATAATAATGTGTATTTTTTCTGCCTTTTTATTCTATGTACAAAAAAGTCATTGTTTAAATATTCATCTCCTTTTCTCACAAGTCACACAAGCTTTGGTCTCTAGAACAAAATTATGGGCGCCATTTGTCACATTTGGCCATTTGAGAAATTATTTTGGGAAGTGAGGTTATGTTGAGTGTAACCTAAAAAAAATGCAGAGCATTTCTTGGTAGAATATCCTCAATTTCACTTTTTAATGCAGTTTTTTGTCAGTAATTTAACCGTTGAATTTTAATTTTGTTGCTTTCAAAATTTTCCATTTAACCTCAAAATTTGATTTGCAATTCTATGGCAGGAGCCCTATAACCAATCGACCGCAAAGTTTCAATTTAAAAGAAAAATCCCTGGAATTTTTCTGCTATTTTTCCACGTGAGCCTCCATGGAAAAGCCCGCTAATATCCTGCGTAGAATTCCGCGGAGTTATCGTTTTTCTTTCTCTTGAATATCCCCGAAATAAATCTAAGGATTTTTCTGTTAATATATTTGAGAACGTTCCCTGGAAATTGAAACAGAATTTCCATCGAACATTCCAAGTAGGCGAAAGCAATTCTCCCTTCGAACGTTCATGCCTTTGAATAATGTGAATTTTCTTTTAGTTTTCCTAAGAGACTTACACATTTCTATTGAATATTAGTTGGATTATCATCAATTGTTGATAATTCCGTGATAATTTAGTGTAAATCTCTTAGGAAAACCAAAAGAAATTCACATTATTCGAAGGCATGAACGATCGAAGGGAGAGCACTTTCCCGTACATTTTCCGATATCATGCCGACCAAGACTCCATGGAAGTAAACGCTAAAATCTCAGTGGTGAGGATCTCAGTGGCGCAATAGGCAAGAAAGACCATTGGATCTTGGGCGGTGAGATCTCTGGCTCCACTCTCACAGTTGTGAGTTCGAGTCCCGCCCGGTGCAAAGCAACAGAATGTCAGAAAAAGACATTTTCACAGATAAAGAAAATGTAATAAAATGCACCGTCTCTGCCCAAAAAAAAAAACTTCAGGAGCACGGAAGAAGCATTAACTACGGAGAAGGCGTTCCTGGACGATTCACAATCAGCAGATTCTTCCAACACGGGGCACATTGTAATAATTACATTGTAATAGCAAGTAAAGAGTCCCGATACGATTAATAATAATAACGCTGAAATTCCGCACTTGTTTTTCGCCCTAACGCTATAATTCTTGCGAGCTAGACATACTCAAATGAACGATATGATAGCAATGCAGTACGACTCCGATAGAGTCAACCCCTAAAATTTTTAAACATCGTGAAAAAATATGTAAAATTTCAGGTTATTTTGTTAAGTAAGAACCCAGGACAATTTTTAAAGTGTGAAATAGTAAGTACAATAATTAATAACTTGGTATATTGCGGATATATAAAAATCAATGCGTTGGAGTCGTACTGTATTTTCAATTCAAAAGAAGAACAACTGAGTGTTTGTCTGATAGACGAATATTCTCTAAGTTCCAAAATGCTAATTATTGGCACCATTGGCACTGATCCTTTATTTACTTATGGATGTTTTTTTGTAGAAATTTTCCATAAAAATTCCATACCATTTTTTATCAATTTTACGAACTGTTTTGCAGAAAAATATTTTTAAAAAAATCCACTGGGAAAGTCGTGAAATTCCGTAATATTAAATCATGGAAACCTCTAAGGCTTTTTCTTGGAAAATTCCGAGGAGAATTTCGTAGAAATAAAGAGGATTTTTCCGAATTTTTAAAGGGCTGACTGGAGATTATACCGCTTATTATTTTATTATGGAATATTATCCATAGGAAAAAATAAGGAAATTTTTGTCGGAAAAGTTCATGGAAACTCTTGGGCATTTCTTATTAGACGGTCCTATACAGGGTTCCGCAAACGTCCATGGAACAGTCCCCATAGCAAAAGACAGCGGAATAGGAACATCAAGCGAAAAATTCCTCGGAATTTTCCAGTATCTTTCCTTGAAAAATTCCATAGGAATTTATCATAGTATATTCCAAGGAAATTCACATGGATTTATAGAGCATTTTTTCTGTGGAAAACTTCCAAGGAAATGTTTGTGAATTTAATGTGGATTTTTAACCTAAATAAAATGGAGTAAAAATGAAGTTGTCACACATAATTAATTTTATTACAATTTGTCGCAGGAGTCACTAAAAATGTTTGCGAAAGGTTGGGAAACAAATTATCCATGTTGTCACAACACCATTTTATTTGCTAGACATTCGATAAAAATAGTTGAAAAAACTATGGAAAACCCTGTGGAAAGATAGTGGAATTTTCCATACGATTTCTTCGGCATATCGCGCGGACGATTCAAGTTTGATTTTCCATATAAATGTTCCATGGAGAACGCTAGAATTCCAGTGGATTGTACTTGAAATTCCATGGAGAGCTATTTATGATTCCGATGGAATTTCTAACTCCAAATTCCATGGAAAATTTGCTGGAATTTTAGCGTTAAATTCCGCGGATTATTGCAATTTGAACGCTAGTTTTCCACTGGAATTACCGTGGAATTTTGCTATGGGGCTAGGAGTAAATTTACCCTCAAATTCCTCCTCGGAATTCCACGCGGATTTTGAGCGGTAAAATCCGTGGACATGGTACGAAAGACTGCTGGAAATCCAGCGGAATTGCCGCGGCCATTGGCTATAGGGTTTTTTTAAAGCTGCCAACAGTAGACATTTGAATATTTCGTTTATAGTTTTCTTTCACTTTAGAGGGGAAAGTACTCTCTCTTCGAACGTTCAAATTCTTTTATTTTTGTAATAATTGTAAAATCCTGTAAAAGAAAAATCCCTCCCTCCCAATATTCTTCTTCAATTATTTAAGGTTATGTCCAACATAACCTCACATTTCAAAAGCAATCTCTCAAGGCCAAATGAGAAAATTGGCTATTATTAAAATTAAAATTAGGTGAAAATAAAGTTTTAGGGGTAGTTTTTACTCTGTAATTTTCCGTATAAATATCTAAATATTGATTTTCTTTTCTTTCAAACTTGTTTTTTATTTTTATTTTGGTTTGTCGTGTGTAAATTATGGACCCTGCAATTAGGTAAACCACAATAAATTTGATATAGATTCCTTTTTTGTAAAGCTCCAGCAGAAAGATTTTGTGGCAAAGAAACCATTCTGAATGATTGCATTCTCTAAAAAGTTTGTAATATGGTACTTTTGTTGAAGATTTGTCAGAGTTTACGTTTTTAACAAAAAAAATCGTGTAAAGTCTTTTGACTTGTGGTGGATTTTAAGATGAAATTTTTGTATAAAAATAAATTTATTTTGACAAAGAAAATTTTTATTACGTCTTTCGTTTACCAAGGGATGATTTTGTATAAGAAAAAAAACTTTCTAAAAAAAATGCGATTTCTTGCACAGAGACCTCAAAATCGTGTAACTTTTATCGCGAATCTTGATTTGTCGATGTACAATGATAGTTGCATGGAAATCACGCGATTTTCCCAAGGTCGGTCACGAAATTTATCTAAGAAATCGCAAAATCACACGATTATTGTTCAGGGTATGTCTTCTGAGATGGTGAGTTTTTCACGTAAAAAATTCACGGCTCTGAGATCACCTTTAGTAAGCATTTTGTTAAGCTTTCGTCAAAACTTTCATGTGAATTCTTAGATGCTGTAAGTGTTTCACGTGACATTTTTTTTGTCAAAGCTTCATCAAATGCTTACAGGAAACGATCTAAAAACCGTGAGTTTCTCACGAGAAAAACTCACGCATCTCAGAATTCATACCCAGGTATTAGAAATTACTGGAACTGTTGCATAGAAATTACGCTGTTATTCTGAGAAATCGCAAAATCTCGCGATTTCTTGCACAGAAATCACATGATCTTGCGTGCTTTGCACAGTAATCGCAAGATCGCGCGATTATTGCTCAGAAGTCGACCAATAGAACAATAGTTGCACAGAATTCACGCATTTGAAATCAAGATTCCAAAATATCATGAATTATTTTTTATTTTGACTTATCAAAATAGCGCGATTAATGGCCACTAAATTGCAAAATAGCGCGATTAATAGCCAATAAATTGCAAAATAGCGCGATTAATAGCCACTAAATTGCAATATAGCGCGATCAATAGCAACTAAATTGCAAAATAGCGCGATTAATAGCCCCTAAATTGCAAATTAGCGCGATTATAGCCACTAAATTGAAAAATAGCGCGATTATTGTCACTAAATCGCAAAAAAGTGCGATAATTGCACAAAAATCGTACAAATTTCCTAAGAAACCTCACAATATTGCGATTTTTGTTCAGAAATCGTCAATTCTAACTTTAAGTGAACCGTAAGTGGCAAAAATAATCACCCCTTGCTTTTTTTCATATTTGAGATATTGTATGAAACTTGTTAAATTTTATGTAATAAATTTTCAATCATTTAGAAAAATTTTCCACCACAAAATATTGCTGCTTGGCATTTTTTTTCTCTCTCTCTTAAAACTGCTTTAAATATTTATCTCAGTATAATTTTACCTGCCAGTTATTATTATCAATATTTTATATATAATTAAATTTATTTATTTATGTATCTTTCTTCCTTAAGACTCTAAAATATTTTCATACAATCTACTAATGCATTTCTTTTTATTTTATATATATATTTTTTTAAAATGGGAATTTCATCAAAATTTCCATTTTTCTGTTTGATGAAATTTTGATTTTTCTTTTCTAGAGAATATTTCGCGCCAAGATGATGTCTAAAATGTTTTCTTATATCGTATCAAAAAATATTTACAAACTATCAATATTGTCTTTTTTCATTTTCATCTGTTTTCTTGTTTTTTTTCTTTTACTTAAACTTCTGCTTCACAGTTTAAATCTCTTTTTTTTGTTTTAATTTAAATGATGATACAAAAAAAGAACAAGAAACAACGTAAACCAAAGGCTGAAGGAAGAAATAAAATGTTTATTTGAGGGAAGGAAGGAGGAAAAAAAATGTCTTTTTGCCATTAATATCAATCTAATAAGAGTTTTGTTATGATGTGTAGCGATATTTAATTATAATTTAATTATGTGCTGTGGTTTCCTCAATCATTTTGCCATATGGTGGTCTCTCAGCTTCAAAATCTATTCATCCTCGATCCACTGTGCTGACGCCCAGTCCGGAAGTTCAGTGGAATACTCCCAACCGGGACCCTGCGTAGTGCCATTATTGATGATAAATCCAACCGAGAAATATAAACATTTTAATATTCCGGACTAAAATTTATATGTCTTCTACATCTTCTCTCTCTTCCACTTTATGAAAATGGAGAAAATTTTCCACTGTAAATTGATATTAATTGCTCTCAATTTCTCCTCTTTCTCATCATCATTCGCATCCACTTTAGCATTCATCTTCCAGACATTCAGTTTGCGCATTTGGATTAATGGTTTATGTACACTCTTTATGACTTTCAGAGGATGAAGGGAGGTGATAGTTAAAGTGTTCCAAATTTCTAATCTTCCAAATTCCATCGGCTTTTCAAATTATATGTCTCTGCAATTTTCTCAATTTTCACGATAATTCCATCTGACACTTTTCAGCCATTTATAGATGTAAAAGAATGATGATCGACCACATAATTGATCAATGAACCCATAATTTTCAGCAGAAATTTCTTCTCTCTGCAATGAATTTTGACCTGATTTCACCGTCAAATATCTCTTACAGATGTTGCCCTTGCTAAATTTACACAATTCTCGTAAAAGTCTAGAATTATTGCTTTCCGCACAACAACAGTAATTTGGACCTCAAAGAGTCAATGAAATACTTTACAGTGCCTGGCTATTTTCATTCACGCTTTTGGGAATTATGAGAAATTTTTTACAGTCAACTATAAAAAAAAGATGACTAAAAATAACCCATTTCAATCAAAATTAGTACTAATTCTCAGTAATATTGCCAATATGAGACAAATAATAAATAATTGGTAGGGAAAGTAAGAAAGTCAAGAATCTTTTGCTGTAATACACACTTCAACGAAGGCAATTTAATTCTTTATATTATTTGAAACAAAATTACTTCAATTTGCTTAACCCATTCAAACAAGGAATTGAAAATACTGGAGAAAGAATGTTAATATTTTGGAAATTAGTTCATTAGGGGAATGTTGGCATGGTTCGCACAGAGTGAACCTTCAAACAACGCAAATTTTCTCTGTATTTGCAAAGGTCTATTTCGTCATTTCTTAGCTATAAGATCGATAATTATCAAGCTCATGAAACGAGATGAAAAATTGTAAGTCAGCTGTTTGCAAACAAAGAGAAAATTCGCATCGTTTGAAGGATCACTCTGTGCGAACCATGCCTACATTCCCTACAGATTAATGGTGATATTCCAATGAAAAATGAACATTTCTTTTAGTACTTTACTGTTCTCAATTGTTTCTACTTAATCGACTTTTCTTTTTATTGGTTGCTGTCACGACAGGTAACAAGACAAAAAAACGTTGATAATGCAGAAGCACTTTAGAAAAGTACTAAAAAGCCCAGAATTCTGTAACGCTCTGGCAATGCCATATGACAAATTGGGTTCGAATCTTAGGAAAGCTTTTTCGAAAATGCGATTCTGTAGCTGTGACATTGCCATTTTAGCTCACGTGCCATTGTCAAAAGTCACATATTTGAGATTTCTGGCAATTCAAATGACAATGAATTTAGCACTTTAATGTTCTCAATTGTTTCTACATAATCGACTTTTCTTTGTATTGGTTGCTGTCACGACTGTTTGGTGGTTTTAAAATCCACCTATGGGGAAAATAGTCGAGACAGGTACCAAGCCAAAGAAACATTGATAATGCAGAAGCACTTGAGAAGAGAAAAGTGCTAAAAAAAAAACCCAGGAGGGGAATTCTGTAACGCTCTGGCAATGCCATATGACAAATTAGGTTTGAATCTCAGGAGAGCTTTTTGGAAAATGCGATTCTGTAGCTGCGACATTGTTATTTCAGTTCACGTGGTATTGTTAGAAGTCACATATTTGAGATTTATGGTAATTCAAATGACAATGAATTTAGCACTTTACTGTTCTCAATTGTTTCTACATAATCGACTTTTCTTTGTATTGGTTGCTGTCACGACTGTTTGGTGGTTTTAAAATCCACCTATGGGGAAAATAGTCGAGACAGGTACCAAGCCAAAGAAACATTGATAATGCAGAAGCACTTGAGAAGAGAAAAGTGCTAAAAAAAAACCCAGGAGGGAAATTCTGTAACGCTCTGGCAATGCCATATGACAAATTGGGTTTGAATCTCAGGAGAGCTTTTTGGAAAATGCGATTCTGTAGCTGCGACATTTTTATTTCAGTTCACGTGGCATTGTTAGAAGTCACATATTTGAGATTTATGGTAATTCAAATAACAATGAATTTAGCACTTTACTGTTCTCAATTGTTTCTACATAATCGACTTTTCTTTGTATTGGTTGCTGTCTCGACTGTTTGGTGGTTTTAACTCTTTCGCGTCTTTAGGGTAATGTCATGACTCGGGGAAAAAAGTTTTTTTTGGGTATTTACATTAATTGAAATCTATCTGTTCGTGCACGACATCATAATAGAAGGATGTAAGATTCTTGGCTCATTTTCTCAAGACTCTAGTTAGATTTCAATTAATGTAAATAGCCAAAAAGAAACTTTTTTCCCCGGGTCATGTATGACCCTAAAGACGCGAAAGAGTTAAAATCCATCTGTGGGGAAAATAGTCGAGACAGGTAACAAGACAAAGAAACGTTGATAATGCAGAAGCACTTTAGAAGAGAAAAATACTAAAAAAAAGCCCAGAGTTTATTTAGACCAAGTTCTTGCTCTCAGAATGATTTAAAGGTGTCTTGGAAAATTTTGAACTAGGGATTTATCATTCCATTTTAAACGGTCTCTAATATTTATGACAATATTGTGAGTTTCCTAGTGAAGGAAAATTTGAATTAGAATATTCGTCATATATTGACCCTTTTTTTAGATTATCATTTGTTACAATTTTTACAGAATAGTTTAGTGTGGATATGGATTCATTAAAAGCTGCTTAAAACCACTTTGCGAACTTTTTTTTATGAAAAAAAAAAACAGTCTCTTTCTTAAAAAAGGGAATTTATAAGCTTATATATCTTTGGAGAACAAGTGTAAAACGGTAAAAATTGCTCTGAAATCATGCACAGCTCAAGTATTAAATGGTAATGTGTTAAAAACATGCATCGCAGTAAAATCTTAAAACGGATGGTACTCAAAACTGCCACAGCGGGCACAAATCAAAAATAAAATTGTTGAAATTGAGCATAAGTCCTGCATACCTCAAATAAAATTGAATATAAATTTTAACAGGTGTCTTAACGGATGTGCATGTTTTCAGCACACTATTAAAAGTTCCATGCTTGAGCTGTGCAGATCGTAAATACGATCTCGAGCGTTTTATACTTTATCTGTGCGTGTTGTCAGCACAAATTTAACAATTTTATAATTGATCTGTACCGGTTTTTAACACAATATACTTTTTCAATTGAACTGTGCGTATCTTCGACACAATGTAAACCGTTTTATGCTTCAGCTGTGCAGATTTTATGCGAAATATGAGAAGTGCGTGTTTTATGCACAATCTGAACCATATTATGCTTCAGCTCTGCGTGTTTTCAAAACAATTTTGACTTAAAATTTTAAAATATTTTTTTTTTATTTAAATTATAAATCTTGAAAGAATATAAGGGCAAAATGCTTTCTAAAAGCTAGAAGGGCGTCCCAGAAAGTCTGAGGGAATTAAAAGTTTTTTTTTTTATTTCAACGCGAAATTTTGAACGATTAAAAGACATAATACATTTCAAAAATTAGAGGGGCGTCAAATTGTCTCTGAGTCTCTTTTGTTACATGACAGTTCATTTGATTAAAAAAATAGACAAACCGGCGCTCCTGATGGCCTGCGCCCTGGGCGGGCCGCCTCTCCCGCACCTCTCTAGGTGCGCTACTGGGTCAGGGAACATTGAGGGAGGAATGCGACCCACTGTTTGAAAGGTATCGATCTCAGCTACAACATACTAAAATTTAAAGATAAAGCATCGTTTAGTTTTCGAAATATTCGAGATTGATTAATCGAAAATCGACTTTTCGATTAATCGGACCTTCGATTAAATCGAATAAAGTTGGGGTGTCGGTAGGATTGTACTCCACGAGAGCTTTCTAAAACACCAAAATTTTTCGCATTCCGATTATTAGAATCGGAGATATGACCATTTGAAAATTGAATTTTTGATCCATTATAGCTCTGGTCACGGAGGCCAGGGGACCCTTATGCCCTAGACACACTTACGACTTAAGCCGAGAGACGACTTAGTGGAAAATAATGGAAATGTATTTTAATCATTATTTCGAATATAATTACGCTAAGCCGTCTCTCGGCTAATCCTCAGGTCTGTCGAGGCCCTTAGTCTGGTATTGGACGAAAGCTAGGTCCAGCTATGACATATATACTAAAATTTGAGATCGATCGATGCCCCAGGGGCCCAGTTATTGAAAAAAAAAAAAAACAAAATTTAGGGGTGTTAAAAAAAGGCGGAAGAAAGGGTTGGGGTGGATCTGATATCACCTACTTCTAGCGGCCCATCGATATTTAACCTTTGCTGAAAACCGCTTGTCGATATCTCTTTCCGTTCTCTCTCCAGAAGTGGTTATACGACGGACGGACGGGACGAACGGGACGGACAGGACGGGACGTCCACGAAAATCGATTTTTGGCGCATATGATATTCGTGATCTATAAGTGTCAAAACGTATTAATCCAAAATTTGGGCTCGATCTGACGAGGTCGGATTTCACCTAGGACCACAAACGCTGAGATTGTAAAGAATCTCAGCTAAAAATGTTCAGGAGAAAGTTTCCCTTTTCATTAAAATAACACAATAATGGTGCTCTTCTAATGGAAAAAGATAAAAGAAAATCTTCATCCTGAACAGTTTTGTTTTGAATATATGACTATTCGAAAGTGCTTCTGCATTATCGACATTTCCTCGTTTTGGTTCATGTCACAACTGTTTTTCCACTTCCTTTTTGTTTGGTTTTAGGTGGTGGGGACTGGAGAAGAAGTCGAGGCACGAACCAACACATAAGTCGGTAATGCAGAAGCACTTGAGAAGCCCAAAGGCTTCCAAATCATATTCCAGCCTTTACAATTTCTTTTTCGGTTATATATTTTAATGTTTGTACAACGTCGTACAGTTTCCTTCACAGTGTCAGTTATATGGGGAAAAAAAGCTCTGTGTTAATGTTTATTGACATTTGACATTCTTATCACAATCCACATTTTAAATTTCGCATGTTAAAAAAAATCTTCAGAGTGTAACAATAGGACAACTGCGGAAAAACCGATTTATCCTCTCAAGAAGGTGGAAAATTAACAAATTCTCCCTTGAGATGCTTTCCAAGCACTCCAACATCATTATTCACTTCTTCATCTCACTCTCTCTCTCTCTCTCTTATAGCCAAATTCATAGAAAATTTTTCCTGCTTTTCCCATTTCCTCTTGAGATTCTCTATAAGGGGGCAAGCACAGCCGAAAAAGAAAACGAAGAATAATGGCAAGTGAGGAAACTTATCGAGTTTCAATTGAAAGTTTTTTTATTCACTTCCCATTATGCAAAAAAGTACCACCAAAAAAAAATCTACTTTTTTCCCCTCATGATATACAAAAAAAAATGAGTGATTTTCTTCATTCTCTAGCGGATGTTTGAAAAAGATTTTCTACTTTTGGGAAGGAAAAAAGTTCACAAGTTTGCGCAGGAAGTAAAGATGACTGTCAAGGGATGGATAAAAAAAAAGGTTCACTTTGCTAAGAAACATGCAATATTTGAATAAGATCTTTCTTTTTTCCTCTTTCTTTTTCACGAAGCCATCATCATATGCAAGAGAAATATATAGAAGGAAGTGAATGTGAGAAAGATGCTGGGAATATTGAAGAAAAAGAAGAAAAAAAAAGAACGGACGACGAACTTCAATAATATGTATGCAATTTTCATTGAATTTCCTTTCTTGTACACATATGCTGAGTACACAATCAAAACTGTCTAATGAAATTACTCTGCATGTGCATATATCATTGAATTATATTTGCCTTCGAGCTTTTTATTGTATAGCTCTTCCAAGAAGGATGTGAGAAGCACGCTGAAAAGCTAAAAAGTCAAGTTTCATTGATGATTTTTCCTAGAATTTCTCCTATACAAGCTTCAGTTGAGCTTTATGATGCATGAAATTGTGTATTTTTGCTAAATCATATGAAAAATAATTTATTCTTCTATATGATTCATACGAAAACTGATGTTTTTCCGGCAAAAACTTTCCATCATGGGATTTCCTGTAAAGTGATTTCAGTAATATTGAGTTGAAAAAATAAGAATAATCTATCACTTTTAGATGAGAATATACATGGCTTCATATCAATCTTTGTGATTTTATTGGGAGGTTCTGAACAACTTTAGTCGCCTCTTGGCAAATCTCTGTAGTTCTTAAGGTTCTAAATAGTAAATTTGCACTTGAGAGAAATCCGAAAAAGTTAAAATAACATTCCGGAAATGTTAATTTTACCCTGCAGTATTGATCCGAAATCGGTGTAAATATTACCCTTTTTAGGTGTGTTATGGGTTAAAGTTACCCTTTTTCATGTTAATTTTACCCTTAATAAGGTGTAAAATTAACATTAAAAAATGTTGATATATTTTTACACCTAAAAAGTGTTAAAGTTATGAGGAAAAAAAGTTAATCGCACCCTCTTTTTTTCTCAGTGAAGTTTGAAATGCAATATTTTTAATACATATTGAAATTTCTTATTACTTCCTTTTCGGATGTGTTATATGGAACCTTGAAAACAAGTTTATCATCTCTGCCTTCTTTAAAGCAGTTCCTAAAATATTGAAAAATTAATAAAAATATAGACATTGCTTTGGGTATTATTCCGGCCACTTTGAGTGTAATACCGGCCACCTTGTTTGTTACCACCTTTGGTCAAGCAATGGATAGAAAATTTCAAAACGTCATACACAACGGGTTTAAAAATATTTACTTTAATAATTTTATATGACCCATAAGCCCTGAGATCTTCCATGTGATTTGTCCTGAAGACCTAAGGAGTTTACCTTGGCATCCCAAATTTACGCGCAGATTCCCGTAGAAGTTTGCCCTTCCTTAACTCTTGCAAGGCCTATTCCACATCATCTTTTTCATAGAGGCGATGTTTTTCTTCTATGGACATTGTACAGCTCAGAAATTGAAAAAAATAAATAAAATGAATAAGAAATTCAGGAAAACAAATGATGTTGCCGGAATAGGCAACATTACCTCACTGGAAAGACGCTCAAAAAGTATCTACTTTTTTACGCGAAATACAAGATCCACCTGGGAAATTATACTTGAAATTTAAAGAATGATTCACTATTAACTAAAACAGAAAGAATCTTTAATGAAAATTATTCAATTTTCATGAAGAAATATCAAAGGAAAACCCTCTGCATTTCACCACAATTACAAGACTGCTAGAAACACAAGCGAACTGTTACATTTTTTGTAAGACTCCACACTGAGTTTTTACAACGCAATTTAAATTCAAATTATACCTAAAATTTAACGATCTTTGTGTTAATACATCCTAAAATGCATAAATATTTAAAAGCAATATGAATTCATTGACTATTCGAAGATAACATACATAATTTTAATTAATTTATTTCCCTGGCCGAAATTACACTCAAAATGGCCGTAATTAGAAGCTAGCCGAAATTTGACACATCTCCCCTAAAAGCAAAATAAATTCATTGACTATTCGAAGATTACATACATAATTTTAATTTATTTAATTGATTGGCCGAAATTACACTCAAAGTGGCCGAAATATAAAGCTGGCCGAAATTTGGCACACTTACCCTATCTTGAAATTCATTTCTGAGCAGTGAATACAAGTTTTCTGGGTTCGAATCCCCTTTAGGCCATCAAACATTTTTCTCGAATTACCTCTATTCGCATTCCGGACCGTAATGCCCTAAACAGATTTACGGCTTAAAGCTGAGAGATGGCTCAGAAAAATTAATGGATCGAAACGATATAAAAATAAACAATATAAATATAAACTTGAAAAAGACATGTGACTATTCCTTATCGTATGACCCGTTCATTACTTTTCTTCTTTTCTTTTCAATTTCGTTTTCTTCACCAAATCCGTAAATATACAAATATGTTTTAAAAATAAAAATGTGAAATTAGTTTCCTTTGCTTCATAATTGTGAGGCTTCCAAGAATTCACACTTATTTTCACATGATTATCATAAAAATTGATAAATTTCTTAGTGTTTCGCCGAAAATGTCTCTGTTGCTTTCAAAACGATCATTAGCAGAAATGCATAACATTACATAAATCACAGTTTACAGCATGAAATAAATCAAATAATTTTTTTTTCTTACTTAATTTGACAAGTTCAGTTTAACAAGCTCCTCTCGAGGAGCATATTCATAAATCAAAAATATAATTAGTTAGTAAAATACCAAGTTCTGTGCATGCACAGAAAAAAATTGTAAAATTGTTTGTAAAGGTTTGTGAATTCCTACTCGTAAATCGTATAGTCTACTAAATGGTTCGAAAAAGTTTGTACTTTTCTCACAAACATTGTAACAAGATCTCATTTCGACTCCTCAGAATATAAGTCGAACAACTCGATTTTTTCAAAATTAATTTTTTTTCGCTTTTCGGGTACTCCTTGACACCTTCCCTGTGAATTATTATACTGGAAAGTATATTATTCCCAAAGTTATAGCGTTTTTTCTAAAAAAAAAAAAAAAAGCAACATCACAATTATTTTTGATTTTAGTAAGGATAAGAGCATCCCGGCTAATTTCACGACAATAAATAAGCTATTATTTGGCTGCAAATATGTATAGTCTATAACTTGGTAGTGTGGCGGTTTAATTTCCATGGAATAAGACAAAATCTTTTTTTCAATCGTTTCTCTCAATCTCAATCTTATGCATTCCTTCCTCCTCTCACATTACATATGAAGGTGTATGCTGTAAACTTACAAGGAATTTTCTAATTTACATTCTAAAATTTACATGCGCACTGATTAACACTTTAAAACCCAAAGTATCATTTTACTCTAATTTTAAGTTTAGATCTTCATAAATATAAACATGATTAGGAGAATTTCTTAAAATCTTGCGTTAAAGCGTGAAAAATTAGGTATTGACCTAAAGTTAAAAGCCTCTAAATTGAAGATAATTGCCTGGAAGATGTGCCCTTCAGAAAGTTTGATCAAAGGGTCAGTATGATGGTCTCTAAGTTAGTGAGACAGATTGTTTTCTTTGAGAAAATTCAATTGTGAGAAAACATTGGTCCATGTGTCTCTTTCAGAATATGTAAATTTACCCTGAAGCCTATATGTAATATGTACAAAACCCTTGGACCAAGTTCATGTACAATATTTCCAGGAGATGTTGCTGGAAAACTTTCCAATTTCCTCTTCTTTTCAAGAACACATCCAGGAATATAAAGTCCTCCTGTGAAGGACTCTATATATACCAGAAAGGATAATCTTGGTGTTTTGTGGTGGGAAAATTGAGAAATCATATTGAAGTATAAGAGGGAAAATCGTAAGGAATTTTCATTCAAAAAGGCACTCATTGGACTGTTAAATGCGATGATGGAGTCTCTTCGTCTTTCCCCAAACCAAAAAAACCAACAGAGAAAATCTCCATCTCTTCCACTTCATCAACTGTTTCATGTCAATTTTCAGTGACATTAAATATTTATGGAAATTTTCTCTCATAGCACACAAAATTTTCACTCATGTGGCTTTACCTCTTGTTCGGTTTATTCACCAGGAACTTTTATCATTGAGACACATATACAACATGAGTCCTGAGGGAGATGTGAGGAAAATGGTAGTGATTCCCAACAAGACAATTTTATCCATTTCTCACTTGATTTTCCTTCCCAACTTGATCGATTTTTCCCAAAAAGGAAATTTATGGGACTTCCCAATGCCCTCCCCCGCCAAGCAATATTTTTCCAATGAAAATTGAGCTTTCACGAGAACTTTTTTTTCCACCCATCAAACTTTTTAATCATTTTCCCATCGAAACTATTTACCTTGAAACATTCATAAACTTTCCTTTCATTGGCAAAGGAGAAATCGTATAATGATTGAGTACAGAAGAGCTACCTTGCTAATTTTTTTTTTCAAAAGCTCTACAAACCACTCTAAAAACCTTAATGCTCAGTATTTCGGAGTGAAATCTACACACAACACCTAAAATTGATTAGGAAATCGATTTTCATCAGCAAATTAAGCGATTTAATTAGGTATAATTTACTTTTTTTGATCGGTAGATAAAAAATATCTTAATTTTATTTAGAAGGACTTATGTAATTTATATCCAGTTGAATCTTTAAAAAATAAAGCAGATAGTAAATGAGACTAAAAATTAAGAGGATTGTGATTAGTATAGATAATAAAAATCTCATTTTAACACAAGGGTTTTTAGTAATTTGTATTCGGTTAAATTTCTTAAAAATAAGATAAAAAGTAAGTTCAAAATTAAAAAATATTTGGATAACTATCAGTTATAGGGGAAGGGCTCATAATTTTGGACAGGGTGCTTATAAGCATCAATGCTTTAAGTTTGAAGTGCGATATTTTCAGAACTAATCGAAATTTTTTGTTACTCTCTCTTCAGAAGGGTTGTTTAGAAATTTGACTAGCTGTTTATCGTCTTTGTTTTTACTAAAATTAGTCTTAACACGTTCAAGAATGAATTCAAACGTAGAGGGGAATTTGATTCTAATTTTGAACACATTGGTTGTAATTTTGGACAGCTAATCCGTCTCAGTAGGATGCCCTTTGTTTTCCATTTTAAGAACCAATCTTACAAAGTCCTCTTCCTGTTTATATAAGGGAACCGTGGAATGTCACAAGATGCCCGGACACTTGCTATATCATTAATTAAAGTGAGTTGACTTCGGTACTCCAAGTACACGCGGATTCGCGCATTCACTGCCCTTTCCGGGAGCTCTTTAAGGCTTTTCTCACTACATCTCGTCCGTAGAGATGATCCTCTTTTGATTCTTCAGGCTTTTATACACTTTAGTCATCACAAAAGCTAAAACTTCACGAAATTTCAAAAAGAAAAAACCAAAAAAATACCTGTCCAAAAGAAGAAGTATCACCTCACCAGTGATTCTCTGAGAAAATTGTCCATTTTTCGCACGAACAACGTAATTCACAAGATAAATCTTGCTTCAGGCCAAGTGAACAAATCACTATTAACATGAATCAACACAATATTCGATGAATATTTAATAATATCACTCAAAAAAGCCAGGAAAGATTGTTAGTACTTCACCACAGATAAATAAGATTGAAGTCAACATGAAGTTCTGTCATATTTCTCGTAAGCAATTGCTCACACTGAATTTTCAACAAAGTAATTTCAACTGAAATCATATTTGAAATTTAACGAATTTAGTGTTAAAATCTTCCAAAAGAACAAATATTTAGATAGAATACATTATTCATCAAATATTGGAATAAAAATCCTTCATTTTAATCAATTTATTTTTAGTGTCCAAATTTAGAAACTGTCCAAAATTATGAGCTCTTTCCCTAATATATAAAATATCAAGGGGTGAATAAATGGCTCTGAGAGCAAGCCGTGAGTGGCGATCTGCAAAATAATGCCGATCTGGAGCTAAAAATCGGCAGAGCGACATTATTTTACTAAGAGACAGATCGGCAAAATTTGGCTAGAGATCGGCAGAAAGACACAATTTGGCCAGAGATCGGCAAATCGGCACAATTTTTGGGAGAAATCGACAGATCGGCACTCGAGTGAACCGTGAACGGCACAGTTATCTACCCCTTTTTTGTATATCCCCACCCATCCCTCTCTAATTCAGGTCTTATGCTCTTGGCCTATCATGACCGAAAACCTACATGGTAGAACATTGTCACTAACTCGCAATCACTTACATAAAAATAAATACATAAAAAAATAACATAAATCTGTACTATACACTTTTAAACACTCATAGGAGTGAATACTGCCAGGATTCCTGGAAGTATTATATTTGGATGCCATTTCTCTTGACAAATCTGGTTATCTACCCCTTGTAAAATATAATTTTTCAAAATTTTAGATGAGGCTTTTGGAGTGATAACTGAATCTTTTAACTTAAGTTTTCTCAAGTATAAGTTTAAATTAAGAAAAAAACTTTAAGTTAAGGTATTCAACATGTTATCTGCTACATTAAATCTCTTGATAGGAAGTCTAACTAATTTTCAACTACACAAAATCTCTTAATGTAAGAAACTGTGATCACAAGAGCTAGTCTCTTTCATTTTAGGAGATTTCCAGATATGAAAGCCAAAAACAATATCTAGGAGAAATTACCAAGTTTTTTGGGAGAAAATATTCTTAATTGAAAAAACTCTTCCATTCGACTAAAGCTATTTCTATCAAGATTTATAATTTAAGAAAATATGTAAAAGATAGACATTCTGGGTTTTCCCAAATGAATTTTGTGAAAATTCATTAACGAACTTAATAAACTTTTACTGAACTTCTCGACCCTGTAAAATTTTCATTGGAAAACTTCCAGTGTTCTGCAAATGAACCCATTGCACAAAATAAGAATATATATCTTTCTCCTGTCATCCGGAAAACTCCCACTTTGAACAATAGTTAATTTATTCAGCTCTTAAATTAAATATTTTTCCCTCTGGAATACTCTCTCTCAGCCTGTTAACATTTGAACTTCTCTGAAAGTCCTTCACAACAATCGGCTGAAACACTTCAAGAGACTCTTACAAAAAAAAAAAAAAAATTGCACAAATCAAAAATTCCCAGCTAAAATGCAATGAAAAATTCCACACAAACTCTCTACTAACTTTTATTTTTTTTTGTACTCTCACTCTCTGTAAAATCAAGTGAGAGAAATAAAAGTTATTTTAATTACTTTCTTAGAATTAAATTATCGTGCTGGAGTTGTTTTGCTTTTTTTCTGCCATTCCGTGCACAAAGCAAATTTGCCATCATTTTGGCATCAAGTGCTTTTCTTTTATTCTTAAAAGCCACCCACATGTGTTTTGTCACAATGAAAAAGTATGAATAAAAAAAAACCGTAAACTTTTCAAAATGTTGCTCAGTGTTAATACTTTTCACTCTTTGTGGAGCTTAAAGAAAACATTTAATTTTGAGCTTTGTCGCTTTAGTCAAGGACTTTTTTGGAAATGCTTTTCTCTGTTGGATGGGAAGAACAGCGAAGGGTGTTAATCCCTTTATAAACATTTTCTTTCTCACATAAATTTTCCAGAGCAACTTTTCCCAGGAGGAATTTGTGTATATGATTTAATTGCAACATATCATTCTAAATTCCAGCGTATTTTGTCATATTAAACACATCTGGAGGCTCTGTAGAGGCGTTTCAGGGGAGATTTCTAGTGTTAGGAAAATCCTCTCATTGTCGCTTCGCTGTTGCTGATTGCAATTTAAAGCTCTTCAGAAATGTTCATAAGTTGTGAATTACAGGAATGACTTGGACATTATTTTAAATATTGCATTTTGCGTTGAAGTTGCGTTTTAGTTTAGGGATTTAGAGGAAAGGCTCATAATTTTGTCCAGTTTCTTATTTTTGGACACTTTGAGGATAAAATTGGACACTAAAAATAAATTGATTAAAATTATGGATTTTTATTCCAATATTTGATGAATAATGATTTCTATCTAAATATTAGTTCTTTTTGGAAGATTTTAACACTAAATATGTTAAATTTTGAATATGATTTGAGTTGAAATTGCTTTGTTGAAAATTCAGTGTGAGCAATTTGATTACGAAAAATATGACAGAACTTCGTGTTTACTTCAGTCTTATTTAGCTGTGGTGAAGTTCTAACAATGTTTCTTAGCTTTTTTTGAGTGATATTATTGAATATTCATTGAATATTGTGTTGATTCACGTTAGTGGTGATTTGTACATTTGACCTGAAGTGAGATTTGCCTTGTGAATAAGATTTTTAGTTTGAAAAATGGGAAATTTTTTAACACATTTACCAGTGATGTGATACTCCTTATTTTGGACAGGTGTTTTTCTCATGAAATTTCGTGAACTTTTAGCTTTTGTGATAACTAGGTTGGACAAATGCCTGGAGAATCAAAGGAGCATCATCTCTACGAACGAGATGAAGTGAGAAAAGCAATTCAGAGACTCCCGGAAAGGCCAGGGAATGCGCGAATCCGCACAAACTTGGAATACCGAAGTCAGTTTACTTTAATGAATGATATGGAAAGTTTCCGGGCTTCTTGTGACATTCTACGTTTCCCTTACATGAACAGGAAGAGGACTTGGTAAGATTGTTTCATGAAATGAAGAACAATGGGCATCCTGTTGAGGCGGATTAGCTGTCCAAATTTACAGCCAAGTTGTCCAAATTAATAACCAAGTTGTCCAAAATAAGAGTCAAATTCACCTCTACATATCAATTCATTTTTAAACGTATTAAAAACTAATTTTAGTAGAAATAAGACAATAAATAGCTTTCCAAGTTTGTAAACAACCCTTCTGAAAAGAGAGTAACAAAAAAAGTCAATTAGTATTGAAAATATCGCACTTCAAACTTGGAACATCGATGCTTATAAGCAGACTGGTCAAAATTATGAGCCCTTACTCTATATTGGAATTGAAGGATTAATTATACTTAAAAACCGTCTGGCGAAAGAGGGGTAATGATGCTATTTTAATGAAAAATGAGCTACATGTTTTAGCACTTTACTGTTCTCAAGTGCTTCTGCATTATCGACTTTCCTTTATGATGGTTCTTGTTACGACTGTTTTCCATATTTCTCGTTGTGTTCTTTCTTTTTGTATCCCTCCTTATCAACGTCTTGGGACTTAAGGCCTATTTTGACTAAAATCCAATGTTAGTCTAATCACCCAAATCATCAATCAATAAAATTTTTCCTATCATCTGGCAAAAATAAATAAATAACAGATATTAGTTTGGACCTTACACATCACTAGCCGTGTTAAAGCGTCCTTGCGTTCTAAAACCTTGAAAATAGTCGTTACGACAGGGGCCTCTTGACATTTTATTTTTCCATACGTTTTTGCATAGAGGCACTGAAGGCTATTGGCAAGTTTTTTCCTAAAGAGAATTGACTTATCAGTCCGATATATTTCGAATTCGTACATTAAAAGCTATCTAAAAATATATATTTCATAATGTTCGCCAAAATTATACAAGAACTACGAGCACATTTGTTGAAGTCGTGGTGCAATATCTACAAAATTTTTACAAGGAAAAGTGAAAAATAGCTTCACTTTTTATTAGGCTTGATGGGCCTCTGCGTGACAATAAGCAACTCAAAGATAAGTCGGTTATGCAGAAGCACTTGAGAAAATTTTAAAAAAAGACACCAACCATTTTTAGGTTTTTTTTTGTAGTTTCCAAAGCTACACTCAGAAAAATAAAAGAGTAAAACTTACTCGAATAGATGTTAAATTAACTCATTGTCCTTGTGATTTTCAATTAACTATATTGTAGAGTTGAATTTACTTCTATTTAGGTGTAAAATTCAGAAGAGTTGTTTTAACTAAATTTATCCGACAATTTACATGACAAAAGAGAGTAAATAACCCTTTTTAAAAGACAAAATAACTCTTTAAAAGTTAAAATAACTAGTTTCAAGAATTAAAAGAATCCTAAAATAAAAAAAATAACTCTTAAAAAATAACTCTTAAAATAAATAAGTTAAAATGAGTTAAAATAACTCTTTCAAATCACAAAATGGATCGATTTTTCAATTTTATTTCTTTAATTTTATCATTTCCTTTATCAATATTTTCTTGATATCAAGTTCCACATGTTCCGAGCGAGATATCACATATGATACACAGCCATTCCCTTGGTATATGGCTTAAAGCAGAGGCGTGCAAGAACCGTTGGAAACCGAATAAACGTCAAAATAAGTTTGTTCTGGTAGCGTTTTGACCATTGACGTGCATGGTTTATTTGACTTTTATTTGATTTCAACGGTTCTTGCACGCATCGGGTCTAAAGACTTGAAGCCATAGCACACTTTTACGTGCAAACACGTATGGGAACTGGGAACTTCTTAACATAAAAGTTGGGCCTATTTCCCTTTTGCAAGTTACTGATCCCTGTGGAGGGATAAATAAAATAGATTTCGCACTAAATAACTTTTCCCGATCTGGAGGGGAATTCTGTAACGTTCTGGCAATGCCATATGACAAATTGCGTTCGAATCTTAGGAGAGCTTTTTCGAAAATGCGATTCTGTAGCTGTGACACTGCCATTTGAGGTCACGTGGCATTGTCAGAAGTCACATATTTGAGATTTCTGGCAATTCAAATGACAATGAATTTTATTAAACAAATCAACCAAGATATAGGGTAAGTGTGCCAAATTCCGGCCAGCTTGCAATTTCGGTCACCTTTTTTGTTCCTCGAATTTCCATGAACTTTTAGGTTTTACGTACAGATTATGCAATGCAAAAGAATAACAAAAAATGTAGCTTCGACAAACGAGATGATGTGAAAAAGATATTGGAAGGATTCCCGAAGGGCAAGGAACTATGAGAATGAAGGTGGCCGAAATAGGGTACCAAAGTTATGTCTATATTTTTATTCATTTTAAAATCTATTAAGAAGGATTCTAGAGTAAATAAAGACGGTAAACTCTTTTTAAAGGTTCCAAGCAACACTCTTACAAAAGAAAGAATAAAAAAAATCAATTTGTATTTAAAATATTACATTTCAAACTTGAGACTTTGAGGCTTGCATGCAACTATGCCGAAATTTGGCACACTTACCCTACTGTATTTTCATAAAATCACCAAGTAAAGGGATTTCATTTAAAAATCAATGAATTGCTTTTTCTAACTCATATGATATGACAAAAAAATCTCGATTGGCATTGTCAGGTTTCGAACTCACGCGTGACAATGCCACGAAAATTACAGAATTCCCCTACTGCTCTGTGAGCTAAGTAAAGGCACTGACTTCGAATAGCTCCATATAAAAAAGAGAACTTGCCATGGAGGTGTACACGGCACATGTCTTCATGAAACACTTGTAGGCATATTTCTAATTGATGTTCCATATGAAGGTTGTCACACGAAAATCTTCTTGACTGAAGTATATCCTTAAAACGAAAACACTTAAGCATACTTTAGTCGGAAATTTTGCAGCGGAAAAGAGTAGTAATTACATAGATATTCGACGAGTTAATTCAAGTCGCACGTAGAGTTGTTTTAACTTTATTTACTGAAATTTACAATGAAAAAGAGTTATCGATATTCTTCGAGTTAATTCAACTCGACGATAGAGTTGTTTCAATTCTACAGTTTTTTTAGTGTAGAAAAATAGCTGGGTGATTGTAATTTCTATATGAATCTCATCAAACATACCTATGTAAGGTATGTTTAATTCTAGTTTAAATTCCCAAGACATTAACCACTTTTCGGTATTTCATGGTAGTTTTCTGCGCTAAAAATTAACTGGGTACTATAGCTCATAAATGAATCTAAAGATTGATTCTTTGAAGTCATTTTTGAGTTATTTTTTACTCATGAAACCTTGTTTATGTTACGTGTATTTATTCCCGTTAATTACCGAAGACACCAATCACTTTTGGATATTTCATGGTAGTTTTAAAGTAATTCTTGAGTCATTTTTGACTCATGAAACCTTGTTCACGTTACGTGCGTTTATTCCTAGTTAATTACCTAAGACACCAACCATTTTTTGGTATTTCGGAGTAGTTTACAGTGGTGAAAATAATTGGGTGTCTGTACCTCTTACGTGAATATAAAGATTGATTTTTTTAGCCATTTTTTAGTCATACAGCCAATCATGAACGTTTTCTTACGTTATGTACGTTATTACCCGAAACACCAACCATTTTTACCACTTTTTGTGGTAGTTTCCGTAGCTAGAAAAATAGCTGATGATTATAACTCATAAATAAATATAAAGAATGAGTTTT
Organism: Phlebotomus papatasi; assembly: GCF_024763615.1. Taxonomy (NCBI): domain Eukaryota; kingdom Metazoa; phylum Arthropoda; class Insecta; order Diptera; family Psychodidae; genus Phlebotomus; species Phlebotomus papatasi. The sequence continues at coordinate 21,274,100 of NC_077224.1, forward strand.
AGGCTATTTCTTTAGCCATACAGTTTTTTCTACGTTATGTATATTTAACCCTAGTGAATTATCCAAGACACCAACCACTTTTAAGTATTTCGTCGTAGTTTCCGTAGCTAGAAAAATAGTTGATGATTATAATTCATAAATTAATATAAAGAATGATCTTTGGCCATTTCTTTAGTCATACAGTTTCATCCACGTTATGTACGTTTAACCCTAGTGAATTACCCAAGACACCAACCACTTTTAAGTATCTTGTGGTAGTTTCCGTAGCTAGAAAAATAGCTGATGATTATAACTCATAAATAAATATAAAGAATGAGTTTTTGGCTATTTCTTTAGTCATACAGTTTTTTCTACGTTATGTATATTTAACCCTAGTGAATTACCCAAGACAACAACCACTTTAAAGAATTTTGTGGTAGTTTCCGTAGCTAGAAAAATAGCTGATGATTATAACTCATAAATGAATATAAAGAATGTTTTTTGGCCATTTCTTTAGTCATGCAGTTTTTTCTAATACGTTATGTATATTTAACCTTAGTGAATTACCCAAGACACCAACCACTTTTTAGTATTTTGTGGTACTTTCCCTTCCAAGAAAAATAACTGGTGATTGTAGCTGTTACACGACACCAAAGATGGATTTTGAGACGTTTTAAAAGCTTCTCGCATCCAGATAAATGGGATCTTAAAGATTTGTGCAATGAATTGTAACAGTTGAGGGTCAATTTGTGTGAAGAAAATTGTTCAGATATGATGGAAAGTCAACACAAAAGAGACATTTCTATACCATTCACGCAAACGTTCACATTCTTTCACCACACTCCTAAAGCTCACAGAGAGACACACCCTGAACTTAAAAGTAAGGGACTTTGCAGGGGGAAGAGAGATTACAGGTTGACTGGGATTATATTTGACATACAAGTGCCATTGCACGATATATATTCCCGGGGGAGCGCGTAAATCGTCTTTGTGGTTTGCGACAAGGGAGAAAAGAGTTTAATGCACGCAAATCACTCTGTTGAAAGCATTTTGAGGGGATGATGATGGGGAGGTTTTTCTCTTTTTTGGAGGGAAGAGAACTATATGGGCGTTAAAGCTTTCTCCATTCTGAGACTTCGTGTTTTGAACTTACCTTATACTTCCATGCATGCAAATACATTACAAGATCCTGCGGCTTTGGATCCCTGTAGCGAACTTTGCACTCGTAGCAGTGTTTATCGACTGTCATCTTATCGGGATTGAACGTGAGGTCCGGTGATTCATGGCCAGTCTGTGTGGCCACTGTTACCTGCAATTTCACACCCAAGAATACAATTCTCCAGGAAAAAGGTTTTTGGTGCATTAGATAAACAAGAAATCACAGTGCAGTTGAGAATTATTTAGTGCCTATTCCTCCGGAGGATTTGCTTTTTTGCATGAGATTGGAGAAAACCATGTGAGAGAAATGAGGGAGAATATTCATGGGAAATTCAACATATTTCCACAATTTATTCGCGTTCAATGACTTCTCTCACGGTATTTATGTACGGAAGCTCTTCCTCAACATATTTGTTTTTGGCTGTTGACAGCTGGTTATTTGGATGACTTCCAAAAAAAAACACCCGCTCGTACCTTGATTAATGTTATGATATTGCATATGAGAATTGTTCCTTTAAAATACCTGTCATTTTGACAGACTTTTTATAAAAAAAAAATTAAATAAGTATATGGTTAAAAAATTCAAGCTGTCCAAATAAATGTAAAAGCTCACGAAACTTAACATTTGAGAACGGAAGTGTGCAATCTATTAGAGTAATTGCAAGGAAAAGTGTTCATTTTGAGAAAACAAGGTGAGGAAAGGTACTAAAAATGGTGTACACAAAGGGGTTAATTCTGAGTTAAGAAAAAAATGATCATAAGGTAAAGTGCTCTCAAGTCGACCGGTAGAGTTTAATTCAATTTATTTATATTTGAACTATTATTTGGCATATGATATAACATTAATAGGTCAATTATTCCATAAATAAATACGAATCAGTGACAATTTTATAGAAATTCACCATTAAAACATTCAAATATTGACCACCGGTCGAGTCGAGAAACTGGTCGACTCGAGGGCACTTTACCTTACACATTAAAAAAATATAGAATCGGATTATTCTATGGAATTCCTACAGAACAGTCCCTAATTGACTTTTAAAGCTATATTTTGAGTAGCGCGGTTCAAATTTGCAAAATGTTATGCAATTTCAGTGAAATTAAGCGTGATAAGAGGTCTTTCTGGTATTTCAATAAGTTGTCAGAATTAAATAATCATTAACAGCATCAAATAATATTTTTAGACTCAAAAAACTGAATATTATGGTCTACATTTTGATCAGTATTATCGCTATTATCTGAATTCTTCCTTTTCGGCTACAATTGCATACAATGTCAGAAGAAAACCCTACAGATGGCGCTATCAACTGTTTACAAAATTTTTACGTAAATGAGCTATTTCCATTGAGAAAAATTTCAGATTTTTGTAATTCTCAATTCACACAAAAACTTACAAAAAACTTAGCTTTGAATATGAACATCTCGTTGACATTTGTTTCTTTTGATTTAATTTCTGAGTAAAAATGCATAAAAACAACCGAAACCTTCATGAAATCACTATTAAAGGATATATTTAATCGTTTAGTACGAAAATTGAAGCAGGAAAAGAGATAATTAGGGGTAATTAAATCGATTATCACTTTAAAACAGCAACTTTTCTGTTTTCCGACGCACTTCTTACACTTTGCCCGTCTTTCCCGTAAATCAGTGTTATGAGCATACCGTATCCCCAATAAAGGGACATTTTCTCACTGCACGCACTATTTTCACCATCAAAGAACTTAAATTTACTTTAATTTCATCAAAAAACGCTGTTCTTCATAGGTTAATAGAGTTGAAAGTTTTCTAACAAATTCATTGAGAAAGTTCTCAATGGAAATGGCCCATTATTGAAAATTAGGAACAGATTTCATTTACAGGATAAAAATTCAGGTTTTACTGATCAAAATTTAAGATTTTTTCTGACCAAATTTCTTTCTTTTTACTACTCCTCTTTTACTTTCTTTGTGTTTTGAAAAAGTTATGACTTTTTGAATGATCCTCCAAGTCAAGCCTGAATTGAAAAGTCAAATTACCAGAAGATTTTCTTGGTCAACACTTGACCAATAAGACTTACTTAATTTTTAAATTTGTCAATTTAATTTTTCATCCGATTACTTCCAATTTGCAGAGTTGGAAGTACATTGTACACATTCTTAGTGAACAGTCCTTCCCTTGGGACTAAATTAGATTATCCTAGAGTCCGTGAGTAAGTCCAAAACCCTTTTTAGCAACTGCACTCCTCGCTCTCTCTCACTCTCTGTCTGCCTCGAAAGTGTGGCAGAGTGAAAAACTTTAAACTTATTGTTTATCTTGTTTAGTTAATATTCTCTGTGGTTTTCCCATGCAAAATTGCTCCGAGCACTTGTGGTGTAATTTTCTCAATTGCTACTGTTGCAGAGTAAAAATTAACCAAGCATTTTGAGCTCCAGAGGAGCACTTTTTGCCTGGCTACTACTGGTTCTCGGGGAGTACTCACAGTGAGAACCCCATGGACAGTAATTAAAAGAATGTTACTAACTACTAACCTTTGCCTGTGTCCTCTTGATGTGGCTGGCGGCTGCCGGCGGTGAATTTTGCTGAGGCGTCGATGGTGTCGAGGATAAGCAGACACTTTCATGGGGACTCTCACTTCCGTGAGATAATGGTCTGGGACTCTCTGAACACGGTGACGCCTCTCTTGACACAGTTTCGCAGTCGTCGTCACTCAGGATGTTTCCTGGTGAATGGTGGAAGCAAAGAAATGGAATTGGGAATGGTGAATGAAAGAGGAAGTAATTCATAACATTGCATTTTGCAAATTTGCTAGGAGGAATCCTAACAACACTGCATTTTCCATACTATCACCATTTAACTTCTCCCTTTCCTTCTTTAATTCCCTTCCCTCTAACTCCTTCTCAAACCCCTCACACAACAATTTCACTCGATCTTCAAATTTCAGTGAAAATTGGTTAAGGGGAGAAATTTTACTGGAAAATTTTCAAGAGAACTCTTCACACAGTGCTTGAGGTGAAATGCAAACTTTTTGTGCAGGTTCTTGAAAGGAGATTCTGCGGCAGGATTGGATTTTTTTTTATTATAAGAAATGCACTTATTGCCGAAGAGCTTTTCAAAAACGCAGCATTTCCCGCACAATGATAGAGATTTAGAAAAAGAGAAAATACTCTGAGAACAAGCTCTAGAAAAATTAATTGCAGAAATTTATAGAAAATAATAGGTTATATTCAAGCTAACCTCAAAATTAACCTTAAAAAATATGACGGACCTTGTTTTGAAGAGTTTTAATCCAAACAAAGGAATGAAAATAATTTATAAATGAATAATTATGTATAAAGAATAATAATTATGCAAAATTTTGATCAACATTTTACTGCTCGAACTCAAAGTATAAATGTTTTTTTTTAATATTATTTTTTTTCTGTTCGTAAAGTTGTCATCCAATTAGAAGCCAAACGGTAAGAGATACGAAATGTCTGTCTTCGAGGAACCCACCAGTAATTATTCCCAAAGGACCCATGATTGTGACCTTTACTTTTCCCCACCAATTCTATCTCGTCCGAAACCATTTTTCTTGGCTTATTTCGAAAATGTTTGAAATGATAACAAAAATCGCCATTATGAATTTTTAAAGGTCAAAGTCTAACCGTTCTGGAGCGTTTAAGATTTGTCTATGGATCGGCTTAAATCTTTATCGGTTTCGCTGCACCCAGGCCATTTATTTGGGCCCATTATGCACTCCCCATTACTTCATTGTCCATTCTACTTTAACCCCCCCCCCCCCCCCAAGACGGTCCTCTAGCTCTCAATCTCGGCTTCTGTATGTCTGAGGCAAACACACAATGCCGTTTCTATATTGTGGCAGACCAGCCTTGGTTGGATCAGTTGCAGTGAATGTGTATTCGTATCGACAGATCTTTATATCGAACTCCGTTCTGTACCACCCGAATTTCGAAATGCACCTCACTGTGCTATGCACCGGCGAGTCTTGGAAAATCTCCCCTTGAGGTTTGTGTCTGAATAAAATCTCCCAATTAGCTGTTATAATACTCCCACTTGTGTCTCGACTAAAATAAAAAGTCTAGCAGTTTTTTCTATTTTATTCCGAAACGTTTCGAATTTGCTTTGAGGTACGTGGTATTGACAATAATTTAATAGAAGTCAAAGGGTTACCAAGTAAATATTAATGGTTGATCAAGAATAAATTAAAAAAGATATTGTGTCAAACTCGTCTCACCGCAGGGTTTTATGATATGTTGTCAGGAATCTAAGGAATCATCGTCAGTTGCTTTACAATCCGAAAACGTTTTGCTAATGAAGTTGCTTTACAATAGCTAACATTTAGTTTTCCTTTATAGAATTCATGATAGCTAGACTTTATGAAAACCTTCATCTTACTTTAGTACTCCTTGTTTTCTCCTGGTAGCAATATATCGTTTTTTGGAGATTTTACTCAACAGATCTTCTACTCATTTGTGTTATGGAACTGTTATTAAAATTAGAAACACAATCTATTAAAATAAAAATTAAATTCACTAAACAATTTCACTGTAACACTAGGCATTTTTAAAGATATCCTTGAAAAATCTGCACGGACAGCACTAATCAATAACAAAAAACAGCTGATTGAGCTTTCGAAGAGTTATTTTTGTGCGCCAGAAGGTAGGCAATTGTCACTGAGAGAAAGCTCAGTGCGATATTTTGTGCGCCAGAAGGTAGGTAATTGTCACTTAGAGAAAGCTCAGTGCGATATTTTATGCGCCAGAAGGTAGGTAATTTTCACTCAGAGAAAGCTCAGTGAGATATTTTTATTTCGAAAGAACAGTTTCGAATCAAAAGTCCCCTCTATAAATGTCGCCTCACTGGACGAATTCGATACGGCTGCTAAAAAATCTGTAGCTTCCGAGTTTCGAACACAAGACCTCACAGTCATAGAGACATTACTCTAGCAACTGATCCACTGAAGTTCCCTAGTTCTAGAGGGTTTAATTTTCAACCAATTTGATTAAATTAGGATTTTCAGGAAAGGTCTTGAAATCATTAATAAATCGGCAAAGCATCCATAAATGACTTTTTTCTCGAATTTATTTTGTCCGTATTTTTATAACTCATGCCAAAGCATTCTAAAAATCCGCACTTCTTTACCAATTTTCAATTTTAAATGCTTTAATGATTTATGAATTAATTTAGTCGATAGTAAACAAGTAAACACCAAGAACTGGGACGCTTTACCATATTTTTTCAAAGTGATTTTTATTATTATTTTTTTTTTTGTTTCGGAATATCAGAAACTATATTTTTCCGATTTTATTGCTTATCTTGATCTAGGAATTGAGGCCAGAGCTTGGTGATACTTCGAATGATTTTGAGAGATCAAAATTTTGAAATTTTCTCAATTTGGACTCACTTTAAACTAAATAGTTCACAGCAGAAAGTCATAAATGATCTGACAAGAATTGTCAGAATTTCGAAATAGTAAGGACACATTTTATGATTGTGAAGTAATAAAATGTCATTATTCTTAGAAAAAAATGTGTTTTTTAAGTTTAATTTGTTGTCCTGGCGCCTGGGATAAGTAATTATTCACTCTCCGGAAAAACATTTATTTAGCTGATACAGCGCACCATTTTAGTACGTACAACATACCATCCAAGACACTTTCCCTCATTTTGAACCGAAAGGTGAATTTCCCTTCTTAGTATACCAATAGTAACCAGACAAAATTTAATTTGGTTACGTTTCTTTGTCTAAATCCAACCAAATATCATTTGCAAGAGTAACCCCCAAAAAAAGAGTCACAAAGTGCCAATTTGCAACATTTATTGGAAGGGATATTGTATAAATTTTTCCCTCAATGGACATTTCCAAAAAAACAAAAAGGAAAACCACCCTCATTTCCAGTAGCATCTCTCGGTCTTCGATTGCCCGATTGAGACACCCAAACACGCAGGAAATTTTCTTGGTTATTGAGAGGGTTGGGGAAAGAAAAAGAGGCTCCGATTTTCTGCCGAGAAATGTGTGTCATTTTCTCACCCTTGGGGACAACCATCCCCCAAGCCTAACTAGCACCTGAGACGGCAAAATGAAGTCACTGGTGTCTCAATCAGAGATGAAATTAATTTAGATAGGAGATGAATTGGGGGAGAAATTCAATTATTTCCTCTCTTATCTCTTTAATTATCTCACAAGCTATTCAGAGGTAAATATATGGTTGGAAATATTTTCCAAGAAAAGCAACATATACTGCATATAATATTGCTAGAAAATTTCTTTACGTTTATTTTGTTCGAAATAGAAACTCATTTCCCATTGAAGTTTGCCTTTTTGGAAGAATCCGGATGACAATTAATTTGTTATAATTGAGCTAAAGACAGGAGATTAAAATTCCTAAAAGGGGGATACTGTTAATAAAGTATCCTTTAAGGGCTTTCCTAGATGTAGGTATTTCGAAATACATAATACATGTGAAACGTCTGGTGAGTTATTCGAAATTTCTCTTAGTGTCTCTGCTAAAAAAGAAAGTCCGATTGGAAAGTGTCTAAGATAAAAAGCATTTCAAAAGCCATATTTACTTTTCGTTTCGTCTGCATCGTCGCAGAAGTATTACAGTAGACTCTCTCAAATTCGGGCAATTGGGACCGAAATGTCACCTGAATTAAATAGAAATTCGGGTATGAAAATTTTTGAAATGCAACGATCTTTTGTTCATTTTCCTAGTCACATTAAGTTTACGTACTCATATTTATTATAAATCTCATGAAAAACTCTTCATAATGCAAAATCATATCACAACTAAGACAATCCACGTAGCATATTTAATCATATTTATTCATTCAATAATCACAATCAAATCTAGAAAATGACAATTTTTTTCAAAATTAATTGCTGCCCGAATTAAAAAGTAACCCGATCTTAAAAGAGCCGAATTAGCGAGAGTCTACTGTACCTTTTCGAATTTTGAAGTTTTTCTAGCGTCAAAATGAGCCAGTCTTCACTTTATTGTGAGAAAAAATAAGAAAACGAAATTCAAAATATTCTTATTCCAATAAAATTCCAGATAAACTTTTTAGCGACCTTTTAATTTGGTTTTCTTTGAGAATTTCGAAATTGAGTTTATATTCTTCGAGTATCAACGATATTTTGTGAATATAAGGTTCCATTTATTTTTTAGCCAAGACACTATTAGCGAATCAAACTCAGGCTGTGAATTGAACCCAAACAGAAATAGATTTTGATTCTCCAATAGTGTCTTGGATAAAAGGTAAATGGAATTCTATTTGCACAAAAAGTCGTTGAAGTTCGAAGAATTCAAATTCAATTTCGAATTTTCATACTAAATTTTCGAACAAAGTGGGGAAAATTTATCAAATATCACACTAAAAAGCTGGAAAAAGAGTTACTCAGTGATTATGGAGTGATTAAATACTGGGACAAGAACAGTAAACGTCGTTGTTCAGTTTTTTTCCTCACAATAATGTGAAGACCAACACATTTTGACACTTGAGCACTTCGAAATTCGAACAGGATGTAACTTCCGCCACCTTGCGAAAGTATTAAGAAGTAAGAAAGTCTCTTTTTTGGATCTTCAAATAGATTTTCGAATTTTTCAAGATCTACTTCTGTACGGAAAGCATATCTTCTATTTTAGTAAGGGCACACTTTTATTGCGTATAACAGAGGGTGGATAAAATTTATGTTACGAACGAACCATTTGGTGAGATTTCCCGAGACTCACCAATTCATAGCACAGTGAAGTGTTTTTCGAAATTCTCCCTATAAAGACGCTTGACTGTCTTTTTTAGCCAAGACACTTTTATGAAGATTAGAACACATGACAGGAATATTTTAATCTCAGAAACAAACCACAGGGGTATTTTCCAAGACTCATGAGAGCAGCAATGCGATGTATTTCGAACTACCCTCATTTAAATAGGCTTCAAATAGGAATTAATTTTTAATCTAAAGTCATTGCAACTCTTGACTCACCTTTACCACAGCCCAAAACACCACCATCCTCAGCATCTGGTTTCATGGATTTGAACAGTGACATTTCTGAGTCACCATCGATTCCCAACCAATTCTCAGCATTGTGGATATTTATCAAGTCCTTCACTAGTTGTTCATCTGATTTACCACCAATGTCACCTCCTCGTCCCTTGGCCGGTCCGAACACCTCGTGATTGTACAGCGGATCATTAATTACCGGATAGCCTGCAATTGAGATTGTCAATGAGGAATAACACTCTTCCCCTAGCCCATTTAGTCACAATGTCATCCACAATTTCACACTAATTTTCATTGCGAGAATCTCTGCGGCATTACAATGAGACGGGAATGAAAAGGAGTTTACTGAGTGATCTGTTAATTGACTCAAGAATACTCTTTCCAATTTTCAATGTTTGTCACCTTTTTCAGAGAAAATGAGAAACATAGAGAAAATTAACTCTGAAACGTGCACAAAGTTCTCGTTAATGTCTTAAGAAGGTATTACAAAATTTACTAAAGGACTTGAAGAAGTTGAAAATTGTTATTTCAAGGAGTTTTTAGAACTTCAAGAATTTCTAAAGAAGTATTTCAAAAAGTTTTCAAAAGGCATGAAAAGGTATTGGAATGTTTGGAATGTTTTTGGTGGCAAATCGACAGTAACAAAACAAATTATTTTGTGGATTTTTTAAATTTCTTCAAAGAAATAAGAGTTGAAAAAACTAAAATAAAAACGAAGGATGAAACCTAAGTTCATTTTCAAATATTATGGCGCGAGTACCCCATCAATTTAGCGAATTTCAATCGATTGAAATTTTACCTCTCATTCTTCCAAAATAAAATTAGATACAGTTGTCTCTTTCTGTCAAATGCAAATTCAAATTTCAATTTCATTTTCAATTTCAATTTGGATTTGCATTTGACAGAAAGAGACAACTATATCTAATTTCAATTTGAAAAAGAGAGGCAAAATTTAACTAAATTTTGCCTCTCTGATTTAACTAAATTAAAAACGCGTGCCAGCGGCATTACAAAAAAATAGATAATTTAGAACGGAAATTTTGATCAAATGGAATTTTTGATTAGTAAGCAACATAATGGCGGTGGCACACCTTTTCACTTGAGTAATGATCAATTAATTGAAATTTTATCTCTTACTCTTTCAAATTGAAATTAGATACAGTTGTCTCTTTCTGTCAAATGCAAATTGAAATTTCAATTTCATTTTCAATTTCAATTTGGATTTACATTTGACAGAAAGAGGCAATTATATATAATTTCAATTTGAAAAGCGAGAGGAAAAATTTCAATCTATTGGATTTAACTAAATTAAAAACGCGTGCCAGCGGCATTACAAAAAAATAGATAATTTTGACCGGAATTTTGATCAAATGGAATTTTTAATTAGTTTGCAGCATTATGGCGGTGGCGCACCCTATCAATTGAGTAATCATCAATCAAATTAAATTTTACCTCGTGCTAAATATTGCTAGATTTTATAATTCTGTATTCCATGGGATGTTAAAATAAGCAACTTACTTTCCTAAATACACTTGGAATTTTTGACAAGTTTGCTTTGATTAGTCAAAATTCAATTTTGTTTTGTACTGAATTCAGAACTTTATGGCACTAACAAACCTTTCAGTTGAGTGGAATTCAATCAATTGAAATTTTATCTCATACCCTTTCAAAGAAAAATCCAGAAATAATTGTCCCTTTCTGTCAAAGGTAAATTGAAATTTCAATTCCGTTTTCATTTTCAATTTCAATTTGCATTTTACAGAATGAGACAAATATATCTGATTTCAGTTTGAAAGAGTAAGTGGTAAAATTTCAATTAATTGAAAAGATCTGTCAGCGGCATTATGGTTCCGGCTTACATTTTAGATTAGGAAGATTTCATGAAGTGGAAATTCGAGTTCTCTTGCTCACACGCTTTGCATATGTCTATCTCATTCTTTCGTACTCTTCTTCTTCTTTTGAACATTACAACAAATTCAATTTAGCTCAAGCGAATTTGGAGTGCGAACGAATGAGAGAGACACATGCAAAACGTGTGGGAAAGAAAGGGATGTGAATTTTGATTTCATGAAGTTTTCCTGATGTAAAAAGTGTGCGTGAGCCATTATGCCTCCGGCCAGGGGCATGACATTTCCTATGTTTCCCATAAGTTTCTAGCGTGGCGAAAAAACTTTTGAGTTTATTAACTGTTTTCTGTTATTGTAGAATGCATTAGCAAAAAAAATACTAATACAAAATAAAAGCCAATTTAATAACGAAGAGGCAATCGAAAACCCTAAATTGGCAACCTACGTAGTTTTGGAGATACCTCGTGAAATGTGTACAAAAAAATGGAAAAAATTACACTAAAACCGGTCGCATTTTTCAGAGTTAACGTCTGGCACACCTTTTAGATTGGTAAAATTTTATGAAATCAAAATTCGCGTCACTTTCTTTCTCAAAAGATCCACATAAGTCTATCCTAATCTTTCAGACTCAAGTTTGGACTCAACGAAATTTAATTTAGTGTGATGTTCAACAGAAGAAGAAGAACAGTGTGAAAGAGAAGAACAGACATATGCAGAACCTTTGAGAAAGAAAGGGATGTGAATTTTGATTTCATGAAATTTTCCTGATCTAAAAGGTGTGCCTGAGCCATTATGTTCTAAATTCACTACAAATCAAAATTGAATTTTAACTGATCAAAGTTACAGCCAACTTTTTGTCAAAAATTCAGTTTTTTTTAGTTAGGGTTAGTAGTAACTGTTTGTAGTAAGTTGCTTATTTTAACATGCCAGTGAATAGCAAATGATAAAATTTAATAATATTTAGCTAATATTTAGCAAAATTTAGCTAATTGTTTAGCTGCTAATTGTTCTGGCACATCTTTTAGATCAGGAAAATTTCATGAAAGAAGCAAGATGCACATTGCACATCTCTTTTTTCTCAAATGTTTTGCTTCTCATTCTTTCGCATTCTAAATTCTCTTGAGCTAAACTGAATTTGTTGTGAAGTTTAAAAGAAGAAGAAGAATGCGAAAGAGTAAGATAGACATATGCAATAGATTTGAGAGAAAAAGGGATGCAAATTTCGACTTTACGAAATTTGCTGATCTGAAAGGTTTACCGGAGCTACAGTTTTCGATTTCGAAAACCAACCTAAATTCTTTGTCAGCAAGCAAAAATATATCAAGATTTATTGTATTTTTCCTGATTTTTTTTTGAAGAAACCAATAATAATGGCTAAATCAAAAAGCAGATTTGGGAGTTCTTCCATTGACTTTGGAACATGGAAATTTTCCAACTTTAGGAAGAACTTTAATACAGAGCCCCATTGTAGAAATTGAGAGTGTAAAATCCAATAGAACAAACACCCTGTTGAAGGCACATTAAATGGAAAGGAGGAGCTATGTTAAGAAGCTCTCAAAAGCACCCTCGAGACTGGGTGGAATTGATTTAAGCAGGATGATTATGTAACGTATTCTGAGGGAGACAATGGAGTGTCGAAGCTTGTCGACAAAATTGACTAAAGATCGTGATCATGAGGCTGCAACGTGAGGTGAAAATTTCACAAGAACATGTCACACTGTTGCAGTCATTTGACAACTTTGCAAATAACACAAAGATATGTCATATGTCTTTCTTGTGGCTCATTTTCTGGGTATAATACATAAATATATGCAGTGCTGGAGTTTTTGGTAAAGAGTGGTAAATATTTTGGGTTTACATGGGAACACAGTGCAAATGGGAATGGGAAATTCATGGTGTACAATAAATACCTAAATACTGCAAATGCACACGGATCTGATGCATGCGGCCAGTTTGTGGCTTGCACAGGACCACACTGGATTTCCCATTGAAGCCCAATTTCTCGAATTTCGTCGTACACTCCTTCCCCTTCGGAGACACTTTGCATACTCCAATTTTGTAGCTTACCACCTCGATGGGCTCCTTGCATTCAATCACACCACTGCAAAGAGGAAAAACATATGAGAATGACCAAGAACACAATGACCAGGATTTATATGTTCTCCTCTATTCTTCTCTACAATTGCTTTGTCTGCAATTCCCAAAAAGCTCCTAATTTATATTCTGAGCTTTCAAAAGTTCGCATTTTCTTCGATCTAATCTTATTGTCAAGCATCGATGCCCAAAATTCCTGAAGCTGCCTTTAATTCTTTCTTTCATATATTTTTACTCCATTAGCAAAATTACGATGGGAAGCTTTTACTTTAAAATTGTTTTTATTAACATTTTACGGACTGAAGTTCTCGATGAAGAATTTTTGTTTGAAATTTTGGATAAAAATTCACCCAGTTATAAATAAAAGAAAATTTTAGTGAAAGTCTATTCAAATTTGTCGAGCTTTTTCAATTAGAAGCTTTAGAAATAAAAATTGAGAACAGTTGCCAGCGCCATTCGCGGCAAAAAACAGTGCTTTCATGTGGAGAAAACAGTTACGTAGCATCATTGAATTTCTCTTTGATAATAATTTCTATTACGTATAATAAGCAATTCATGTTTCTAAAGATGGTAATTTAAAAATAAATTCTTTTAACTTGATTCACGGACTTTTCCTCCTCAAAAGCTGAAAATCAAAGAATGTATTCAATCTCCCAACGAAACTTTTTTAAAGAAATTTCTTTTCATGTTCATTATTATTAATAAATGCCATGCGTTCTATTGACTCAAATTAAATATGTTCAATTCAGAAGAATGTTGTAAAGTCAGGGGCATAATTCTAAAGACCTTCTGGTCCTGAAGAGTAGCACTAGGAAGTTAATTTCTTTATGAAAATAGTATTCAACGTACAGATATTACTGAAATATTTCTATTTCTCCTAAAAATGTATGGTTACTTGAGAGACTAGAACTTAAAGTCATGACTACAAGCACTACAGAATTTCATCCTAGAAAATGTATTAAAAAAAACCTAATCAGGGGCCTCTCGACACTTCATTTTTCATTACGTTTTTGCATAGAGTCACTGAAGACTATTGGCAAGTTTTTTCCTAAAGAGAATTGAGTTATCAGTCTGATATATTTCGAAACAGTGCATTAAAAGCTATCTAAAAATACATATTTCATAATGTTCGCCAAAATTATACAAGAACTACGAGCAAATTTGTTTAAGTCGCGGTGCAATATTTGCTAAATTTTTACAAGGAAAAGTGAAAAATAGCTTCACTTTTTATTAGGCTTAATTGGCCCTTGACCTAATTATATTTTGATTTTTTATCTGTATGAAGGTTTTCTAAATTAATAATGTTGTTTTATGGCCCCTGAGTCCGGCACACCTTTTGGATCAGGGCAATTTCACGAAGTCAAAATTAAAGGTTATTTTTTTTCAAACGCTTTGCATATATCTGTCTCACTCTCTCGTACTCTTCTTTTTTTTAAACGTCATAACAAATTCAATTTAGTTCAACCCGATTTTGAGTGAAGATGAAAAAGAAAAACACAGGAATTTTGCTTTCATGAAATTATCCTGATTCCTGATCATTTTTTCCTTTGTCAGTCATCCGGAACACCTTTTGGGCTAGGAAAATTTCATAATCTAAATTCACATTCCTTTCCTTGTTCCTTTCTTTATTAAAAACTTTGAATATGTCTATCTTACTCTTTCACACTCTTCTTCTTTTCAACATCACACCAAATTAAATTTAGTTCAGTTCACTTTTGAATCAGAAAAAATGGGAAACACTTATGCAAATCTTTTGAGAAAAAAAGAACACGCAAATTTGACTTCATCAAATTATACCGAGCTAAAAGGTGTGCCGAGCGCATTTGAACTTTAATTTATTTTTAAGCTCTATTTCAAAGTCTAATAAATCGACGAAAAGTATTTTTCTTACAAACATTTTGTAATGCTGAAGTGACTTTTCTTTTGTTCTTCCCAGAGATTCAAAGCAACGCTTACATAGCAATGTGGTGGTTCATTTAATTTCTCATTCGAATTTCGAAATGTCACAAATGTCAAAAAAAACTGGCAAATGCAGTGAGTGCCTTGGTATCAAGAAAACTCAAATAGATAAGAAAAAAACATTTTAAAATCGGTTTGAAAAGCCAACAAACAGCATTTTGAGCTTTTGATTAATCTGCAAAGAGGCTCATATGGTTACTCTTCGAATTTCGAAAAAGTCTGTGTGTTAATATTGACGTTCTTCACTTTATTATGAGAAAAAATAGACTATTCATGTCGCATGGGAATTATTTTATAATCAATGAGCAACTCTTTTAATAATTTTCTAATTATGTTGTGGTATTGAGTCGAATTTTCGAAATTTAATTTGAATTTTCGACACACAACGACGTTTTGTTCTTATACACTGCTGGCAATAATCATAGCTCCACTTTTTCATACTGGAAAAACTTTGAAAAAAAAATTTTTTTGGAAAAAAATAAAAAAAAATCATTTGAAAGTATTTTCAAACCGATATGAAAAATTGCAATTTGAAATTCATATCGTTAGAACTGTGAGTACTGTGATAGAATCTTTATCAAAATGGCGATTTTCGGTGGCAATAATTATAGCTCCACTCAATAAATTTGGCTCCAAGGTATTTATTTTCAATTTATTTCCAAGTGACTAAGGTGGTCTTCAGAATAATGAGATAAAAAATTATCAAAAAGAAGCTTATTGCAGTTTGATGAATAAAAAGTATTTTACGTCATTTAAGTGGTTTAAAATTATTTTTTCAGACAGAAAACAAGTTAAGACAAGACCTATCAATTTTTTTAGTCGAAAAAAATAATTTTGTACCACTTAAATTAGGTAAAACACCTTCTGTTCATCAAACTGCAATAAGCTTCTTTTTGATATTTTTTTTGTTTCATTATTCTAAAGACCACCTTAGTCACTTGGAATTCTGTTTTGGGGCAGGATCAACAGAACATGATGAGACTAAGCAGTCAGCATTGTTTTACATCAAATTTCGGTAGAAAACTTGTTTTTTTCGACTGTAACACGGAAAATTGAACACTTTTGCCTCTAACAAAAGGAGATTTTTAGCCCTGGGAGTGGTTTAAAATGCATATATGTCGGCAATATGGACAAATTCGGATGAAAGGTGATAGGATCTTGTCATTTTTATGGAAATTTTTTGGTTGTCAATTTTCATCCCTTTCAATACCTTAATTAATCCCTTATTTTTGTTCATTAAACATTTTTCTTACAAAATTTCAGCAAAATTCATGAAAAACTTTATAAAAATGATTCTAATTAGCTTAATAAAGTTACTAATTGAATTACTAAAAGATATTTACCTTCACTGATTGAAAATAAATACTCTGAAGCCAAATTTATTGAGTGGAGCTATAATTATTGCCACCCGAAAATCGCCATATTGATAAAGATTCTATCACAGTACTCACAGTTCTAACGATATGAAATTCAAATGGCAATTTTTCATATTGGTTTGAAAATACCTTCAAATGATATTTTTATTTTTTTCCAAAAAAAAAATTGTTTTTCAAAGTTTTTCCAGTATGAAAAAGTGGAGCTATGATTATTGCCAGCAGTGTACCGCGATAATAATAGTCTTCGTCTTTCGAATTTCCAAGTTCTTACTTTATTTTGAAGAAGAAAATCTAATAGAGATCACAATCTTTACACAAATTATTAACCTTCCCGATTTGAATGCTCTCGCCTGTTGAGATTTTTTTTCTATACCGTTTCGAAGGTATATCACGAAAAACTTAACTAAAAACCCGTTGGAAGTCCGAAAATTTAAATTCACGAGTGCACAAAATTGAATAACTAAAGCTAGTTAGCTAGTTAGCTAAAAAAAAGCCAACGTTTCCAGCATATTTTTGTTAAGTCGATCAGTAAAAATATGCTGACCGGTAAGTAGTTCTCGAAAAAAGTGTTAACCAAATATATTAAAAATGGCAATGCCTCGCGAGTATCGTTTTAAGGTTAGCAGAATTCAGTTGAAAATACGTATGTTTTCAGCTGAATTGAAACCGGTTAG
The DNA here is from genome assembly GCF_024763615.1 of Phlebotomus papatasi. Lineage (NCBI taxonomy): Eukaryota > Metazoa > Arthropoda > Insecta > Diptera > Psychodidae > Phlebotomus > Phlebotomus papatasi. The sequence continues at coordinate 21,291,167 of NC_077224.1, forward strand.
AATTTGGATTATTGACAAAAATTCACTTTCTATGGCAAAAGTTTATACAATTTTATTAACGATTGACGTGTCATGAATACCGAAAATTCGAAATAGAGGAGTAGCCAGCCAGCGCTAAGGTGGCGGTTATGTGAACTTGATTTTTATGGCTCTAGCACACCTTTTAGATCGATAAAATTTCATGTGATCCAAATTAACATTCCTTTCTTTTGACGTACTCTTCTTCTTCTTCTTCATTTGAACATCACACCAAATTAAAATAAGTTCAGTCCAATTTTGAGACCGAATGAATGGGATAGAGTTATGCAAACCTTTCGAGAAAGAAAGAGAAGCAAATTTTTACTTTATGAAATTTTCCTGATTTAAAAGGTGTGCCAGCGCCATTAAGACTTTCGATCGATTTTCGAATGGGTTCACTGGTAAAAATAAAAGGATCAAATTCATCTTTTGCAAAGGATGGATCAAATTAATATGTTCTATTATGATAAATGTACATTCAGAGTCCGAAATTTGATCTATCCTTTTCAAAAGGATCAAATTTGAATCAATTTGATCCTTTTATTTTTTCAAATGCTTGGCTTGGCTTCAGAATAACTTTGTCTCTTGGATAAGTTATTACTGAACTTCGAAAATATAATTTTCTAGTATTTATTAATTGAGGAGGGTATTTAGTGCCTTTTTAGGTTAAAATATTTCACATTTTCCAAACAAAAGACATCTCTGTGTGAATAAATTGAATATTATTCAGGATTTTTTTCATGTCTTACATATCCTGTAGGGGAATTCTGTAATTTTCGTGGCATTGTCACGCGTGAGTTCGAAACCTGACAATGCCAATCGAGCTTTTTTGTCGTATCATATGAGTTCGAATATGCAATTCACTAATTTTTTAATGAAATGCCTTTACTTAGTGATATTATGCAAATACAGTCTGCTTGGTTGATTTGTTTAACAACATTTATTTTCATTTTAATTGCCAGAAATCTCAAATATGTGACTTCTGACAATGCCACGTGAGCTCAAATGACAATGTCACGACTACAGAATCGCATTTTCGAAAAAGCTCTCCTGAGACTCAAACCCAATTTGTCATATGATATTGCCAGAGCGTTACAGAATTCCCCTCCTGAAAAATGTTAATTACCTTTTCTAAAGAATATCGGTTTTTTATTAAGGTTAATTAATATTCTACAGGATATCTATTTCGGATATATTTTGTTACAGCTTTCTCTGGATTTTAGGCTTCATTTAGGAAATTTATTTGTCAATTAGCAAAACCTTTCTCATCGTTATGTGATATTTTTAGCGTAATACGTAAAATATTTTCATGGGGATACCCTTAAGCCTCCCCCACTTTGAAAAGCTCTTTTGCAGAAAATCTCAAAAGACCTGGCAAAGCTTTTGGTAAATATACTTTTATCGTTGAAAGAGAAATGTGACACTTACTCTGGGAATTCTCCCTCAACCCGACACACGTACTGCTTTTGAACTTGTCGATTGCGAATTTGGTGTTCCATTTGGCGAGCTTTCTTGGGACTCCGGCCAAATAGCAACAGTCCCGACGTCAGTCGATCCAGACGATGAATTGTCCTCAAGTTCTTCAAGTTGTACTCCTTCGCCAGGATAAAGACCACAGTGTTGTGACGATATCGACCACATGGATGAACCTACATGATATTTTTTAATTAAACTTCGACAGGAATTGCGGTTAAAGGGTAAAAAGCATAATGGATAATATTCGTAAAACCGATTACAACAGAAAAACCAGTGCAAAAATTTGGGTTTTTATTTGTTTGGATTGTAATTTTCTGTTATTTTTATTTAAATAATATATTTGTTAGAATGTTTCTTATGAACTTGTGGAAAATAAGTGTTTTATAGGTATTTGTGCTTCTATCGACGCATGAGAGAAAGAAGACAATAATGGTGTGGACATTGAAATAAATATTCCGAAGAACTTCTGTATATATTAGAATTTTTTTTTTAGAGAAAAATGTCTCCCTTAGGCATTAACCTTTATTTCTCACCCACATCATTGTGACGAAAGAGAATATTCCATAGAATTTTATTTTTCTATTTGAGACCAACAATAGCCACATCTTTCTGCAAATGTGAACGAAGTGCGGCAAGGGAAAAAAAACCAAGCAAAAGCTCAAACGTTTACGGTTAGAGTTTGTGACAAGAAAAGTTTTTCATGTAATTTCAACCCCTTCAATTTCGCACAACCAATTCCCATGGGTGATCTACAGAAGGGCAAAAAAAAACATCTGGGTGAAGGAGGAAAAAATTGAATTAAATTCCAATCTATCGATTTCCACTTGAGCTTTTTTTTGTGTGTATACTTCTTGGAGCTTAACACTTGCGGACAGGATGGGCTACACCTTTCTGCAAAATGAATCATGAATGATATTCAGAGGGACATGAGGTTCACGAGAAAATCCCAATGTTCACCCTCAACTTACGATAAGAGTGAGTGAATTGCCAGATTTTTGGACATACTGAAAGCTCGTGCAATTGTGACAATTTCTCTGCGACTGCAGAAACTGTGTCAAAGAGATATCAGCACCGAACACACTGTCCATCGGCAATGATGTTAAAATATTGTAATTATATAATTTTAGTTTGTTTTTGCAAAATTTGCTCATTTAAAACTTTTTATAAAAGTTTTATTTGATAGTCAAAGTTGAAAAAACAATTTCGAATATAACCATAATGTTTAGATTATTTAGACAAGAAATTTTAAGTTTATATCTAAAACTTCGCTTATTAAAATACACATAAATTGCTTTTTCTTTTAATTTAAACAACAAAACAACTGAATAGAACTCTACACAAAAACACTTTTGTGGTATATTAGAAAGAATATGATTTTAAGGTAACCTAGGGATTTGATACAGATTTTCTTGAAAGTAGTAAGTTTTAAAGCACTAATAAAATCTTTATTAGTGCTAGAAATGGCTCGAGAAGTGAGTACAGTTCCAAAACAATCCTTTTGCAATTTAACAAGAAGAAAGAACATTGAAATAAATTATAAAAGTTTTATCTAGTTCATATTTCCGAATGAACTCCGTTTCTCAACTTAAGCCGAGGAATGGCTTAGGTTAGTGGGAAACTGATGGGAATTTAGTCAAATCATTGTTTTGATTATAATTACGTTAAGCCGTCTCTCTGCTTAAGTCGTAGCTGTTCTAGGGCAATAGATAACGTAAATACTTAAAGGTGGATTTCCTTTCAGAAATGAAGAAATTAGTGAAGTAAAATAATGGCGTGAAGTGCAAATTCAGCCCTCCCAGATGACGCCAACTTCTTGCACAGAAAAGTTGTCTTTAATTAATAACTTCAACTTTTTATTCGAACAAGATATAATTCACCGGATTTAATTTAAGTAAATGTGCTCAAATTTGACAATAAAAAAAAAATGGATGGCTCTGATAATAGTTGATTTCTTCAGATAGAGAGATTATCGCGGACGAATGGCATGCTGTCCCCATAGCAAAAGAAAGCGGAATAAGGAATAACAAGAAAAAATTCCTCGGAATTTTCCAGTATTTTTCCTTGGTAAATTCCACGGAAATTCTCCATAGTATATTTCCAAGTTATTTCCCATGGATTTATAGTGTGGAATCTCCATAGCAAAAGAAAGCGAAATAAGGAATCACAAGGAAAAATTTCTCGGAATTTTCTAGTATTTTTCCTTGGTAAATTCCACGGAAATTCTTAATAGTATATTTCCAAGTTATTTCCAATAGATTTATAGTGGATTTTTTGTGTGGAATCCCCATAGCAAAAGAAAGCGGAATAAGGAATCACAAAGAAAAATTCCTCGGAATTTTCCAGTATTTTTCCTTGGTAAATTCCACGGAAATTCTCTATGGTATATTTCCAAGGAAATTCCCATGGATTTATAGTGGATTTTTTGTGTGGAATATTTCCCAGGAAATTCACGTGGATTGAATATGGATTTTTCTACCAAAGAAAATGGAGAACAAATGAAGCTGTCACATGAATCTCACATTTTCATTTTCCTATATTAAAAAAATATGAAATTTCACGAGGATTTTGATATGTTTTATTAAATCAGCGATAATGAATATACACTTTAGATAAGAAAAGGCTATCGTACAAAAAAAAAATATTTTCCTAAAGAAATACATTCCTTGAAATAAAAACACGTATATTTTAGGTCCGCAGTCTGTTTAATGCTATCACTTCACTATTATCTACACAAAACGCAGCGTCGCATAATTCATAATATTATAGGTAACACAGAAATCACTAAGATCTTTGCATAAAATTTGCGAGCAAAATAATTCATCTTTTTTGTAGCACCACAAACATATTCTAGCGAAAAAACGAAGAAACAACCCTGTGGAATTTTCTTAGAAAACTGTATGGAAAGGTAGTGGAATTTTCTGTGGAGATATTCAGTAGATTTTCGCCAGGAATTAAGCAGGAATATTCTTATAAAAAAGGGGGCGTGTTGCGGTAAAATCCATGGAAAATACATAGAAAATCCATAGGAAATCTTCTGGGATAGGGTGGAGTCTACACTTATGGATGTTATACACCTATGGACAGCTTGCAAAAATCTTAGGTTATTACATGAAACTTATTTCGAAAACCACATAATTTGTTAATCACATCATAAACTAATATTTTTATGATTTTTCGAAATTTGTTTTAGGCAAGAACTTAAGATTTTTGCACGCGTCCATAAGTGTATAACATCCATAAGTGTAGACTCCACCCTATTCCATGGAAAATTCCAGTGGAATCCGCGGACATTTCACGTTTGACTTTCCATACAAACCCTCCATGGACTTCTCCTAAGTGACGGTAGATTGCCATTGTACGTTTTTCAAATTTTCCAAGGAATGAGCATTTTCGATGGCCTCTCCCTAGGAAAAATGTCATGGAAGACTTTGCGAAAATTTAGCGTCAAATTCCATGGAATGAGCGGAATTTGACGCTAAATTTCCAATGGAATTTCCACGGCCGTTTGCTATGAGGGTTGCTTCAAGAAGATGTCGCCCCATAGCAAAATTCCACGGAAATTCCAGTGGAAAACTAGCGTTCAAATTGCAATAATCCGCGGAATTTGACGTTAAAATTCCAGCAGAATTTCCATGGAATTTGGAGCCGAAAATTTCATTGGAATCATAGCTCTCCATGGAATTTCAAGTACGATCCATTGGAATTCCAGCGTTAAATTCAGCGGAACTCTACGGACCATATGAAAAAACAAATGTGAAAATTCCAATATCTTTCCATAGGGTTTTCCATGGTTTTTTCCATTATTCATTATCACTGGTAAAAATGAAAGGGTCACCGAGGATCCTTTGAAAAGGTCACTGTTTTGACACCTATTTAACTCCGGATTAAACGAATAGTAACAATGAAAATGTCACCTTTGGTGTTCGCTCAGATGAGAGGAATATGATATTAATTATAACTTTACGATAAAACATAATCGGCAGTGATAAATGTGCATACAAAATTTCAACAAATACAAGTGAATCTTTCAAAGAATCAAATATGATCCATTTTTGTTGAAAAGGATCAATTTGACCCTTTTATTTTCACCAATAATGCTTAGTGTACTATAGTGATATAAACTTAATACCCTAAGGGAGCATTTAGACGGGGGGGATTTTATTTCGAAACCGACATTTTGACACAAAAGTCCCCCACTGAGCTTTAGACTGGTGCATTTTTGCCTATCTTTCGGCGCTTAAAATCTCCCTCTTCGAAAGCTCCATTTGTTTATGTTTTATTTTGACATTTCTAACGATTTTAAATCATTTTTTTTGTTTTTCAAGACGTCTTTCTCGTGAACTATTTTCAAAGTTATCAAGAGTCGAAAAGCAGGTGAAATAGGGACACGATATCGATCACTCTTCTGAATGTACTTATCGTTCAATTTTCATTAGAATATGGTCGAATTGTTAAATAGACATCCTTGCATAGTTATGGATTTTGTCACCTGAAAAGTGATATTCAACTAATTTCTAGGAACTTAGAGACCCTATTTTCTTAACCCTATTTTCTTAGAGACGATATTTTCTTAATTTAGCAACAATATTTGCATAAAATCCTGTGGTAGGACGGTTTTTATATAGACGATGGGTGCCCCATCACCTCTTCCTTATAAAATGATCGTCACCAGGCACAAATATTAAGTTTACCATTCTTTAACAAGTTCTTTGATTGTAAAACACTGTGTGATTGACGTTCGAAACGTTTCGAAATAAAATAGAAAGTCTTCCAGACTATCTTTTTTAGTTAGAGCACACTTGGAGAATTTATAGCAGAAGGTGGAGAAAATTTATCTCAGAAATGAACCACTAGGAGAGATTTCCCGAGACTCACCGGGGCATAGCACAGTGGGGTGCATTTCGAAATCCCCCCGTATAGAAAACGCCTGAGTATCTACTTTTTGTACAAAATGTAGTCGAGACATCGAGTTTCACCCACTCTGTTGCAAAACTTTCTCTAGTTCCAAAAACATGACAAATCCCTCTCGCTGTAGCTGTGATAAATGTTTCAACTGGAAAATTATCTCTAATTTTACAAAATGAAATGCATATTATTTCATATATGCAAGAAAACTTCAACTTATCTCTTTGATTGTTCCCAACAAATCCCGTGTATTATCTTAGCCCAAGAACAAATTTTCCAACAGCGTGACTTTGTCACAGTTCAACAAGAAGTTTATTACGCAAAGGGCACATGGTATGAAAAAAAAAGCTCAGAGCCAGAGGAAAAGCTCACAGAGATAAAATGATGACAGTGATGCAGGTGAATGTACAAAAAACATCCACTCAAAATGATGATGAAAAGTGGAATTTTTGTCTCATTTTGTCGCAATTCTTCTCACTCCAGTCAAAAAAGAAGAAAAAAAAGAATATTGAAGTGAAACTTGCCCAAGGGAATTTGTGTTTTAAAAAAAAATGTTCCAGGAAATTTCACTAGCACTATTCGGTGCATTGCATAACAAAACATCTCAATTTAATTGAAGGTAGAATGTAACCACTATCATATTTTCTCTTAAACCCTTTCATTCTCTTTTTTCTTTACTCTAAATTTTTTCTGTGGTTTTTCACTCTTGTAAAAAATGCCACAGGTAGAATTTTGAAGAAGTCATACATTTAATTATGAATGAAAAATTTTACCCTCAACTGAATAAATCTTCAATTCACAGTGAATTGTATGAATTATTAAGCGTGGTAAAAGAGAGTGATAAAAAAAAAACAGAGAGAAAATTTACCAAATAAACCACTCGAGAAATTCAGTCTTTCAGTTTAAGACTAAGAGATACAGAAAGTTGGGAGTGATAGAAAAAAACCCAAAGCAATGAATTATTCCTTCGAGATATGAATATTGAAGATACACATATTCTCAACAATGCTAATGTTCTACCCTTCCAAAAAAATAATACTATATGTTCAGTTTCTATGCAGAGATATGGTAGAAACTTTGAAAGACGATCTGAGAAAAGTTGTGCTTTCTCGTATATATAATCTATAACAGTTGCACACATAATGATAGACTCTGGAGCATGTCTGGGAAGTAAAATTTTATAACTATATATGCTTAATTTAAATATTTGACATTGCACTTTCATACTTTCAAGCATAAATTAATTTAATAAATATTTTAAAGTACACTAAAGAAGAGATCGTTAAACTTTTTCTCACATTACGCTTATTAGGTGCCCATATGAGTCCCGGTCGAAATCTCGAAAGCCAAAATGCCGAAAGCCAAAATCCCGAATTCTTAAAAGTGTAATAGCTACTCCCACGATTGCATCCGCGCTTGCTGGAGGCAAAGGGAAATCTTCTGTGTCTTGGGAAATTATTTTATACATTTTCTTCCATATAAATTCATCACTTCCACGATTTTGAACATTCAGAATTTTGGCTTTCGGGATTTTGGCTACCATCGGTCTAATATAAATAAAAGGATTTCAAAATTCACTCCAATATTGTGATACGCACCAGTGAATCCCGAAAAATTCCCTTGTCGGTTTGAGCCTGAGATAAAATACCCTTAAAATCTGTTATAATCTCCCCATGTGTGTCTCGACTAAAATACAAAAATTAATAGGAAGTAAAGAGTCTTAAGGGAAAGTGCCCAAGCCCATGCTTGATACCATTGGAAGCTTCGTAATGACTAAATTTTCTGTTTCACAATATATATGTGACGCATCGCAACCATAATAGGTGTGATTACTTCTAATCACACCTATTGTAATCTTCGGATTTTCTAAAAGTGTTCAGATCGAGCTGAAATTCACAGGGTATATATTTTGAACGAGTCCCGGTCAAAATCCCGAAAGCCAAAATCGCAAACGCCAAAATCCCGAAAGCCAAAATCCCGAACTCCAAAATCCCGAAAGCCAAAATCCCGAACTCCAAAATCCCGAAAGCCAAAATTCCGAATTCTTAAAAGTGTCATAGCTACTCTCACGATTGCACCCACGCTTTCTGGAGGCAAAGGGAAATCTTCTGTGTCTTGGAAAATTATTCTAAACACTTTCTCACCCATATAATTTCATCCCTTTCAGGATATTGAACATTCGGGATTTTGGCTTTCGGGATTTTGGCTGCCGCCGATTTTGAACATCCCTGATGCCGAAAATCATAATCCGGCAATTTCGGGTCCGGCCGGCCATCCGAAGTACGCAATATCTCTGGTTTGGAAAGAGATATCTTCATAATTTTCTTTTTAAAAATATATCTACTTGCGCGTACGACGATTTTTGTGCTATTAGTTTTTTGAAAAACCGGTTCAAAGCTAGTTAAAAATCACGTTTTGTAGTTTATATCGAAATCTAAGCATGCAATTTTGAAAATTTTATGTTTGTGTTGTAGCCGAGAAAATTTAGACCAATTTATAAAAAAAAATAAGACATTCGTCGAACAGTTTTCGAGATATTTCACTTTAAAGATTTCAATTTTAGGAAAATTTGCTAATAGCGTCAGGCGGGAGAAGCGGCGTCGAGCAAGCTTTTCCCATATGTATAGCACTTTCTCTCTCCCTTTTTCTCTCTCTCTACATAGTGAGCCCATATTCGAAGATTTGTAAGGCGACTTATACAATTCACGATCCGCGATTTTTTCGCGGATCTTCGCGAGACGCGAATTTTTTGCGCGGATTTTCGCGGGGCGCGTAGTTTTTCGCGGATTTTCGCGGGACGCGTAGTTTTTCGCGGACTTTCGCGGGGCGCGTATTTTTTCTCGGACTTTCGCGGGGCGCGAATTTTTCACGGATTTTCGCGGGGCGCGATTTTTTCGCGGATTTTCACGGGACGCGTAGTTTTTCGCGGATTTTCTCGGTGCTAGATTTTTTCGTGGATTTTCGCGGGACGCGTTTTTTTTTCGCGGACTATTTCGCGGGGCGCGAATCATTCACGGATTTTCGCGGAGCGCGAATTTTTCACGGATTTTCGCGGGGTGCGATTTTTTCGCGGGACTATTAGTTTTTCGCAGGGCGCGTATTTTTTCGCGGACTTTCGAGGGGCGCGAATTTTTCCCGGATTTTTGCGGGACGCGTAGTTTTTCGCGGATTTTTGCGGGGCACGTATTTTTTCGCGGACTTTCACGGGGCGCGAATTTTTCACGGATTCTCGCGAAGCGAGATTTTTTCGCGGGACGAGTAGTTTTTCGCGGATTTTCGCGAGGCGCGTATTTTTTCACGGATTTTCGCGGGGTGCGATTTTCCGTGGATTTCCGCGGGGCGCGTATTTTTTCGCGGACTTTCGCGGGGCTCAAATTTTTCACGGATTTTCGCGGGTCGCGATTTTTTCGTGGATTTTCGCAGGCCGCGGATTTTTCGTGGGTAATGAAAAACTTCGCGGATTCTCACGGATCGCTGACAGAGGTTATAAACGGATGTAAAGTTTGAGGCCTCTATCTCTCATAGTTTCCGAGATAATCGACTTTAAAGATTTCCAGATACTTTTATGCATTTCTCATTCAATTTTCCTTATTTATTTAACCATTTTTATCGTCACATAGGATTGAGACTTAATTGTCCTAAAATCTAATTTTGAGACAGTTTAATCTCAATTTAATGCGTCACGGTGTAAATAGCCTCTGAGCTAAACCTCCAAATCTAGAATTCGCTTATAGAATGATTTATGACCTTAAAAATAAAATTAAAAATTTCTTTAATTTCTATATAGAATTTGTCAAGTTAAATTACCCAGAAAAATTGTCACGATCACAAAAATTTTACTCCGAGTTTAGATTACGTTACTATTGTTACTAATTACATAAAGAAGAACTAATTCTGCAACATAAACTATTGTGTCATATATTTAGCGAGATAGTGCATCAATCAACTTTTTACTCCAACTTATCTTTTGTACAGAACTTTTCGTAATTCCCCTTGCTGAACAAATATCCTTATCATCTACTGTAAATGCGGAACAATAGTAAAAAGACTGTTGAGAAAGTTTTCACCAATTGAAACAAAATAGAATAAAGGATAAAATATCGTGGTGGAACACAGTATAGCAACAATAACAAAAAAATCTGACAAGTTTTTTTTTATTGAGAGCTCGTAAAAAATATCTTGAGCAAAACACCTTCAAAACCACTTTATTAAGATTATCAGGAAAAAATTCTGACTACATTCATCTATAAAACGTATAAAAAGGAAGTTCTATCTTCCTCTTGAACTACTCAGACTCACGTGGGGGTTTTGATGTTAGAGACATAATCTGACGGAAGAATTTCTGAGAGGGGGATTGACGAAGAAAAGTGGTTGAAATAACTTTTAGTTTTTGGCACACAACTATATAAGGATGGATAGGGTAGAAAGTTTTACGAGAGATGGACCATAATTTGTGCTTGTGCACAGATTGAAAGGGTTAAACTTCTCAATAAAATCTACTTTGTGCTTCTCTTCACTAACCACTTACAATAATACGAAATTTCAACTTTTACTTACTAACTCCCATCGCGGAAGAGAAAACTTTTATTTTCCCTTTGAAAAGCAAAGATTATTTTCTACTTTTGATCTCTCTAGAAAAATTGATACTTCTCCTGCAGACAATCTATCACAAAATACCACGAAGTGACATTTTCAATTGTATATCCCAAGTGATATTATTTTGATGAAATTCTCACCTCAACGGTGGTTGGTGCATTTGGGTTTGAAGAAAGATAGTTTGAGAATTTTCATGAGGGATTTATACAAAAGGATAAAATTCCTGTCGTATATCCTTTTCCTAGGTATTGCCAACTATTTGTCATCCTCGAGACAATTTTCTGCAAAATATTTTTTTTTCTCTCTTCAAACCAAGAGAGACAAACCCAATATCATTTCCCATCTACATTTCAATTCGCTTTTTTCTTTCTTATTCCTCATTCTATTTCCCATTTTCTGCTGACGAATGTTTTGTGTTTTTTTTTCGTGATATCCCTTGAATTACACATGAATTTGTTTCACATTGCAATTTCTTCTCCTCTCCCAAAAAATTCCCATTCTCGATCAATTTTTCCAACATGAAAATCACTTGAGACACAAAAAAAATACAACATCTACCTTTCCTCATTTCATTCTTGGGCTTTCCCGGAGATTTAAGATTATGTTCTTGCGATTGGAGGAAAAACACCCTTCTCCCAACAAGATATATTTGTTTATACGGTGTGTGTGACAATAAATTCAAAATCATCACATGGTTAACCTTACATTCAGCTTCCTAGTGACAGTCTAGTGATTTTTTTTTACTTTCCAAGGGGTCTGTAAATCACACTGACAACAGTTTAAAAGGAAATGAGATTCTAGAAGAAGGATTTCTATGGTAATCATTCAACCAGTTTCAGAGAATGGATCTTAATTTGATGTCCTCAAAGTCGTTAAATGCAAATGAAATTCAAATATACATAACATCTTGGTTTTACGATGTGAGGTTATGTGTCATAGCCATCACAAAATAAAATGTTTTTACTAAAGTATTATTTTCCGTGTAAAATTAAAAATTTAGTGCTGTCCGTTCTTTGATTGGCCATAGGTTGAAAGCATTCAATGCTCCGCACAAGAAGGTGGAACTAAAATAATTCATGAAAATAAATTTAAAGGACAATGGGCAAAACGGTCCAACCTTTCGCCATGACTGAGACCTACAACATTGAATAGGTATTGGCAAAGGTAACAACTCTTGTTCCGGAACCAACCCCAAAAGTATGTAGGAAAAGCCCTTTTATACAATAACAGTTAGGGTAAGTGTGCCAAATTCCGGCCAGCTTGCAATTCCGGCCACTTTTTTTGTTCCTTGAATTTCCATAAATTTTTAGTTTTTACATACTGTAGAGATTATACAATGCAAAAGAATAACAAAAAATGTAGCATTGACAAACGAGATGACGTGAAAAAAGACATTGGAAGAATTCCCGAAGGGCAAGAAACTATGAGAATAAAGGTGGCCGAAATAGGGCACCAAAGCTATATCTAGATTTTAATTCATTTTAAAATGTATTAAGATTGATTTTAAAGTAAATAAAGACGATAAACTGTCTACAAGGTTCTAAGCAACACTCCTTAAGTAGAAGGAATGAAAAAATCCATTTCTATTAAAGATATTACATTTCAAACTTGAGACTTTGGCGCTTGCATGCAACTATGCCGAAATTTGGCACACTTACCCTAATCTTATATTGGTCGTTTATATTAATCTTATATTGGTGGCGGACTTAAAGAAACTTTTCCTAGGACAAAACATATCTTCATCTCTGCATTTTCCCTCCATTTTTCCAAATCTTCCTTATAAATCTTTTACCATCCTTCAAATTCATAAAAAGGATTGTATGTGGAGAAATTCCTTTTGTTCAGTAATATTCTTCTTGAAAAAAAAAAAGAGTTAAAACCTCTAAAGATCGCAGGGTCTTCAAAGATACCGTTATTTAAATACTTTGAAAAATAAATTCAGAGAAAAAAATATTTTAATTAAGCCATTATATACTCAGAACATTTTGTTAAAATTCTTTTGTAATGGTATCTTTACAACCCTATGAACTTCAGCAAACCTAGCTCCTTTTTTTTAAGGAGAATATGTCTCTAAAGACGACAAAATGATGCAATCGAGGCAATAATTTTTAACGGAATTAAAGAATATTCGAGGACATTTGAAGAAAATCTGGATACAAGAAAAATGGAGGGATAGAGATACAATGTCTTCTAAGAAAACATTCCTTGAGTTCAGTTCTCTTTAAGAAAACGTTCTTTGACACCAACAACTTACGATATAACCATTATTTAAAAAAAAGCAATTTTAATAAAAATAGTTCTACCCATTTCTTAAAAACTCTTACTTTGAGATATCTGAAAAGTTGACGTGATTGACTACAAGTTTCTTAGGGTTATATGTTCAAGGGACGTCAAGGACTCCGAAAATACCTATAAATTGCTATTAAACGAAAAAAGTTTTCGTTTTCTTGCTCTGTAATGTGCGATGGCATTAAAACATTGGTAGTTTGTATGGGAGCTATCAGATGGAGTAGTCAGAGGGAAAATCTAAAAATATTTATTTCAAGCTTAAGTCATACATCGACTTTGACCCAAAGTTCCTTGTTCAAATTTTAAGAAACACAACATTGAAGAAGGCCTATGAAAGCCATCTCTGGAAAAAAATTTAAGCCTATATCCTATTTATATTGAAAGATATTGACTTTTGAAATTTTCAATTTGTGACCTTTGCCCCAGTCTCCCCTATAATATCAAGAGAATTTAATCAGCTTTCTTCTAGTGATATTCTTGTTAGAAAATATTGATTTTTGACATAGTTATTTAAAAAGAGTCTCAGAGCATACGAAGATTAAAAGTTGACAAATATCTTGACAATCCAAATGCGAGTTATACGGGCTTCAGACCTAAGGCTTACCCAAATGGCTTAACTGCTCTAATTCCTTATCAATCATGATTTTTTGGGAAAATTTAACTTAGGATTGGATTATTAAAGGTAAATAACCTATAAGGCTCTTAAAAAGCATTTGAATTGCACGTAAATTAGAATTATGAGACCTACGGGAACTGAGCTAAACCTCTAGTCTGAAAACCGCTTTATGCCGAAATCGCGAAATTGACTGGGAAGTGTGTCACTCCACAGTCCGGAAGATTATAATTCGGTTCAAGGATCCCAAGACAGTTGCTCAGAAGCCAGAAGGAAGTAGCTGAAAGCTTGGGAATCAGGGCAAGAGAATGGAAAAGAAAGTGCTAGAGCTTTTTGAGAATCAATTCGATCTTTCCGTGTGAAATGTTGTCAAAAGATGGGAATATATTGAAGCTTGGTTCATAAAATCAAGAAAAGGAATGGTTTGATAACCTACAAAGCTCAGGTTGCTCCCCATCGGACCGACAAACATCGTTAAGTGCTGAAAGACGATCGCGGAAACTTAACGATCATCTTCTCAAAGGATTCCAATGCTGTGGGAAAGATGTTTAAACTGTCTTACACTCCGGACGATTAATATATAGCACTATGCAACAAATTCACAACTTTTTTTGCTAACGCAGATCTGACATGGTACGTTTGATAGAGTCAAGTCCCCTGATTAAGAACCTGACCTTGGTTTTTCTCCATCACGTGACAATGATTTTTTATTATTACTTTTATATTTTTTCTGTTTTGCCTTACATTATCTGTTATATCTCAGGTTCTAGTGAATAGAACTTAAAAAAAGTAGGTCCGTTAGAAAGCTCATTAGCTATGCTTCAATTTTGATAATTACAAAAAACTTTGTAAAACCACTCCTTCAGGGTGTAAAATTGGAGTTTCTCTAAGGATTACCAAAAAAAATGATCTTAAAGTGAGGTTTTAAAAGTTTGTATAAAATAAACTAAGCAAAATATTAAAAATTCATTGACACCAGGCAATAGGCACTACATAGGACTACAATTTTGTTCATCTCAGACATCGCGCTCCGATCACTCTAAATGCCTCATTTGTTGGTTTCTGTCATTTTCCAAAAATATGAAGTACCTATTTTAGAGCAAATTTCCTAAAGATTTCTGAGAAAATATCTTTTAAAACTTATGTGAAACATACACAGTAAAAAAATGTGTAAAATTTTACTACTATAATAGTGCAAAATCGACGATTTTAGTTGTTTAAATTAAAAATGTTTAAAAAATACACAACATTTTGGTAATTTTTTGTCACGTGATTGAAAATTACCACTATTATAGTTCCAAATTTTCAACAATATTGTTTAATTCGAAAATGTTGAAAATTTGACACCATTATAGTGGTAATTTTTGACATTTTACTACTATAATAGTGGTAAAAAATTTTCAACAATGTTTTTTGTGCAGTAAGTGTTGAAAAATTCTAAAAATTACCACTATTATACTGTGAAAAAATACACAACTTTATGGTATTTTTTGTCACATGATCAAAAATTAACACTATTATAGTATAATTTTTCACACTATTATAGTGTGAAGCCGTGTGTATTTCAACCAAAGTTGTTGAATATTTAAACAAAAGTTATGTAAAAATTGTTGAATTTCCATTTAAGACTTACACTTCAGTCGAGATGCATTTCGATGGGCAAAGGTCATATAGAACATCAAATATTTATAAGTATAATAAATATATCGTAAAGATTCGAGCATCAGATGTAAGCATCTCACATTAGGGGGGATCCTGAGACAGCAAAAAACATTCCATATGTCTAAAAAAGCAAAAATTCAACATATATGTAGAATTCAACAATTTTTGAGTTTACACACAAAAATTCAACAATTTTTAAATTCACCAACTCCAAATTCAACAACTTGAAATTCAACAACTTTAAATTAAACAATTTTTAATTAAACATTTTTTTCAAATTTAACACTATAATAGTGGTGTGAAAGATTACACACTATAATAGTGGTAATTTTTTTTACTGTGTATATAAATGTTGAGATTTTTTTTAAATCCATCAGGAGACCATCAACATAATTTTCATTAACATCCCCATGATTCGGCGAGAAACCATTGAATTAAAAAAAAAAACAATAAAATGCTAGGAAGATCCCAATAAAATTATCTTTCAAAAAATACAATTGTTTTTCCATATAGGGTAAGTGTGCCAAATTTCGGCATAGCTGCATGCAAGCGCCAAAGTCTCAAGTTAGAAATGTAATATTTTTATTATAAATGAATTTTTTGTTACTTAAGGAGTATTTATTGGAACCTTATACACTGCTGGCAATAATCATAGCTCCACTTTTTCATACTGGAAAAACTTTGAAAAAATTTTTTTTTAGAAAAAAAATAAAAAGATCATTTGAAGGTATTTTCATACCGATATGAAAAATTGTCATTTGAATTTCATACCGTTAGAACTGTGAGTACTGTGATAGAATCTTTATCAAAATGACGATTTTCGGATGGCAATAATTATAGCTCCACTCAATAAATTTGGCTCCAGGGTATTTATTTTCAATCAGTGAAGGTAAATATCTTTAAGTAATTTAATTAATAACTTTATTAAGCTAATTAGAATCATTTTTATAAAGTTTTTCATGATTTTTGCTGAAATTTTGTAAGAAAAATGTTTAATGAACAAAAATATGGGATTAATATGGGTTTTGAAGGGTATGGAAATTGACAACCAAAAAATTTCCATAAAATTGACAAGATACTATCACCTTTCATCCGAATTTGTCCATATAGCCGACATATATGCATTTTAAACCACTCCCAGGGCTAAAAATCTTCTTTTGTTAGAGGCAAAAGTGTGTAATTTTCCGTGTTAGAGTCGAAAAAGACAAGTTTTCTTCCGAAATTTGATGTAAAACAATGCTGACTGCTTATTCTCATCATGTCCTGTTGATTCTGCCCCAAAACAGAATTCCAAGTGACTAAGTGGGTCTTCAGAATACTGAAATAAAAAATTATCAAAAAGAAGCTTATTGCAGTTTGATGAACAGATGGTGTTTTACCTAATATAAATGGTACAACATTATTTTTTCGAATAAAAAAATTGATAGGTTTTGTCTTAACTAGTTTTCTGTCTGAAAAAATAATTTTAAACCACTTAAATGACGTAAAACACCTTCTATTCATCAAACTGCAATAAGCTTTTTTTTGATATTTTTTTATTTCATTATTCTAAAGACCACCTTAGTCACTTGGAATTCTGTTTTGGGGCAGGATCAACAGAATATGATGAGAATAAGCAGTCAGCATTGTTTTACATCAAATTTCGATAGAAAACTTGTCTTTTTCGACTCTAACACGGAAAATTGCACACTTTTGCCTCTAACAAAAGAAGATTTTTAGCCCTGGGAGTGGTTTAAAATGCATATATGTCGGCTATATGGACAAATTCGGATGAAAGGTGATAGTATCTTGTCAATTTTATGGAAATTTTTTGGTTGTCAATTTCCATACCCTTCAAAACCCATATTAATCCCATATTTTTGTTCATTAAACATTTTTCTTACAAAATTTCAGCAAAAATCATGAAAAACTTTATAAAAATGATTCTAATTAGCTTAATAAAGTTATTAATTAAATTACTTAAAGATATTTACCTTCACTGATTGAAAATAAATACCCTGGAGCCAAATTTATTGAGTGGAGCTATAATTATTGCCATCCGAAAATCGTCATTTTGATAAAGATTCTATCACAGTACTCACAGTTCTAACGGTATGAAATTCAAATGACAATTTTTCATATCGGTATGAAAATACCTTCAAATGATCTTTTTATTTTTTTTCTAAAAAAAAATTTTTTCAAAGTTTTTCCAGTATGAAAAAGTGGAGCTATGATTATTGCCAGCAGTGTAGAGTTTACCGTCTTCATTTCTCTAAAAATCATTCTTAATACATTTTGAAATGAATAAAAATGTAGACACAGTTTTGGTGGCCTATTTCGGCCACCTTCATTTTCATTGTCCTTCAGGAATTCTTCCAATGTCTTTTTCACTAAACGAAACTAGGGCACCACTAAACACGGGGTACCACCAAACACTAATTTTTATTTCCAAACTACTTGAACTATCTCGACCATTCCTTCAGTGAACAAGCATCCCTATAGTGCCTATAAATTCCTATAGGTCTTATCCTCTGAAGTCGAATATCCGATTAAAAAATCGCAGTGTTTGGTGGTACCCCGTGTTTGGTGGTGCCCCAGTTTCCCCTAGAGTATGCAAAAACTAAAAATTCATGGAAATTCGAGAAACAAAAAAAGTGGCCGAAATTGAAAGCAGGCCGGAATTTGGCGCACTTACCCGATACTGTGGTTAACATGTGAGAGCTATTTTTCATTGGAGAAAATTTAACATCTACATGCTTTAGCATGTTATTATGCAGTTCTGCAACCCAATCTAGTGCCAAAAAGTGACAGAAGAATTTGAAAGAGGCCAGTGGAATTTATTTCAAACGTGTAGTACCAAAAGCTGCATATTTGATTGATTTTAACTGTTTTCGCAGAATTTATATGTTATTGACATCTTTGTCAAAGATTGAAGGGGAAATATTTGACAGGGTAGTGAAATTTGACAGGTGTCAAAATTCAATATTTATTTTTGTAACATAAAACTGACATATGATTTGAAAAGTCATATGCAACGATTATCTCCAACAGTCAAATTGTCAACCCCTTGTAATTCCCAAGGTGCTCCCTTGTTCACCTTTCGTCCCGGAAGAGAATTCCTCAATCAGCACGTGTAATGTCAGGATGGAGAATGGGAGGATGGGTGGACAGGAAGAACCATTGGTGTTTGTGCAGGGGTAAAAATCACCACCTCAGGACCCATTTGAGTGGAAAGTCAGTGGAAAGAAAACAGAAAGGAGTTCACGGTTGTTTGCCATCAGGCGAAGAAAAAAAAGGGGACCGAAAAGGTGGAAATAAATACGAAACATATCTTTCGCGGAAGGAAATAGAAAATAATGTATTCATGAAATGTGTTTCTCGAATCATTCCCTTTCACCCACATCTGCAGCAATGAAAAAAGAAAATGTTGAGTATGTCGCAATAAATTTCTCTTCTTCGACCTACCACGTGTAACGTCTAACCATTATATTTGGGAGGACAGGGGAAGTAAAGAAAAAAAAAACGTGAAAAGGGATCTGGGATGTATAGGAAATGTTCTCTCCTTGCGAAAATACAATTCATTGAGACGGGAAATCGTCGTTGAGTTCAAAGTGAATTATCACTGAATCATGAATATGTGGATTGAACTTCAAAATGATAACTCCAGGGCAATGAAATTTTTTTTCTTCATTCTTTGTGTGTTGATTTACACACAAAAAAGCACTCTTTTCGATGTGAGCATTTTCCTGTTCTTCTCACACCCTCCACCCCCTGCCCACACCCCCCCAACGCAAATCCCCATCACACTCTTTTCTTTTCGACAATTGAAATTGAGGAAGATACATCCAATATCTCTCAAAGAAGGGCCACAGAGAAAAAAGAAAGAAAAAAAAGCTTGGAAAAGAGTCGAATTTAGCAACTTTTTTCTGCATACTCCTTCATATGGCCTTTTTACTTTTTTATCTCATTTCTCACCGAAGCAAAAAGCTCCACCAGGCGCCTCCATTTAACACCCAACACCAACATTTTGACGCTAAAACAAAGGGAACTTCCAGAGGAAATTTATAAGACGATAGAGATTGTAATTTAAAACCCTTTTATCAACTTTTAGATGACAATGGGGACTAGTATCTTATTCTGCAGGTGTGTGTATGTATCTGCATGCCATTTCACCTTCATCAAGTTTTACGCGAAAGAATCCTCCTCTTGAGGACAATTCCTCACAATGAATTGTCTACAACTATTTTGTGTGACAAAGTTAGAATCAAGGAATAAACAAGATAAAATGCAGAAAAAAATGGGGCAGGAAAGAACAATTGCAGGGATATAAATATTTTTGTATAAGGGGGTGATCTCAGAGGTAACTTTCCATATAAAATAAGTATGATTATGAAGGAATCACACCTAAAATTCTAAAGAATAAGCAAGATATGAAAAGTAATTAAATTCAAATGCAAAGATGTAATCCAAAACTCATAAAAAAACTCTATTATGTAAATCAGAACAATTTTTAAAACCCTTTTAAATTAGGGTATTTTCATTCGAAATTTTCGAAAAAAATCTTTATTAAATTTTACTATCTATAAAAGAACCTGAGTGGACTGAGAAAAAAATTAGGATGCGATTAACTTTTTTTCCTCATAACTTTAACACTTTTTAGGTGTAAATATATATCAACATTTTTTAATGTTAATTTTACACCTTTTTAAGGGTAAAATTAACATGAAAAAGGGTAACTTCAACCCCTAATACACCTAAAAAGCATAATATTTACACCGATTTCGGATGAATAATGCAGGGTAAAATTAACATTTCCGGAATGTTATTTTAACTTTTTCGGATTTCTCTCAGTGACTGGCTTTACCACGGTTTAAATTTACCTTATTTTTGGCGCAAAAAATCCTCTATGAGTGTTTCACGTTCTAACCAATATTTTCTTAATTTATCAAAGCCATATGCCAAGAAATACATAGCAGAAAAATATTTGAAAATAAATTAACGACTTTAATGTGGGGCCTCAGAAAACGAAGTGTAGGGAGAAAATTTTAGGCTTCGCACACATCATAGCTTCGGACACTTTATATTTTTCCCATATTTCTTTAAACTTTTAAGGACGATTGGAACACCGCGGTGTCCCATAAAGAAAATAATTTTTTCTGACTACATAAAGTTATTTTTTTCTTATGTTCGTACATAATTGCAAAGTAGAAGGTTAAAAGAATCTAGGATATTTTTTGCAAGTCTTCAGCCATTTGCTATATATAATAGTAAATATTTAAGCTTAAAAATTACGAATTTTTAAATTCTTATATTGAAATATTATTATAATTATTTGTTATACTTCCAATTTTTTTTTTAAGAAAAACCGTTTTGGAAAAAGAGGCTGCAATACTCATACATAATATTTTTCATTAGACTGAAAATTATTATTCAATGGTATTGTCAGAAAATTGATTTCAATTTTTGGGCTATTTCTGTCCCTATCGCTCGTAGAGACAAAAAATGCAACGAATCAGACTGTTGGATTTTCCAAAGTCAGATTTAAGACGTTTCATTGATTTTGTTTATCGGTTAAATTTTTATTGTTGATTTTCGGTCCGTAAAAAGTGTCTCGTGGTTAAAGGGTTAATGAATCTGATCTATTTTTTCAGGAAATCAGACTTTCTATTAAATATATTGATACTAGCTTAGATTTTTTAAGTTTGAGAAAATTATGAAGCGTTCGGAGGCAGAGCGTGTGCTGATGTAATTGGCGACATACAAGATAGAGGAAAGTGCCCATGCTTCATACAATCCCAAGCTTCGTAATGAATAAATTTTTCCTATGTTTCTCAATAAATAAGATTCATCCCACCAATATTTTAAAAACTAAAGCAAAGTGCTAAGTTTTTTTTTAAATATATTTCAAAGCCACATTTATTTAGATGCACAGGAAAAATTTAGTCATTATGAAGCTTGACATTGTACGAAACATGGGCACTTTTCCCTAAATAAAAACCGATAAATAAATATTTTAAAAAGGAAAATAATAATAATAGAATTTATTGTATCACAAGAATAGGGTCATCGTTCTTACAGTTGTGAGAAAAAAAGTAAATTCAAAAGGAAAGAAAAGAAGGAGAGGAATAAGAAAATGACAAGAAAATGAGAAAAAAACATAAAGTCAATTAATCTCAGGTCCAGACTGAAAATGCAGCCGAATAGTAGCCGCGAAAATGCGATTGTCAGCCGGAATAGAGATAAAGGGTGTAAACTCAAGTAGATTTTGATTCTCCAATAGTGTCTTGGATAAAAGGTAAATGAAACTCTATTTGCACAAAAAGTTGTTAATGTTCGAAAAATTCAAATTCAATTTCGAATGTTCATACTAAATTATCGAACAAGGTGGGGAAAATTTATGAAGTATTTCACTGAAAAGCTCGCAAAAGAGTTAGTGATTAAATAATGGGACAAGACGTCGTTGTTGTTTTATTTCCTCACAACAATATCAAGACCGATACATTTTGACACTTGAGCACTTCGAAATTCGAACAGTAAGTATGTTTCTTTTATGGTTTTTCAAATAAATTTTCAGATTTTCCAAGATCTACTTGTGGAGACTGTTGAACCGCCCCTAACCAAAAGATCCGACAGGTACCCAGGACATTCAAAAAGCAACAAGTTGAACAAAAAGTTGTTCAGAAGAGAAGGCAAATCACAGCCAATCTTACCATCCACAAGTAGATCTTGAAAGATTCTAAAATCTATTTGAAGATCCAAAAAAGAGACTTTCCTACTTCTTGATAATTCCGCAAGGTGGCAGAATTTACATCCTGTTCGAATTTCTAAGTGCTCAAGTGTCAAAATGTGTCGGTCTTCACATTTTTGTGAGGAAAAAAAAAACAGAACAACGCCGTTTACTGGTCTTGTCCTATAATTTAATCCAGAGGCGTGCAAGAACCGTTGAAACCGAATAAACGTCAAATGAAACATGTAACGTCAATGGTTAAAACGCTACAAGAACAAACTTATTTTTTTTAGAAACTTATTTTGACGTTTATTCGGTTTCAACGGTTTTTGCACACCTCTGATTGAATCACTCCATAATCAGTGAGTAACGCTTTTGCCAACTTTCTATTGTGATATTTTAATAAATTTTCCCCACCTTGTTCGAAAGTTTAGTATGAAAATTCGAAATTGAATTTGAATTCTTAGAACTTTAACGACTTTTTGTGAAAATAAAGTTCCATTTACCTTTTATCCAAGACACTATTGGAGAATCAAAATCTACTTCTGTTTGGGCTCTTTAGGCATTTTTGGGTGTCTCGGAAATTTCCCCGTCTGGGATTTTTTGCTTGTCAATTTGGCAACTCAGCGATTTTCGCTTTCTTGGAATTTGCTCTAAAAATTGACATCACGCATTTTTCTTTCTTTCCTAAAATTATCTATTTTTATTTAATTGATCATTAAAGCTATCGAAGTGAAAATAAAGTAGTAGTTAATAGTATCTAATGTTTCATTTATTGGAGATTGAAGTTTCTCAAAGGATAAAAGGATCACAGTGAAATTTGATTCAAACCGGATCGTAACCTTATTCTTCCTTCCAGGAACTGATTATCACAGACAAGGTGGGCATTAATGAGCAGGAGGATTCATTAGGTGTTCGTATATTATTTCAGTTACTTAATATCACAGTCTCAAGACCAAAGATAGGGAGATTGCTAAAAAGTTTCTTATTTGATAACACAAGTAACAAGCTCGCACAATCATCCTAGCCATAAACAATGAACGACTCCATAATGGTTTCAATGATACTTTTTTTTTCAATGATCTCGATTTGTGAATTAAAGCTAATTATCTCTAAAAACTTTTCTCTACCGTATAGCTTAATTACGACAAATTCCCCAATTAAAAAGTTTTCAAAAAATTCTTCAATTTCAACAGCAATTTGGAACAAAAGAAAGTATCCTTTCTCTTCATCGTATTTACTTCAAATTTCCGGAAAAATGCAACAAGAAGCAATCTGTTCCCCAGGAGAGACAGAGAGTTAGTAACCAATCCCTTTTGAAATTGATCATGTGAATTATCCCATTGAATTTGTGTCATCAATGGTGCACAATACAATTGTAATTCATTTGAACAGGACCCACAATGGACCACTCAATTATATATTGGTTCTATTGAATCATTTTGCACACCTCTTCAATTGAACCCCCAGGGCTCTTTCTCGTTCTATCTTATAATATGTTAGTAATTCCAATCATCTCCCTGAAAAACAATTCAGAATGGGTTTTGGAATTTGTGAATTTGTAACTTATTCCAGAAAATTGCTATGTGCATTTGGTTCTTGTTGTAGTGGAAAAAAATGTATATAGATGAAAGTATGAGAATTATAGAATAGAGTCCACGAGAGCCACTGGTACTCTAGGAATGTAGAAAGGAAGTTAGTGTTAGAACTTCATCATGAAGAGATACATAAGTTTAATAAATAGCAAAGCAAAGTCCCTGAGAGTGGAGGAAAGCTTGTGTTGCCTGAATCAAATCTCCTTGGCTTTTCTATAGGAGGATTTTCCGCATTTGAGGTAAATTTCCTCTCACTTGCCAGATGTTCACTTCGATCCCCCATACCCTTCGCATCTACCACCCCCTCCCAAACCCTCTCCTCAATTCATCCACTTGTGACCTTTTCAACTCCAAGTCACACGGATGGGAAAACAAGAGAGGAAATATCTCACGGTACTGAAGGGACAAGAGAATAATTTACATAATAAAAGACGTCCAATGAGATTCCTCAACTTTCTCATAACAAAGACCAGGATTCTCATTGAAAATCCCTCCAATGATTTTCCCTCGAATTATTTTTGCAGAGAATGAGAAAATCATTTCTTGCCACTTTATTGCCATATTTTATCTTTCCCGATACTCCATTAATTCAAGTGACGACTAACTCAAGCATGAAGAAAAAAATCTGAGAAAAATGCTTTACTCTCTGATTTTCGTCATTTTTCACATCTCAAATCGATTCTATTATTGTCGGATATTGTTATGTCTTTTGTGGTATAACTTTCACTCAGCATTTCCACAAATGATTAAGTTGGTTTTAATACATTTAAATTGTATAGTGTTGAATATAATTTTGAATTTTGTAAATAACTCTCATTACATTAATACGGCCTTAATTTGATCGCACTATTGAATTTGATAATAGCTAATTTTTAGTTCAACTCGCATGGTGTTGATGTTAATTTTCATTTTAATTACTCTGAATTTCACCTAATTGCTAAATTTGACTTTTATAGTTGCATTAAATCGGATATACATCAGAATCTATATATATCAATTAAAGTTTTTAAAAATCAATATAAATGGATCAAGAAGCTCCTATAGATGTTTGACGATTCATTAAAAAAAAAAACAAAACAACAATGAATTTAATGGAATCAATGGCACTTAAGATTTTACTGATTTTTTGTGAACTTGCATTTTAGTAAAGATTTCAGTGAATTATACAAAGTGTCCAAATACACCAAGAAAAAATTATCATTTTAAAAAAATAATAAAATAATTATGCAATGAAAATAATATACATTTATCTATAAGTATGTTTCTCAAGCGTACTAACTTTAGTAATATTGTAAAGCATGTCCACGATAAAATTGTTCCAACTGCCTTGATATTTTTATGACAGATGTCACTAGCTGCGCATTTTCGGTGTATGTAAACATTGTAACACGTGTTTTTACTTTTCTTTTGGTGAAAGTCTCATCAAATTCTGTTTATTTTTCACTGAGATACGAAATAATAATGGAAACGAGAAGGAACTTGATCGTATACACGTAGGATCGGAGGAACGTCTGTTCGACAGGGAACGCCTATTCACACTTTTGTCAAAATGTTGAAAATTATTTAATGTATCTAGTAAAATATAAGTAATATAACGTTTTTTTCTGTAATATACCTCTTACTATAAACAGATATGTTCAAATTTAATATCCCAAATGGTACAGAGTAGGGTATTAATAGGTGCTGACACGAGTTCTTAAAGTATCAATAGACGTTCCTTTCACTCTATCTAAAAAATCTTGAAATCAATTACGCGGACCTTGGAAAACTCACAACAGACCATCCGGAAACTGATTCTTCGATTTCTCGACAATAAAACTACTGCCCAGAAACCTGGATGTGGAAAATATCGGGGTATTGGGGATCGAGATTTAGAGAAAAAGGTGATCATGCGCTACAAGAACAATCAAGAAATAGTTTGAATAAATATTTTTCTTGTTTTTTTTATTATAATGTAGACTTCATTTTTAAAGCATTATTCTTAGGACAATTTTATTGTGGACACGATTTAGTAAAGGTTTGGTTGATTCGATCGCAAATTATCTTCTTAAGCAGCTTATATGATACACTTCATTTTCATAACCCTTTAAGGGCGAGTGGGATACTGGTGTCCCAAAAACAAAAAAAACTTCTTTTTGACTAGACACTTACCATGTCCTAGATAATTAGAAAAAAATGTTTTTTGGTTTTGAGACACCGATGTCCCACTGGTCCATAAAGAATTAAGAAAAACTTCAGAATCATATCTTAGTGCACTTTATGTTATTGAATATTTTATTGTGAGACCCAAGAGAAGATGAGATAGTTTCACACAGCAAATAGTTTTAGCTCGCCACGGAAGAGTGGGTACATCTGCCCCGAGGGCTCTTTCTGTGTTTATTATCTTAAATAAAAACCTAGATATTTACTATCCAAGTGAAAAATATTTTTTTAATTAACTTTATTAAACCAAAAACGAGGTAAAACTATGACATCTTGACTAGAAACTCAGAAAATCAAATGCTGGACCAAAACCTGTAACATCAAAACTACAATTTTATACCCATTTTATAAAAATGTTTCTAAATTGTAGGATAACAGGATCAGACTTATAAATAATTCTGGGAATATGGGGATATGTTCCTGCTTTCATTAAAAAATACTTTGCTCAATGTACATTTTAAGGGAAACGAGAAAAATCTACTGTCTACTTCTGCCCCTGGCTAATTGTACCCCGGTCTCCCCTACATCCTGTTCGAATTTCGAAGTGCTCAAGTGTCAAAATGTGTCGGTCTTCACATTGTTGTGAGGAAAAACACAAAGCAACGACGTTTACTGTTCTTGCCCCAGTATTTAATCACTCCATAATCACTGCGTAACGCTTTTGCCAGCTTTTTAGTGCAATATTTGATAAATTTCCCTCACATTGTTCGACAATTTAGTATGAAAATTTGAAATTGAATTTGAATTCTTCGAACATCAACGACTTTTTGTGCAAATAGAGTTCCATTTATCTTTAATCCAAGACACTATTGGCGAATCAAAATCTACTTGTGTTCGTACCCATATATTAGTTCCTCGTGAGTGTCATATCCACTATGAAATTTGTAATGGAAGTTGAGCAGTCAGGTTGATAGCGGGAAACAGTCATCATCGATCATGAGGCGGAAATTTTCATTCAGCCATAGTCCATAAAGTGAGAAAAACGCGGTTAATTCCCCAAATAAAAGTATTTAAATTCCCTCCTAAACCAGTGTTTTATTAAATTAACGCGTGCAAAGGCGTCCTAGTCTAAGGACACTTCAGTGAGAATTTGTGATCTAAAACTACACAGCACAATTCTTAGATAGTTCACAGCACAATTCTAACCCCCTATGTAAGAAGACGGTGCATTTCAAATTTGCCTTATTCCCTCCTACAAATATTTAGTCAATTCTACAAAGTAAAATGCTTTCAATTTGAGACAGCTTGTAATTTCGGACACTTTGAGTGTAAAGTTGGACAATAAAAGCAAATTGATTAAATTATGGAATTTTCTTCTTATCCTTAATGAAGGATGAATCTTAGCTAAATATTTATTCGTTTTAGAAGATATTAATACTACACATTCATTGAATTTTAAATATATTTTGAACTAAAACTGCGCTATTGAAATTTCAGTGTAAGCAGTTTCTTACGAGGTATAAGACAGAACTTTGGGTTTCCTTTTAATCTTGTTTAACTTTGGTAAAGTTCAATATTATTAAGCGATATTATTAAATATTCATTGAGTATTGTATTAATTCACATTAATAGTGATTAATTCATTAGATCTGATGTGAAATACACCTTGTGAATTATATTTTTCGTGCAAAAAAATAGAGAAATTTTTAGAGGTTAAACAGTGAGTTTGTGTTGCTTTTTTTGGACAGTTGTTTTGTTTTTCTAAATTATACAAATTTAAAATTTTTGTAATGATAGGTTGTACAATTCCTAAAGAAACAAACAAGGTACATTGCAAAAAGCCTTAGAAAAGTGCCAGAAGGGCAAAGAAATATGGGAATCTGCGTGTAATTCGAGTACCGAAGACAAGTCACTTTAATGAATTATATGGAAAGTTTCTGATGGTATCTGTGATACTACGGTTCTGATAAACAGGAGGCGGATTTAGTGAGTTGGGTTATTGAAATGGACGAGAATGAGTGTTCGTCTATGAAATATCAGCTGTCCAAAATTACAAGCAGTGTCCGGAATTGCAAACAAGGTGTCCAGAATTACAATCAAATGAATGTTTATACTTTTGTTCATCTTTAAACGTAATATAATTATTTTAGAGTAACAATTAATTTGAAAGAACAAAAAATTTTTCAATATTTAATAAAAAATATTGTTCTTTCGATACTCTACTAAAATAAACCCTTTTTTCTCTGTGTATAAACGTCTCAAAATAAACATTATGAAAGAATCATCATGAGTCTAGAGAGAGAAACTTTCATCAATTGTTATTTGCTTTGTTGTATTAAAAACAAAACCACTTGAGAGAAACAACATTTTAAGATAAAAGTAATCAATGGAAGAAAGCTAAAGCAAACTAGTGCAGTTTGTCTAAATTATTTGCTAACATTTTGCACAATTCTCTGTAATTTATAGCTTCACAAATTAATACCCATAAGAGTTCTATAGTAATACTTTAAATGAAAAAGACAAATTTATTGTTATACATTAACGCATGGCATTTAAAGTGATTGCTAATAGCACTTCTAAAATGCAATATATTGATCATTTTTACCCATTTTCCTCATGCTGAACTATAGATATTTGACTAAAATTTTAATTAGTCATTGGAAAATTAGCCACTGTCACTGACTTCCGTCTCAGTGATTTCTGTTTGATTTTCCACCAAATTCATCCACCAGAAAGTAATTCCATGCGAGGTTTTTCCTCCCAATATAGTAACAAATGGTATTTCAACCTATATTTGACGAGAGTGAAGCGAGTTTTAAATTTATTTAAACTCTCGTTCATTTCCATTTCATATAACTTTCAGTTTGTCCATTAGAGTTGTATTTGCACATTCAGACACTCAAATTTAATCCAACTTCCAATTACATCCTCCATACTATATAATCTTTTTTTCAAAATGACAATAATATCCATGAGGAGTGCTTTTTCGTACAGGAAACTTCAACGGTAGTAAAGCTTCTTGAAACCCTCCCAAAAAATTTATGTTGACTTTTCAAGGAGAGAATTTTGTAAGTGTTCTTGCTGAGGGAAATCCAATAAAGGACGAAAAAAGATTCCAAAAAAAAGCGAATAATGAGGAAAAGTCGAGAAGTTTCTGCGTGAAAGTGCAACAATTTCCTTTTTAGGTACAGCGAAAAAAAAATCCACCCCGTTGAGAGGGGGGGATGATGAAAAGTCGATGGAGACAAAAGAAATTAATAAAAAAAAACGAAGTCCTGGAACGTTGTCAGTAACACCGAAGAGCTTCGCGAAGAAAAATTAGGTGGAAATTTGAGATAATATGATACATTCCTCCAGTTTTTTTTTTCAGGGGAGGATGAGTCTCAATTGACAAAGAAGCAAAATAAAGTGTATTAGATGATATTGCAGAGACATCTGCTCTTTCTCCTCATCTTTGGCCCCTGTTCTTCCTTCTGTTTTTTTTTTTATTTTTGGCATAAGGGGAAAAAAAGTGATTCATGTGTGATTTTCTTCCGTCATTTCTCTTCTCAAAAATATCCCTCTTTTGTCGGCAAAAAAATGTTATGGGAAAGATGGAACAGATTCTAAAGCTCCCAATATCATCCAAGCCATTTAAATAGAGACACTGCGACGATGGGTATTCCATAAAAAGAATTTGGGGACTTTTGATAAAACATAAAAGCTATAGGGACCCTTTCAAAGAGTTATTTAAGGTTTAACTTGAAGTTGTAGTACAAAGGTCATAAATAGTATTTTAAATGCTGAATATTCAGAATATCCTATAATGTTGAATTAAATAATATTAAATTATCTGTAAAATTACTGTTCGAAAATCATTCTAGGCCACGCACACAATTATAAATTACCCCAAAAATATTATAGTATTTTAAATGTTTTGTAAAGAGCGATTCTTGCACTTCTAGGATACATTACCATCATAAATTCAATTGTAAGCATTACTTAAAAGTTCTGTCTCTTAAAATATAGGTCCCGCCCCTTTTATGATCCGTTTAAACGTCATATAAACTGTGCGACAATTTTCTATAGAGGATGGTAAAAATTAGGATAAAAGCTCAAAGCATTTTTAAAAGCTTATGCACTCCTTATGCTTCTGACTCCTTAAATTTGAACGACGGTTGAATACAAAAAATAAAATATGAGGTTATGTAAAAGAAATTTATAACTATTTCTCTCTGGTGTTTCCTCAATATTGTTGTATTATATTAATTTTCTTCTCAAATTCTTTTCGGCTCGCTAGAAACATATGGGAAACATAGGAAACGTCATGCCCCTGGCCCAGGTGATTTGAAATCGAATGGTCATTAGCAGAGTCGCCTGTATATCATGCCAGTATTTCATTCAATTAATTTTCATTAAAGGCTTCTACACGTTGAGAGCTATTTTCGTCAAAAATTGCTTTTTTGACGAAACCTGACTACCTGCACTACCCGTAGGTGCAAACGTCAAAATTCTGTCAAAAACGCAATTTTTGACGAAAATTGCTTACAATGTGTTGAGGCCTTAAGTGCGTAGAATTGTTTTTTTTTTGATATGCAGATTTTTTAAACCACGCCCACGGTGGCTTTCCTGATTGAGGTTATAACATAACCTCAATAGACATGAAAAATATGAAATATTTAAGTATTTGCCTAGGGCATGTTATAAATTTGTTTTTGACAAAGAATTACACAGAAAAAAGAAAGATCTTTTTCTTCAAAACTTCTAATGAATAATAAAAATTATTGCGTAGTAGAATTGTACCAATTTTCTTATTTTCAAAAGATTTAGTTTACCTCATCTTCTAAAATTAGTCAATTATCTGGAATCTGGTTGATAAATATTTCAATGAATAGGAAGGGAGATGTTTTCTTCGAATAAATACTGGTTTCCTCAATATTCCTTCTAGAGCAAACTATAACATCCCACATCTGTTTAACTCTACCCCTGGCTATTTCTGCCCCAGTCTCCCCTAAAAATCTATCCGTAACTGTCATACTTTGTAAATAAATTTTCTTTATCTAATCCTCCACTAAAAAATTTTATAATCTGAATAAAACCAGGATCAACCTTAGTCTTATTTGTGTCCTATAGTTGATAAAGGTGATTTTGTGCGCCGAAAAATAGGGGGAAGCGGGACACTTTTGAATTGGAGCAGTTTTGAAATTGGGTTTTTTCCCATACGTTTAAATGGAACTAAGCCTTAAATATATAATTTAGCTTCACAACTAGTTTGGAGAGCTAAATTATATCATAAGGCCCATTTTTATTTAAAAAAAAATGGAGATAGAAGCCTAATTTCAATGGTGCTCCAGTTCAAAGGTGCCTAGGTTTCCTACACAGAAAAAAATATTTTGTAAAATTCGTAAATGTTTGTGAATTCCTATGGGGGAGTTACAAATTGCTCGTGAATTGTATAATCCACAAAAAAATTCGTAAAAGTTTGTACTTTTTTCACAAATGTTTGTAAAAATAGAAAAAATGCTCGTCAATGTTACGAACAATGTTTGTGAAAAAGTACAAACTTTTACGAACATGTTTGTAGGTTATACGATTCACGAGCATTTTGTAACTCCCCCATAGGAATTCACAAACATTTACGAACATTTTTACAAAATATTTTTTTCTGTGTACGTTTAAATGGAATTAATCCTTATGTAATTTAGCTTCACAACTACTTTCGAGAGCTAAATTATATCATAAGGTCCAGTTTTATATTAAAAAAAAGTGAAGAAAAAACTCTAATTTTAATGCTGCCCCAGTTCACAGGTGCTTAGGCTTCCTACACTGAGTGAGAGAAATCCGAAAAAGTTAAAATAACATTCCGGAAATGCTAATTTTACTGCAGAATTGATCCGAAATCGGTGTAAATATTATGCTTTTTAGGTGTATTAGGGGTTGAAGTTACCCTTTTTCATGTTAATTTTACCCTTAATAAGGTGTAAAATTAACATTAAAAAATGCTGATATATTTTTACACATGAAAAGTGTTAAATTTCTGAGGAAAAATTGTTAATCGCACCCTCTTTTTTCCCTCAGTGTAGGCAAACTAAACTGGTGTAAAAATCAGCGGGTTTTTCTTCAATTCCACAAGGAATTTTAACTTTAAAATACCGTATAAATAGGTCTAATATTTTTTTTGTAACTTCCAGAATGGACACTGATAGGCCCCTCAAATAGCAAACCATGACAGAAAAGTTAATAAATATTGTAAAATTAGCTTCTAAAGTTCACTTTTTCACTGGAAAGCCCATAAGAAGCCTCTTTCCTCTTCTTTCTCTCGATGGTACCCCCCCCTAAAAAGTGATCTTTCTCTCTTTTAAAGCTTCATCCTTTGCAAAAAGAAAAATATTAAGAATATGTGTATGTGTTGGGGGGGGGGTCTTCTATTCGTGGGATAAATGATGAGATTCATAAAAAGAGAGAAGCATGAATATATTTGACATGGAGGGATGGTTCGATTGTGGGTGGATGATGTAATAATATGAATATAGAATACAAAATAGGATCCATTCATTTAACTCAAACACATACGCAGTGCTTCTTTTGCTTGTTCTCCGAGCATGAAAATGTGGCACAAAATTGCTCTCTACTTGCCCCATCTTTTTATTTTATTTGGATTGATATAGGGGATACACACTGCATTACATATAAAACAACATAAATATTGCCATATCCCCCAAGTTCTACGCCAGAGAGAGAGATTGACTTCGGGGAAATGGGGAATGGGATGAGGATGAACACCAAAAATGCCAATGGAGAGTCAAGTTCATCAAGGGTGAAATAGAGAAATTTTCTATCACATATTTTGAGTGGGGTGTATAGGACGGCAAAAAAAAGTAGAATCATGGGGACAAAGAATGGGGGAATTTGTTAAATACACAAGAGGGTAAACAGACCAGAAAAAGTGAGTTTTAGTCCCAAATCAACCCTTTTTTCCCTTACATCAAGTTCTTCTATTACCATCCTTCCTCACTCCCACACTTTTCCTAATTTACCCCCTGTGAAATTTTCTTCACATTGGAGGTAAATTAACAGAGGACAACATGGTTCTATGCATATGGCTTTCTTAGAGTGGACAGAGGAAGGATAGAATAGAAGGCAGTAGCTTATTCACAGTCTATCATATCTGCTTTTCTTTATAATAAACAAAATGAGCACAACAAAAAAAACAGTGGAAGGTGAAAATAAAGGAAGAAAATAACACAAGGGACGAAAATGCCCAAAATACTCCTTCTTTGTGCCATTCTTACTCACCGGCAGAGAGCATGGTTTGTCCAGAACAATAAGATCGTTGTCAATATGAATTATTTTAATTGGATGATCAAGAACGGGCGTCTCATGCCTTTCTGACCGACAGAGAAATTAATACAAGAAATGTTTCATCAGGTGCAAAATATTCCTTATACAAAAGCTCAAAAGGTTGGATATAATAAAAGCACGGAATTCCTTTTGAAAAGGACAGTCTTCCGCTTTTGCTCTTTAATTAATTGCAGAGTTGTCCTAAGAAGCAAAATTATTATTTTTACTGAATAAAAAAAAAACAAGATGAGTGATATGATGATTTATCAAAGGGTAATAAAATGGTAATTTTGCAGTAATTGTGACATAGTAATGTGCTTAAGTAACTTAATAAAAAAAGTAAATGAATATGATTTAAGCATGATGTATTTTATTCCATTAAAGCAGGGATGTGCAAAAACCGTTTGAAATTGAAACCGAATAAAC
The DNA here is from genome assembly GCF_024763615.1 of Phlebotomus papatasi. Classification (NCBI taxonomy): domain Eukaryota; kingdom Metazoa; phylum Arthropoda; class Insecta; order Diptera; family Psychodidae; genus Phlebotomus; species Phlebotomus papatasi. Next base: position 21,324,915 of record NC_077224.1, read on the forward strand.
GTCAAAATACAGTAGTCAGTAGTCAAATTCGGGCATTTGGGACCAAAATGTCACCCGAATTAGAGAGAAATTCGGGCGAAACATTTTTTGAAATGCAACGATTTTTGTATTCATCTGCGTACACATATTGAGTTTATATACTCATATTTATGGTAAATTTCATGAAAACCCCTTAATAATGCAAAAACATATCAGAACTAAGACAAAACATGGCAAATTTGAGCATATTTGCTTCATTTGATAATCTTAATCAAACTTGAAAACTGTCAACAAAAATTTTTCAAAATTTAACTGCTGCCCGAATTAAAAAGTAACCCGACCTTAAAAGAGCCGAATTAGCGAGAGTCTACTGTAAGTTTATTCATGTACAGTGCCCGCTCTCTAATCCGGATCGCCGTAATCCGGACGAGTTGTCGACGGTTACATTTAAAATCATTTTGAGGTCATGTATGCATGTGTGTTCAGCAATGAAAATGAATTATCCTGTGATGTTTTTGTTTAATAAATGAAGTTATGATAAAATAGAATTCTCTAATTATGTCTTTTTAAGCTTCTTTAAAACTTTTATTCTAATTCTACAAAAAAAAACCTTGTATTATATTTTCGAGACGTTGAACAAATTCAAAAAATGCATCTGGATTACGAAGCGGGCACTGTAGCATTTTGACAATTAACGTACAATAGACTACCCCATAGCAAAATTCCGTAAAAATTCCAATGGAAAACTTGCGTCCAAATGGCTAAATTCGCTGGAATTTGACGCTAAAATTCCACTAAGTTTTCCTATGGAATTTAAAGCCGGAAATTCCATGGAAATCATAGTGCTCCATGGAATTTACTAGTACGACGTGCTGGAATTCCAGCGTTAAATTCCGCGGTATTCCGCGGAAGATTTATATGGAAACTCACACGTGAAACGTCCGCGGGATAAGCTGGAAAAAACATACGGAAATTTCCACTATCTTTCCATAGTGTTTTATATGGATTTTTCCACTAGTTTTCTGAAATGTCAAACAAATAAAATGGTGCTGCGACAACTTTTAGAATTTGTTTCCAAACCTTCCGCAAACATTTCTCGTGATTCATGTGGCAATTATAATATAATTAATTATGCGATGCTGCGTTTCGTGTAGATAATAATGAAGTGATTACATTGAATAGGTCGCCAACCTAAAATAATGCTGTTTTTATGTTAATTAATATATATTTTAGGAAAAAAAAAATTTTTTAATAAAATATTTTTTTTATTGCTCAAAGTGTCAATTCGTTATTGCTGGTTTATAAAAACATATTATAATCCTCGTAATCTTTGCCGTTTCTATAAAATTCGGAAGTAAAATCATGAGGTGCATGTGACAGCTTCATTTTTTCTCCATTTTATTTTGGTGGAAAAATCCACATAAATTCCACGAGCATTTCCATGGATGTATTCTATAGAAAAAATCCAGCATAAATCCATTAAATTTTCCTTGGAACCTATTATGGAAAATTCCTATGGAATTTTTTAAGGAAAAATAGTGGAAAATTCCAAGGAATTTTTCGCTTGTTATTCCTATTCCGCTTTCTTTTGCAATGGGGTATCTCTCAATCGGGAATATGGGGCAAAATGTCATCCAAATTATCGAGAGATTAGGGCATCAAAATCAATGTAAATTCCACAAATTGCGCTCAAATATAAAGAATCACAATAAGACAAGAGGAACTACAGCGAATTTGAACAAGTTTGCTTCAAAATCAAATGTGAAAATTGTCAACAAAATTTTGCGCCCGATAGAAAAAGAGCCAATTGAGCGAGAGTTTACTGTACAAGTTTCATAAGACGTTTGTTCGGTTTCAAACGGTTCTTGTACACCTCTGCATTAAAACATTGTTATTTTTAAATATTTAAGTCTCTTCATCGACCGCTTAAGCTTTCAAGCTTTTAAAGTTATCTTAAACAGAGTTTTCAAACTAGTTATTAACCTTATTAACCCTATAAACATTTAGTAAAACATGATCTAAGAAAAATGTGATCTCGCAAAATTTGGCCCAAAAATGTGTATTTTCGAAAGTAACGCATGTGTGATCTGCCCCAACCTCCCCTATTCATATATTTATATTTTTCGAAAAAATATCACCCATAAATATATGATTCCCTTTTTTTATTAATCATTTTGTAGAGATGGAACCGATGGAACGATAAAAATTTCATTATGTTTTCTGATTTCAAGAGATTTTCGGTAAATTAGAATTTCTTGCTTTCGCATATTATTCCTTTAGCTTCTGAGAAATTCTAATGAATATTTAACTTATATGAAGTATTTCTAACTGGAATGTTCAAAGACAAATGCAGAGATTTTTTTTAATAAAATATTTCATTAAAATCATCTTAAGAGAAATTTTTAATTGTATTGGATAGTATTTCAAAAATTCTATTTTTATAAATAAAATTCCTGCTCTTACAAATTACTATTTCTCGTTTAGGGATTTTATTCATTTCATCCAAGACTTCATATTTATGAGATTTGTAAGAACAAAGGCATTTTTTGTAGCGTAATTTGTTAATTCCCTAAAACGGTATCCGAACAAATGGGTAGGGGGAAAGTATTCTCCCTTGTACTCCCTACTCTCCTGTGAATTTCTTTTATTTTTCCCAAGAGACTTACACATAATTAAGGTGGAGTAACCACTTATCGCCCTTTTAGGAAAAAGTGAAATTAAATTTAATATTACTTTTGACCCCTTTTTATCAGATAACTCAAATTTGACACAAAGTTACTTAGATATATTTGCTACAGATTCGTCAAAACAATAGTCCTATAATTTAACGTGGGAGTACCTAAAAAAAGTAATTTTTATTAACAATGCAAAAATAACCACTTCGTCGCCACTTTTTACCACTTCTCGCCAGTTTTGTAACCACTTCTCGCCACCCACTTGGAAAGGTTCAAACTCGATTATTTTGTGCAATATTATGCAAAGAATACTTTCAGCATTTCTTTTTCCTCATGATCTCCTTATTATTACTCACAATAAATGATTTTTCTTCACATTTATTAGAGAAATCAAATTATTAGACTATTGCAGAAAGTTAAGAAAGCAGATTTGACAACTGAGAATCTATGAAGTGAAGTTAGCGTCGCCTATTGAAAAACAATGGCGATAGGTGGTGTATCAATTTCAGAATATTACCACTTCCCGCCATGGCTAATTTTTACATAAAAATAATATAAAATGAAACATTAACTAACTAAATACAAATTTTATGTATACGCCGAATGTAATTAATTGTTCAATAGACCAATTATTTATTCAAAATTGTAAATTTTGTTCGACAAAAGTTTCATGACACTTACTATATTTGGTAAGAAATATTGGATTCGATGCACTTGCTTAAAATATTCTTCCAAAAATGCTCAAACATTTAAATTCAAAACAAAAAATTAGTGTTTTTCGACTCTATAAGAAACAGCAGTAGAGATACAAATTATTTTACGGCTAATTCATTTCACAAATAATGGAAAAATTGCGATTTCAATACAATAATGTGGCGAAAAGTGGTGCACTGCACTGGCGAGAAGTGGTGATTCCACTCTATCAATACTGTTAATAAGCTAAACAATATTTAATAGGAATGTGTAAGTCTCTTAAATAAAAGAAATTCACATTATTCGAAGGCATAAACGTTCGAAGGGAGAGTACTTTCCCCTATAAGAAATAGTTGCAAATATGCAAATATTTTTATCAGTATTTTAGTAAATTTGGTAAGTTAAAATCAAAGCTGCTATGTGGATAATTAAAAAGCAAATCTTTAATTTTTTAATGCTTAAAAAATAGAGAATTAGGGTAAATTAAGCTAATTCAAAACCTGCTCTAAATGGAAATTTTTCACTACTCCAAATGGAAACGTAATTGTTTTCATGATAAATACAGTACCACATTATTATATTTATATATTTTCTTTACCCCAGTTTCATTATTTAGTTAATTTTGCTCCAAATAAAGCGAAAATCCATTTCTCGATTGGAGAATCATGTTTTCCAATGAAAAACACAATAAGGTGACTGTTGTTTATTCATTTTGTTTAACATTTATGTCATATTTCTGGCTAATTTTAGTTAAATTATGTGCTAATATTTATTGCAAACGGTACGTGAAGTTTTCAAATGAAATAATTACCTATTTTCGTGAACAGAAAGGGGTTTTCTGAAGTGTCTGCAAATGCTTCAATAGGAAACCCCTGAAATATGATTTTTTGGAGAGATTTTCTTATTGTTTTAGATGGGAAAGGAGAAAAGACAAGGAATAAGAACAAATCCTGCACTTAAGAGCTACTCAACAAGGTTTTTGAAGCCTTTCGTCGCAATTACACTGTTTGTCTCCAATTAGAAACTTTCTCTTGTCTCCATTTGGATTAATATGTTTCCAATTGAAGTATTTTACACTCGCGTATTTTTCTTGTATTTAAAAAGTTTTCCAATTATATTTAAAGAATTTTCACTAAACAGTAACATTCTAGAAGAGTCAAGGAGCAACTTTGTGTAATTCTCTTCAGAAAAAATATGAACTTAATGTGTTGAATCTTCTGTCAAATTTAAAGCGTCTGGAAATGGTTTTGAATTAGGACATTTACCCTATTCTTGTCAACAGCAAAATTATAAGAAATCAATTTTAAGTTATTTATTGCCCAAAAATAATTATACTGTTCCAAGGTTTATTTAAATGTTTCAAAAGCTTAATATATTGTTTGTGATTAAGTTTTGCTAATATTATATTAACAACCATGCAAATTATTTTCTTTATTCTTTAAAATAAAAACGAACTATTAAACACAATTGCTTCATCGTTTTGTAATTTTGTAGTAATTTTCATAAAAATTTTGCTACATGGGTACAACTGCATTGAAACACATTTTCTATTTTCCATGCTTTTCAAACCCCTTAAAAGCTTTTCTGCAAATAAAATTCTAATGAATGAAAAACTATTCATCACATATGAATTTTAATCTCCACGATATCCAATTATTTCCATTCACTCGATAATATTTTTCCACTACACTTTTTTTGTGATTTTTCGTATGTGTCCTAAAATTCTACAGCCACGGATTTTACCACGAATATGTAAAAAAAAAACTATAGAATTAAAATACAAGTTGACGATCAATCTCTCTTTTTCATGATATTCCCCGTTTTTTTTCCATCGTGCAGTAGATAAATAGAAAGATAGAGAGATTTTATCCCTTTATCACGTTGTATGGAACAACCCACAGTTTTATATTAATTAAAGCTTTCAACTACCAATTTGTTGAACATTTCGTTTTTTTTTTTGTAATCAATAGATTGCGTGGTCTTTTTTGGAATATTCTACGTAAATGGTATAAGTACTGACGTGAGAAATGGTATTGGAAATAGGAAGATGAAACTTCCTCCGGTTGCATCAGGTTTGTTTTAAATTTCCAGGACAGGAAAAACAGGAAAATCTTTGCCAGAGCTTTTGACGCTATTTTTTTTCCTAGCCAAGGCTTTCGACGCTAACAACGCGCCTTCCTCAGTGCACTGAGAGAAATCCGAAAAAGTTAAAATAACATTCTGGAAATGTTAATTTTACCCTGCATTATTGATCCGAGATCGGTGTAAATATTACCCTTTTTAGGTGTATTAGGGGTTAAAGTTACCCATCTTTCATGTTGATTTTACCCTTAAAAGGTGTAAAATTAACATTAAAAAATGTTGATATATTTTTACACCCAAGAAGTGTTAAAGTTATGACGAAAAAAAGTTAATCGCAGTCTCTTTTTTCTCTCAGTGTGGCTAAAAGGAGGGAATTTTATTTGAGACAATCAAACTACATTTCTTTGTTTGAAATAAGTAGCTTCAAAGTAGCGCCGAAAGCTTTGGCAAAGATATTCGTGTTTTTCCTGTCCTGAAGGGGTAAAACAACCCTGACGAAACCGGAGGAAGTTTCATCTTCCTATTCCCAATATTCAACGTAAAGACCAACAAAAAAATTTAGCGTATAGAATAAATTGAAAAGTGTCAGATGAAAATCGTGAAAGGGGTTTTTACATAAACTACATAAATTTTATGTGTTGATTGAAAGAAAAAAAAACATAATATGATCTGTCCCATCTGAAAATCTCTCTCCATCTCATCCAATTTTCACGTGAAAATTTAATAACATGAGCTGAAAATTTCTTTGCGCTTTTGTTGGAAATGGGAAGGAGGAGGTTCATGTGAGTAATTTTCATTAATAAACACGAGAAATTTCAGGTGGGAAAAGTGAAAATATGTGTCAAGAGAGTTTGGTGAGGCACGATTAAATGCATTTTGCAGATGCTTTCATCCAACTGGCTAAATAGCGAGAAATGGGTTGCGGAAGCATCAAAACTAATATAAGCAAATATTCTCTCTAACTACATCAAAATTCCACACATTACACCCTCAACCACCCCCCAAAAATTAATAGTTATGTATACATTATGTATGTACCCTCTGTAATACATTTTATTAACTGAGTCATCCTTAATTTCAGCCACTAAAACCCAACACATAGCAGCAGCAAGTCTTGCGTAAAAAGGGTTAGAGCTTTTGCAAAGATGGAGGCGCCTGGTGGGAAAAGCATAGCACAAGAAGCGAGTGTTTAGTTCTCATCGTCTTTTGTCACTCTGGACTTTGGTGGGTGGATGGCGGTGGAGGAGGGGGTGGTCGGGGTGGCAAAAAAGGGTGAGGATCTCATAGCGAAAAACCCATTAAGGTAATTATGGATTTCATTATATCATAATATTGCTGACACTGGTAATTAACTTGCGAAACTTGTTAATAATATTGAAAGGAGAGGATCACTGGCCAGGGCCAACATGCTTAAAATAATAGGGAGTACGTCATCAAAGCTATATAAGATCTATATATTCAGCAGTCTCATTTAGCACAAATCGAAAAGTTCATTTCATTATTTCGCCCAAGCAAAGTGAATTTTGCTCAATCTGCAAAATTTAATAATAACTCCAAACTTAAGAGATTTGCACAAAACGGAATTAATTAATGTCAATAGAGGGATTTAACTTAGATTTATTTGACCTAAATATAAGGAAGTCATTTTAAATTAAAAACAATCAATACTCGTTTAATATTCTTCTATTAAAGCTTATAAAAGCTTCTTACGGCGTTATCACACTTGCACATTAAAATTTTAATGTGATTCATATTAATTGTCGCTTTTGAGCATCCAAATATGTTATTTGTGTCTTTGAGTCAGTTAATATTTGAGGTTTTTCTATTTATTGATAAAGAAGTGGACTTGGCCTGCAAAAATAAGTTTAAATTTACCTAAAGCATGAATATTTTTCACATTAAAAAATTAAAGAGAAAATCGCATTAATTTTTCGCATTAATGCTATAAAGCAATTTATATCAAATTTTGCGGGCCAAGTCTACCTTTTTATCAAAAAATAGATCAAATTTTGAATATAAAATGATTCAAACACACAAATTACACATTTGGACTCTCACCAGCGACAATTAATGTGAATCATATTAAAATTTTAATGTGCAAGTGTGATAACACAGTTATGTTATGACTTTGAAATCCTATCTTATTGCACCAAACCGTCGTCGGCGTTGTACGGTTTACCCTCATAACGAAACTTCAAAACACTTTCATTAATTTTTTATGCTTGAAGACAGAATCACATTGACAATAAAATGTTCGCCCTAGCCTCACCGTATTACGTTAATTTACGCATTTTTATTACAATTCTTACGCAAATTCTCGATTACCGTATTACCTTATCTCATACTCGGTTTCACTAGGTGAAAATAATATAAGAAAATTGAGGAAATAAAATGAAAATTCGATAAACGGTGACCAAAAAAAATTGTACGATTAATTTTTCTTACAGTTTTTATTGCTCACCGTTTATCGAATTCTCGTTATATTTTTTCAATTTTCATATTATTTTCACTTAGTGCCACTGAGTATGAGATAAGGTAATACGGTAATCGAGAATTTGCGTAAGAATTGCAATGGAAATCGACGGTTCCATTCCATACTATGCTATCTCAGAATGACAACTTTTCAGGAGAGCCATTTGAAGTTGGCGATTTCCTATGCTGCTCGTGTAAATTTTTTTCAAAAGTCTCAAATATCTCATTACCCGAACATCTGATGACCTCCAAATTTTTACCAGTTGTAGGTCTCGGTCTCAGGAACAATATATCTCTCGGAGTAATATAAAGCTAAGTCGATTTAGCATAGTATGGAATGGAGCCGTCGAAATGTGTATATTAAGGAAATACGGTGAGTATATTACTATCAATGTGATTCTGCTCTAAGGGATTACATGCGTCTCTCAGGTCGAAAAAATCATTTTTTTTTAATTTTTTTTTTATTTTATAGTATAACATTTGAAAAATATTTTCTGACAATTTCTAGTCAATCGGAGTAAAACTCTCGGAGGTAGAGCAGTTTTAGTTATGCACTCCGCCCGTGCGCGCATATTATTGTAAAACTTTAAACGCGTTCTTCTCAAAACACCGTTTGACAATGCGGTGGTCGCGGTAGTCAAGATTACTCAGAGTCTACTGAACCGATCTTTCTGAAATTTTGCAAACTTGCTTTGAGAAGTATTATCTAGTGTTTGAACGAAGGATTTGCACTTCCTTTAATCAGAACCATTTTTACAATACAAAATGTGTTGAAAAGTAGGGTAAAATTGATACTTTTTTACAAAAACTTTTTCCAAAAATCCAAATTTTGTTTTTTTTTTTTCAAAAATCCTTCGTTCATCCAGGGGTCCAACTAATCCTGTAACAGAGTATATTTAGTTTTTTTTTTAATGTCAGATGAACCTACTGGGAATAATACTGCCTACGGCAAGGTCTGTTTTTTGAGGAATGGTTCCAAAAATCAGCTACCAACGGTCGAATTTTCAAAATTTTTCAAAAAGTTTATTTTTTCAATTTTGTTCCAAAGTTACTCTTTCATATCCCAAAAGTTGGAATTCCTAAAATATTTTCGACACAATAAATTATTGTCAGAAAAAAGGCCTATTTTTTTACCTAAGAGACCCATATAACCCCTTAAAAGCCATAAAAGTTTCAATATCATTTATACATTGGATTTACTGATTTAACAGTGTGTAGGAATTTTAAGATTTCGTATCAGATATCTGCGGATATATTTTTGGATATGTTTTGGAGATAGTCCAGGCGAACACTTCGTCCAAACATATCGATGATAGGAAAATTCGCCATTTTTAATTATTTAAGGTCAAAGGTCAGAGGTTCTGGTGGGCCTATTTTTCAATCGATTTGGTTAAATTTCGATTTTTTTTGGAAAGATATTGAAATTCTGAGCCCGGCTGTATCGGTCTTCATCGGTAATGAACCGGTTAAGTACTGATTTTGAATAATTCTTAAGTTTGTTTTCGAGCTAGAGGTCAAACTGTAAGAGACATCGACTTCCGGTCTTCGATGACTCCCAATAAAAAAAAACAATATCTAGACGTTTTTCCTCTTTTCCCCTATCCTCCCTCCATCCCATAAAACCATGTTCTTTTCTGGTTTTTCTCAAAATTGGCTCAAAGCTTTCTTAATGATTTTCGCATATGTTTTAGATGTAGTCCAGGCGAACATTTCCCCCGAACATGTGAATTGAATTATTGAAAGTCAACTGCTTTTGAGGGTCCATTTTTCAACCGATTTGGTTAAATTTGGATTTTTTGGAAAAGTACTGTAATTTCGAATCCAGCTGCATCGATCTTCATCGGTAATAAATCGGTTTAATACCGATTTTCTTGATTTTGAAATGCTTTTGTGATTTATGAATCAATTTGATCTTTAGAAGACCAGTAAGCACCAAAAGATCATGTGAAAAACTAATTCTCTGTAAGCTTTATCTCGTGAGTTCGAGCATTCCGCAAATTTTCTTACGGAACATAATAAAAAGAATGGAGAATAGAAGTAGTGCATTATCTTAAGAGATCTGAATTTGATATCTTTGACGTATAGATGGCGTGTCATACAGCTATCATTTTTACGTCAAAAAAATTTATAAGAATTCGAAAAGTTTATAACTTCAAAATAGAATAATAATAATAGTGTAGTATGCTTCATTTTGGGATACGATTTAAAATTTATCGTTTACATACGACAATGACATTTATTTAATTCTAACGTTTTTTTTTTCTACAAAGTAAAGGGCTATTTCCATTGAGAAAATTTTCATATTTTTGTAATTTCCAATTCACATGAAAGCTCGCAAAAAAGCTCAGTTTTGAATACGAACAACTCGTTGACATTTGTTTGTTTTGATTTACCTTTGGGGGAAAAATGCATAAAAACGACTGAAACCTTCATGAAATCACTATTACAGGATATCTTTAATCGTAGGAAAATTGAAGCAGGGAAAGAGATAATGAGGGGTAATTAAATCGATTACCACTTTAAGACAGCAACGTTACTGCTTTCCGACGCACTTCTAACACTTTGCCCGTCTTTCCCGTAAATCAGTGTTTTTGGCATACCGTATCCCCAATAAAGGCATATTTTTTCACTGCACGCACTATTTTCATCTTCAAAGAATCAAAATTTATTTGAATTTAATCTAAAAACACCTTCATTGTGAAATGAAAACAAGTCATTGGCATGGAAGTATCAGAAAAAACCCAAATGGTTGGCGCTGTTCCCCATAGGAACAGTGTGGAAAACTGTTTACAATTTTTATTTTTAAGCTTTTATAAGAAAAAGTTCAACCAAATTGAACTTTTTCTCATAAAAGCACCTATGGAGTTGAAAATTTTCTAACAAATTTCTTGAGAACTTTTTCAATGGAAATGGCCCATAAACCTTTAAAAAGCTCTGGAAAGCGTAATTTTCAACCGATTGGGGCAAATTTGGATTCACTTGAAAGGTCTTTGATTTATTTTGAATTTCATAACGAACTATTTTATCTGAATTTGAAAATTCTAACTTGTACATAAATATTGGGTATTTTTATTGATTTATAAAATTTATTTTAAACGAGTAAACATAAATAAATGACGAAGTGGCAAGGTACTTTGAGAAAACCTCAGGAACACGATACTTTTTCATTCTTATTCCCCAGGACATTCATCATCGAATAATTTTAATGCGTGACTAATTATAAAGTCGTGAAATGCAGTTGAAACATTTACGATTCTAACTTAGGTACTAGGTGAAATTCTAAATAGGACAATGAATTCGAGGAAAAATTGTAAGTATTCTCTTTTTTTATTTTATGGGCTTCTATCTTTAAGATATGATTTAAAAGTATTATTCCGAATTCCAAGAGTTTAATACTTTAACTATTAATAATAAAAAATTCATAATATCTACAAATAAATAAATAATGTAAGACACTATGCTAAATACCCCATGATTCCTGCAAAATCTCTATCTAAAGTTGAATCTCTTACTTAGCATTTGACATTAAGTAATACAATGTGGGATGATTTTGAGATAATCCGTCTTAGTAGTTTAAATTGCTCAAATTCCTAAGGGATAGAATCGGATGACTGCATAAAGCTTGCACATCCTCTACACAATCTCCTCTCTATTGAGAAGGATATAGAGAGTTTATGAAGCTTCCAATATGAAGATTCAATTGAGGTCAACAACAATTTAATAGCAAAATATCTAAATCACAAGCTTCTTCAAACACTATGTCCTAAAGCTCCAATATGGGGGGAATATGCAAGGGATGTTGTAAACAAAGGCGGAATGTTTTAGTGTGTACCATTTTTTTTTATCTTTGTCTCTCCCAAAGTATCATCCTGCTCAAAGCTGTAAGTCAAAGAGCGAGAGGAGAGCTTTTAGGTCGATGGCAATTATTGTTCATAAATTATGCATTGGAGCAGAGGGAACATTTCACGATAGGGGGATGGAAAATTGCGTGTTTAATTCGTACTAGAGCAATGGAGAAACACACGGAATTTTTTCTTTTCATATACATAAAGTAGGAGAGTTTCTGCCAAAAAAAAGGGGGTAATGATGTTGGCTGTTTTATTTACAGCTATTTATGTCATTTAATTCCGTTACATTTTTCTTTTTTGAAATTAACGGAAACACCGTGATATGACAGAAATGTGCGTGAAATGCTGTTAAATTGCTTGGTGTGCTTTTCATCTTCCACTCCATTGACCAGGAGCTTTTCAATCTAATGAGCTTAAGGAGAAGGAAAAAAAAAGCACCACCAAGGCTTCTCCTTATCAAGCACTCCTCCTCAATAAAATCCCAAAAGGTCGGGTTAATTGGAAAGAAAATATCCCCAAGTCTTCTTTCTTTCATGAAATTGTTACTCTCGAGAGATGTGCGATGTTAATAAAATTGTAAATGTGGATAGAGTAATAATTCAAAATTAAATATGATATCTTATGTATTAAAAACTAAGATAACTAAAAGCAATTATTCTAAAATTTAAAAAAAAAAAACTAAATAAATAAGAAAAAAATGAAATGGCGGTCTTTTAAGCCACTTACAGGAATTGATGCTGGTTTGTTCACAACCACAATATCATCGTCCATATGCACTATTGTGATTGGTTGACTAGTGACTGGTACTTCATGTCTGCAAAAATATACACAATAATGATGTAGAAAAAAACATAACTCAATTACTTGCTCATGGGAATGGGGCTTATTGTATCATCTGCATCCAAAAAATAAATTAAAAAAAAAATATTATTTACAATTTGTTTTTCTTTCTTCAGAAGAAATAGCTCAATGTATTGTTTTCTCCGAATTTTCATAAACCAGAGGAGTTTTCAGAAGAATTTCTTTTAATCAGAAGGATGAGAATGAAAATTGCCTGAGGGAGAAGAAAGGCATATCCGCCTCCCTTTTACCCTCGACATAATTCATTCTATTTGTAAATTCTTAATTTTTTTTCCAATTTACAGTGGATAGCAGAAATTTTTGAATTAATTTTCTGTGTATTGTTTTTTTTCTGCACCAACTGACATTTTATTCAAATAGTTTAAATGTCTCATAACCTCTGTTATCCACTGTAACTTGAAAAATGCAACAAGTGTAAAAATGCTTAAGTATATAAAATTGTAACCAAAAACAATTTAAGATGGAAGTGAAAAGATAAAAAAAACTAGGGGAAATGAAGTGGATATTTCAGTGAACCATAAGAAGAAAAATCGCATAGAGATGGCAAGAGCGTGCGATTTTTCTCAAACATGTCAAGAAGATTTCTTTATCAGAAATCGCAAAAGCGTACACTTTCTTGTATTGAGATGGCAAGAGCGTGCGAGTTCTTTATTATAAATCGCATGTGTGCGATTTTCGCTCAAAAATCTGAAGAGCATACACTTTCTTGTATTGAGATGGCAAGAGCGTGCGATTTCTTAATCAGAAATTGCAAGAGTGTGTGATTTTCGTTAAAAAATCTGAAGAGCGTACACTTTCTTGTATTGAGGTGGCAAGAGCATATGATTTCTTGCACAGAAATTGCAAGAGTGTGCGATGTTTTTATCATAAATCGCAAGAGCGTGAGATTTTTGTTCAAAAATTTGAAGAGCGTAAACTTTCTTGTATTGAGATGGCAACAGCGTGCGATTTCTTTATCAGAAATTGCAAGAGTGTGCGATTCTTGCTCAAAAATCTGAAGAGCGTACACTTTCTTGTATTGAGATGGCAAGAGCGTGCGATTTCTTAATCAGAAATTGCAAGAGTGTGCGATTTTCGCCCAAAAATCTCAAGAGCGTACACTTTCTTGTATTGAGACGAAAAGAGCGTGCGATTTCTTGCATAGAAATCACCAGGGCGTGCGATTTCTTGCATAGAAATCACCAGGGCGTGCGATTTCTTAATCAGAAATTGCAAGAGCGTGCGATTTTCGCTCAAAAATCTGAAGAGCGTACATTTACTTATATTGAGAAGGCAAGAGCGTGCGATTTCTTGCATAGAAATTGCAAGAGCGTGCGATCATAAATTTCAAGAACTTGCAATTTTTGAACAAAAATCTGAAGAACGTACACTTTCTTGTATTGAGATAGCAAGAACATGCGATTTCTTGCACAGAAATCACAAGGGCGTGCGATTTCTTAATTAGAAATTGCAAGAGCATGTGATTCTTGTTCAAAAATCTCAAGAACGTACACTTTCTTGTATTGAGATGGCAAGCCCGCTCGATTTCTTGCACAGAAACTGCAAGAGCGTGCGATGTCTTTTTGTAAATCGCAAAAGCGTGCGGTTTTCGCTCGAAAATCTCAAGAGCATACACTTTCTTGTATTGAGATGGAAAGAGCGTGCGATTTCTTGCATAGAAATCGAAAGGACGTGCGATTTCTTGCATAGAAATCGGAAGGACGTGCGATTTCTTTATCAGAAATTGCAAGAACGTGCGATTTTCGCTCAAAAATCTGAAGAGCGTATACTGTCTTGTATTGAGATAGCAAGAGCGTTCGATTTCTTGGACAGAAAGCGCAAGAGCGTACAACGTCTTTATCACAAATCGCAAGAGCATGCGACTTTTTTTTATCAGAAATCGCAAAAGCGTACGCTTTCTTGTATTGAGATGGCAAAAATATGCAATTCCTTGTACTGTGTGCAATTTTTGCTGGAATCGCCCATTAGATATCGCAAAAGCGTGCGATTTATTTCTCAAATATCTCAAGAACGTACGTGGCCTTCACGGAAATATAGAGAGCGTGATTTTCCTTGCACAAAATGCGCAAAAGCGCGCGATTTTTGTCCAGACATAGCAAGACTGTGCGATTTCCGTTCTGGCATTGCAAGAGAAATCGCAATCGTTGGACTTTCGCACAGAAGTGCATACGATTTCCTTTATAACAATGCAAACGCACGCATATTCTGCTTCAATATCGCAAGAATCTCCGATTTCCTGCTCAGAGATCGCAAGAGTGTGCGATTTCCGCTCTGAGATTTCACAAGTGTGCGATTTCTGCTTTGAAATCACAAAATCGCAACTTGAGAAAACCTTGATTGATAAACTTTATCACATCTTTATAGAAACGTAAAGAAAAGTCCTTAGGTCCTCATTCTCGTTCTTTCTAAAATTAGCAATATTTAACTGTAAGGTTATGTTGAACTTAACCTCAAAACAGAAAACAAGTATTTTTTTTAATTCTATGTTTTGAAAAATACTGTTGAAAGGGGAAGGTGATCGCGCTAGCCTTTGAACATTACAAAATCGAATATCTAAAAAATTAATGCAGATTTCCATTAGGATAGTGTTTGAGAAATCTTCAAAAAAAGTAAAAAATCAGTATTTTAATATTGATTTAATGTTTTTTTTTTTTAAAGAAAATTGTATTCTGTGTTGCTTTGTTTTTAAATCTCACAATAAATTACTGTTCCAAACTAAAATTTATTCGAATCAAAAATATTCAAATGAAATAAATAAATTTCATTGTATTCTAAAAGAACGTTTTGTCGAATTATCAAGAAAAGTTTGTTAAAAGGATAATGCCCAGCGCACAATAATTTATTTTGTAACCATGTTTTTGACTTTTCCGTGAGTAAGACTGAAAGCTAGATCTAGTCATCTTGCTTATGCCCAACGCACAATAACTTTTGTTTAGTAAACATATTTTTGACATTTCAATAAGAGTGAGTGAGGCATCTCGCTCATTCTCATAGGAAATTTTGAAAACATGTTTGCAAACAAAAGTTATTGTGCGCTGATCATTATTCTTATAAGAGATTTCGAAAACATGTTTACAAACAAAAGTTCTTATACGCTGGACATAAGGGATATTTTTCCATACAAAATATGACAAAAAGTTTTGTCAAATAGGTAAACAACATTCTTTCCACAAAATTTGAACAAAATCCATTTGTTTGCTTAACAAAACTTTTTTTTCAGGGTATTGAAGGTTTAAAAAGGGTTTCTCATGTATAATTAGGATTAAGATTTGCCTTGAATTTTCAGAGGGTAAGATTCAACATAACCTCACATTACTCTGTAACTTCAAAGTAAAACAAAATAGTGACAAGGATAATGAGGTAATGTGTTGTTTCCTCTTGTACTTCATTAAATAAATAAAATTTCATTCTGTCATCATCATGTTGTTATTTTTCCCAAAAAAAAAATTAAAAGTCAAAATGGTTCTCCGCAAAAGAAAACAACATTCAACGAATTAAGTAAAATATCTTCTGCAAAATTAATAAAATTATCGTGGGTTTGGAGATAAGACGAGAACAAAGAGGAGGTATATTAACAGAAATACATGTGCTTAGATAGGGGAAAAAGTTTTAAAGGAAACATTTTCAAACAACACCAAATTATCATTTATTATTGCATTATGAAAACAAATATAAATACCAAGATTCTTAAGTTAATCAACACTTTTTGGAGGAAATGGTAGGGGCTGAGCGGGGGTGTAAGAGGAAGACATATACAGAAAATATACAAAATTATATCCAACAAGAGTTAGCGAAGCTCTTGGGAAATTTTGTGTGAATTTTCTCATTGGTACACATATGGCTTTGCCACAGAATAAAACTCCCTTACTTTAAAATCTCTGCAGAATTTAATCTCTATACTGCTAGCCCCGAAGACGACGAAAAGAGAGCAATATTTTGATGATGAGTCTCTTCATTATGTGCGAATGTGAAAATGTTGAACCACCCACATCATCATCAATTTCTCCATTTCAGCCACAATAAATCATATCACACGATTAAAAAAAATTTTTTTTATACAACTCGAGATCAAAAGCTACGTCAAAATATCCAATAATGTGTTGATGTGGTATGTTGTTTTGGATGTTTAAAACATCACAAATCACTCGTGAAGAAGTACTCTATATTTTGTTGAATTTATTAAGTGATTTGTTCACTGGTGCGATATTACTTCATATTTTAGCAGAAATTCACACATAAATTTCAAAACTGGTTAAATCTTGGGTACCATTTGTGGTTTTCATCTGGGTCTTTCCCCTTGATTTCACCACAAAATATTGCTCCTTTTCGCTTGGAAAAGTTGATAAATAAACATCCCAATGACATTGGATATCCTCAAGGTAGTTTGGGGACATGTAGTGGTTTGTTTTTCTGACTCATTTTGTAAACACTGTAAAATATGCCAAATGAAGTAAATTTTAGCATCCCGTAAATTTTTAGTTTGCTTTTGAATTGCATTAGGGTAAGGGTTCATAATTTTGGAGAGTTTCTAAATTTGGACACTTTGAGGGTAAAATTGGACACTACACTAAATGAAATCCGAAAAAGTTAAAATAACATTCCGGAAATGTTAATTTTACCTTACAGTATTGATCCAAAATCGGTGTAAATATTACCTTTTTTTAGGTGTATTAGGGTTAAAGTTACCCTCTTTCATGTTAATTTCACCCTTAAAAAGACGTAAAATTAACATTAAAAAATGTTAATATATTTTTACACCTAAAAAGTGTTAAAGTTCTGAGGGAAAAAAAGTTAATCGCACACTCTTTTTTTCTCAGTGTAAAAATAAATTGATTAAAATTATGGATTTTTATTCCAATATTTAATGAATAATAAATTCTATCTAAATATTTGTTCTTTTTGGAAGATTTTGACACTAAATACGTTAAATTTTGAATATGATTTAAGTTCAAATTCCTTTGTTGAAAATTCAGTGTAAGCAATTGCTTACGAGAAATATGACAGAACTTTGTGTTTACTTCAATCTTATTTAGCTGTGGTGGAGTATTAACGACCATTACTCGATATTTTTAAGTGATATTATTAAATATTCATTGAATATTGTGTTTAATGGTGATTTGTACATTTGATCTGAAGTGAGATTTGCCTTGTGAATTAGATTTTTTCATGGGAAAAATGGGAAATTTTCTAAGATATTCGCCAATGAGGTGATAATCCTTATTTTGGACAGGTGTTTTTCTCACGAAATTTCGTGAAGTTTTAACTTTTGTGATGACTAGGCTGTATAAGTGCCTGGAGTAACAAAGGATCATCATCTCTACGAAAGAGATGTAGGGGAAAGCACTCTCCCTTCGAACGTTGATGCCTTTGAATAATGCGAATTTTCTTTTAGTTTTCCTAAGAGACTTACACATTTCTATTAAATATTAGTTGGTTTATCATTAACTGTTGATAATTCCGTGATAATTTAGTGTAAATCTCTTATGAAAAACAAAAGAAATTCACATTATTCGAAGGCATAAACGTTCGAAGGGAGAGCACTTTCCTCTACTCAGAAAAGCCTTGAAAGGCTCCCGGAAAGGTCAGGGAATGAGCGAATCCGCACGTACTTGAATTACCGAAGTCAACTCACTTTAATGAATGATATGGAAAGTTTCCGGGCTTCTTGTGACATTCTACGTTTCCCTTACATGAACAGGAAGAGGACTTGGTAAGATTGGTTCATCAAATGAAGAACAATGGGCATCCTTTTGAGGCGGATTAGCTGTCCAAATTTACAGCCAAGTTGTCCAAATTAACAACCAAGTTGTCCAAAATTTGAGTCAAATTCAACTCTACATATCAATTCATTTTTAAACGTATTAAGTCTAGTTTTAGTAAAAACAAAGGCAATAAACAATTTGCAAAGTTCCTAAACAACCCTTCTGAAAAGAGAGTAACAAAACAAATCCAATTAGCATTGAAAATATCACACTTAGAACATTGATGCTTATAAGCACCCTGTCCAAAATTATGAGCCCTTACCCTATAGCAAAGAAAAGTTTTGTAAAGCCAATAATACAAATATACTTTTCAAAGCATTATCTCCTTTCAATTTTTTTAGAGAAATTTTCACACTTTAAATTTTTGCATCGAACATCAAGAGTTTATTTTGTATTCTTTGATAACGATCTGTATTTTAAGGCGTTCAATTCACTTAACCCTTTAAGGACGAATGGAACACTGGTGTCCTAGTAACGAAATTTATTTTTCTTTTAACTATATAGAGGACAAAATACCTTTCAATTGTCAAAAAAAAGTTTTTCTTTTTGGGACACCGGTGTCCCACTTGTCCTTAAAATGTTAAGCCTTTAACTTAAAGGTGTCTGCACATTAGAGCTGATTTCATCAAGAATTACAGTGAGTGTCAATAGTTTGTTGCCTAATGGATGTTTGAGAAATCAAGTGAAAAAAATGATAGAAAAAAATACTTTTCCAAATTTTTCTTTTTGCAGATGAGTTCCTTGTAATCCGTAGACATTATTTATAATTTTCAAAAAAAATAATTAATTTTATTTCATATCAAAAATAATTGTTTTCCAAAAGTTGGTCATTTTTGAAAAATCAAAAGTTTGTTGCCTCATTAAAAAAACTAATTCAAAATGGTGAAAACGTGCAACCAACTTTATGTAAACCGGTTACATTTTGAGCTTATGTCATTTGATAGGCAAATGGTGGATTTGTACATTCTTAAGGCTGTCAATGTTAAATATATAGGTGTAAGAGTGATGATAAATAACAAGAAATAATCAGTTTTTTGATAATTCTTAAATTAGGTTATAATGGCAAATTACAAAAAGTTGAAAGGTGGGATATTGTCCAGAGATACTGCTGGAAGGAATCGGCGTCGCTTAATTGCCAAATTTTATGGAAATTCATGAAAAGTTATACATAAAATGGTCAAATATTATAGTTATGAGGCACGAGTACATCTGAAAAACGCTACTGGTAGACCCAGGGTTTCGACTCAGAAAGTCGATAACCGTATTCTAGGTATCTCTGATAGTAACCCTATGATGTTTGCTTCAAAAATTCAAAGTCGGCTGGTTACAGAAGGCATACAGGCTTCAAATGCTTCGAAAATCAAACTCAAAATGAAAGAAAATATAAGAATAGGTACTTGGCTCGCAAGATTCCATTGGTAAGCAAAACCAAACTGCGTAAGAGGTTGTATTTTTACGTTTTTAGCATGCTCCAAGTGAATTTACAACCTTTTAACCAGATTGGTTTTGTTTACCAATGGAAACCTGCAAACCAAGTAATTATTCTTACCACTTTCATTAAATTGCGGTTGGTTTTGAAGCCTGTATGCCTTCTGTAACCAGCCGACTCTGAATTTTTGAAGCAAACATCATGGGGTTACTATCAGAGATACCTAGAATGCGGTTATCGACTTTATGAGTCGAAACCATGGGTCTACCAGTAGCGTTTTTCAGATGTACTCGTGTCTCATCACTATAATATTTGACCATTTTATGTATAACTTTTCATGAATTTCCATAAAATTTGGCAATTAAGCGACGCCGATTCCTTCCAGCAGTATCTCTGGACAATATCCCACCTTTCAACTTTTTGTAATTTGCCATTATAACCTAAATTATGAATTATCAAAAAACTGATTATTTCTTGTTATTTATCATCACTTTTACTCCTGTATATTTACCATTGACAGCCTTAAAAATGTACAAATCCACCATTTGCCTATCAAATGACATAAGCTCAAAATGTAACCGGTTTACATAAAGTTGGTTGCACGTTTTCACCATTTTGAATTAGTTTTTTTAATGAGGCAACAAACTTTTGATTTTTCAAAAATGACCAACTTTTGGAAAACAATTATTTTTGATATGAAATAAAATTAATTATTTTTTTTGAAAATTATAAATAATGTCTACGGATTACAAGGAACTCATCTGCAAAAAGAAAAATTTGGAAAAGTATTTTTTTCTATCATTTTTTTCACTTCATTTCTCAAACATCCATTAGGCAACAAACTATTGACACTCACTGTATTTCAAGAATTCTTTAACTAAAATTCCTGTTTTTGAAGGAATTTTTGAAGAAAAATGCCTTAACATTGGGTAATATTTCCATCAAAAATTTTTGACAGATTGATATCATTCCTAAGTCTCTTGCTCTTGTAATTGTTTTTCATGAAAATTTGTTATTTTTCTGCTGAACAAAACGAGAAAAATGTTTGTGGAAGTGTTTGTGGAAAAATCAGAGGAAATGTTCCTTCAAATTGGATTTCACTAGGAACAACATCTTCAAAAAAACACTCTTCTTTTGCATTTTTGGACAATTTTTCACAAAAATTCAATAATACTATCTGAAAGAACGTCATCAAACGCTTTTCTCACTTTGTTCTAGAAGGAAATAACAATTTTTTTTATGAAAAACAATGTTGAATTGTGATACCTTCAAGAATTCTGTCAAAAATTACTTTAATAAATTTTGTTCCAATGTGTAGCGGATAATTTCTTTCAAAAATTTTTGATTGAAATTACTTTGAACTGAATAGATTTTTGAAAGAAATTGCCTACACATTGGACATATTATGTCACGGACATTGGACAATTTGTTTGAAACAAAATCTGCTGAAATAACAAATTTTTATGAAAAACAATCTTGAATTGTGATACCTTCAAGAATTCTGTCAAAAATGACTTTCATGAATTTTGTTACTTGGAAATAATATGTCCAAATCAAAAATGATATTCAGTTCAAGGTAATTTGAATCAAAAATTTTTGAAAGAAATTACCCGCTACACATTGGAAGATAGTATTTGAGATAGTATTTAGTGAATTTTTTGAAGAGTTTTGAAGGTTTTTGAAGAAAATATTATTTTCTTCAAAAACCTGTCTTTTTGTCAAAAATTCATACCAATGTGTAGGCAATTTTTTTTATGTTTCTTGAAGTTTATTTTTGACAGAAATTTCTCATAATATGTAAACACCTTAAAACGCAATAAATTTTACAGGAACTAAACAAAAGGAGAAACATGAACTTAAATTAACTTTAAATTTAAAGATAGTTGCATGGACCCCTTTTTAAATATCATACATTTTCAAATTAAAACTGAGAAATTTTTTTTTAAAGAGAATCGAACTCGGACTTACTGTATGCCCAATAGGGAAAACTGGGGTACCATCAAACATGGGGCAGCACCAAACACAGCGATTTTTTAATCAGATAATCGACTTCAAAGGACAAGACTTATAGAAATTTAAAGAAGCTATAGAGATGCTTGTCCACTGAAAAAATGGTCGGGATAGTCCAAGTAGATTAGAAATAAAAATTAGTGTTTGGTGCTACCCCGTGTTTGGTGGTGCCCCAGTTTTCCCTAAAGGCGATAAAGGTTGCTCAATGATTAACTTTCAATTGGTTTTGCATAAGCTTCTTGTCAATAAATCACGCTTCATAGAATCTTGATTGAAAAAAAGTATAAACAATTGCCTGTATGTCCTCAAACTACCTTGATTTTCAGAATCCTAATTGGAAAAGTAAAAGATAAGATAATAAAAGAAAATGAGAGATATAATGAAAATGAGATGTATTAAATTGTTTGGCGAAGATGAAGAATTAACAGAGAGTGAGAAAAAGAGAGAGATAGACAGAATGTGGGAGAAAAAATGTGAAAGATATTAATAAGAGAATGGTAATACAAATGGATAAAAATAGGAATAAACTTACCTATGAACAACATTAGCTAATAAATCATTGTGCTTCAATCTATAGTCAGTGGGCACTTTTTCATAATTAACAGTTAATGTACCAGCTTTGATACATCTTTCATATTCTTCAGCTGGATGTGCACGAAATTCCCGTGCGAAGACATCAAGTATCTGTTCACCCACCCACCGTCCCTTCGTGAAGGTGGTGAATGTGAAGTAATACGGATACACTTTTCTCAAACCTGCAAAAACACAGAGGCAAGTAGAGAGACAGAGACACAAGGCACAAGAACACAGGTTAAACACAGTTTTTTTTTTCTGGGTGTATAAGAAGGATAAAGTAACACTTAAGTATTTAGGTATAGGCTTTCCTTCTTTTTTTTTTTGCTGCATATGGGGTAAGGACTTAGAGAAAATTGTGGTAAAAGGATAAACATAATATACCCCCCACATGAAACAAAATTTCTGCACCAAAAACTACAAGAAATTATATTGCTAAAGTTGCTCAGAAAGCATACCCATTATGTGACTTTTCTCTCTCCTCCGCATCCCATAACATTTTTTTCTTATTACCCACCCTCAACACACACGCAAAAAGCTCTTGCTCCCCTCCTGCCCTGCACAGTGAAAGACGCTTTGGATGGGTGGTAAAAGCTCCTTCACACACATTCCACCAGCACTATCATCATCATTATTATGGCATGGAAATAAATGTCCAACCAGTCTAATGCTAACACTTGTAGCAATTCTGTCACTCACCCACCTTTTTCCACGCCTCAAACTTCTTATACATATTACAACAATAACAACAAAAAAAGCTCGCGCCAACGAGGGGTAAGTTACACTGGTACGAAAGCCTCTCCGAGATTTTCCTGTATAAACTTTATCAAGTCTCTCACAGCATTTCATCGCATATCACTTTCCCTGAAACTTTCTTATACCAATTACCAAGGCAGACATATTTTCCGGTTAGAACACTCCTAAGTAGGTAAACTTAGTATATTGTTTATTTAAACATTTAAGCAAAGTTTTCATCTTGCTTTTAGTATTTTGTCAAAAAAAAAAAATTATGGACGAATAGTTTAAGTTGTGAAATGTTTCCACAGCCAAAAACAAAGTTAAGCTGGATTATAAACTAAAATAACTATTGTAAACAATTAAGATACTTGAGAAGAAGTTAGATATGCTATGGATTGTGAACTATGAAAGTACATGATGCTTTAACTAGGCATACTTCGCGAAATGCCTCGTTTGAAATAAAAATTCTCCATTGAGCTATAGGGGAATGTCGGCATGGTTCGCACACAGTGAACTTTAGCTCTGAAAAATGCGACCAGTTTTGGTATACATTTTTTCCTGTTTTCGTACACATTTCACGAGATATCTTCAAAACTGTGTAGGTTGCCAATTTGTGGTTTTCGGTTGCCTTTTCGCTATTAAATTGACTTTTATTTTGTATTTGTTTAATTTGCAAATTCATGCTAAAATGACAGAAAATAGCTAATAAACTCAAAAGTTTTTTCGGCACGCTAGAAACATAGGAAACGTCATGCCCCTGCTTCAAACTATGTGAATTTTCTCTTTGTTTACAAAGAGCTGACTTACTATTTCTCATCTCGTCTTATGAGCTTAATAATTATCTAATGGCTACATTGAGATAAAACGGGGGTGCGATTAACCTTATTTCCTCATAACTTTAAAATTTTTGGGTGTAAAAATATTTAAACATTTTTAATGTTAATTTTACACCTTTTTAAGTGTAAAATTAACATGAGAAAGGGTAACTATAACCCCAAGTACAGCAAAAAGCATAATATTTACACCGATTTCGGATCAATAATGCAGGGTAAAATAAGCATTTCTGAAATGTTATTTTAACTTTTTCGGATTTCTCTCAGTGTAAGAAATAACGAACTAGCTCTTTACAAACAAAGAGAAAATTTCCCCTAATATCACTAGAAGAAAAAGGGTTTCAGGCTTCGCACACACACTGGCGTCGAAAATTTCATATTCCCTTCATGAATCTGACCCATTTATTCAGGAAATTAGGGGGTTCGTGGTGCAATTGGTAAGAGCGTTCGATTCTTGGGCGGTATGACCCCCGGCTTGACTGGTGCCAACAATTGGAGCATCTGAATGGACATTTTTCACGAAACATTGTAATCCGAATAATAAACTTTTAAACTGAACAATGCAATGTACAAAATGGCAGTAAAAACCCGGTACATCGAAGTAAATAAAATTAACAAAACAAAAATCAGTTATAAGCCCAAATAAGCTTATGGTAGCTAAGATTCTTTACAGGTGACCTCGAAATGCGTGCAACTCGGAGTGCTTGCAACTCGGAATTCGTGAAAATTCGATTGTGAGTTGAATTTTGGGGTAAAGATTCGCGTCGAGCAAACTATTCTCGGCGGTCGAAACGGATAAATTCTCGGGGATCTCAGTGGCGCAATAGGCAAGATCGTTGCTCGAGGGCGGATGAGATCTCTGACTCGACTCTCACAGTTGTGAGTTCGAGTCCCTCCCGGTGCAAATAACTCAATGTTTAGAAAAATACATTTTCACTCTGTGGTATAACGTAATAAAAATGCACAATGTCACGGGACATCGAGAGAGGAGTACGACTCACCGTTGGAAAGGTCTCGACTTCAGCTACAACATACCTAAATTTAAAGAAAAAGCACAGTCCAGTTTTCGAAATATTCGAAATCGAAATTTTGAAAATCGATTTTTCGATTAATTGGACCTTCGATTAAATCGGATGAAATTGGTGTGTCATAAGAGTTGTAGTACTCTACGAGAGTTTTCCAAAACATCAACATTTTTCAAATTACGATAATCAGAATCGGAGATATAGTTACTTGAAAATTGAATTTTTGGCTCGGTCTAGCTCGGGTAAGGGGTATCGAGGGGGTTTATTTTTTAACATTCGAAATCTCTCAGGTCCAGCTTATCACTTGAGATAACAAATTTTGGGGGTGTTCTGAAATGGCGGAATGCGGAGGCGGGGTGGGGGGGGGTTTAATATTACAGTAGACTCTCACTCAATCAGATCTTTCTCAATCGGGCGAAAAATTTTGTTGACAATTTTCACGTTTAATTATGAAGCTAATTCGCTCAAATTCGCTATAGTTCTTCCTATTTTATCGTGATTCTTTATAATTGAGCGCTTTTTGTGGAATTTACAAAGGCTTTGACGCTCATTTCTATCACTAAACCGGATGACATTTTGCCCTATATTCCCGATTGAGAGAGTCTACTGTACCAACTTTTCGAAACCTATCGACATATAACCTTTGCCCAAAACCGCTTGTCGATATCTCTTTCCGTTCTTTCTCCAGAAGCGTTTGTACTTCGGACGCGACGGATGGGACGTCCACGAAAATCGATTTTTAGCGCTGAGATTGTAAAGAATCTCAGCTAATATTTAAGAAATATGTGACTTAGATAGGAAAAATGTGAAGTGTGCGAAGTGCGAAGCCTGAAAGCCTTCATCTACATTTTTGCCTATGTTTCGGCGCATAGCAGAAAGTGCCCATGCTTTGCACGGACCCGAGCTTCATAATGACTAAATTTTTCCTATGGGTGCGATGAGTCACAATTTATTGAAAAACATAGGAAATATTTAGTCTTTATGAAGGTTGCGACCGTGCAAAGTATTCTTAAGGCAAAGTAATCTTTTAGCTGAGACACTAGCAGGGTAATTACAAAAGCTGTGAATTGATATCAGGTATGAATTATAAGAATATTTTCCAGACCCGAAAAAAATCTTTATGTAGAAAATAACTCTTCTTGATAAAATTTTCAACAATTGCATTAGTTTCCAAACTTAGGGTAAATGTACCGAATTCCGGCCAGCTTGCAATTTCGGCCACATTTTTTGTTCCTCAAATTTCCATGAATTTTTAGTTTTTTCATAGGGTAAAGTGGTACAAGTTGGACAATGGTATAATTTGGACAGGGCTTTTTGTCTTGATAAATTTAGTACTTCATTTTTATTTGTATATTTTTATTGCTTTAGTTTTATAATTTGGTTCATTGTGCTTAAAAACAAATTTTGTACTGTACTTATCAAGGAAAAAGCCATGTCCAACTTTTACCGGAGAATTGTCCAACTTGTAACACTAATTCCAAATTATATCGCTTTACCCTACCTTAGAATATATACAATGCAAAAAAAAATAACAAAAAATATCACTTCGACGAGGAAGATGATCTGAAAAAGGCATTGGAGGAATTCCGGTAGAGCAAGGAACTATGAGAATGAGGGTGGCCGGAATAGGCCACCAATGCTACGTATACATTTTTATTCATTTTAAAATATATCAAGTATGATTTTAGAGAAAAAGAAGACAATAAACTGTGTACAAGGTTTCAAGCAATACTCCTTATAAAAAAGTAACAAAAAAAATCAATTGGTATTAAAAATGTTACATTTCAAACTTGAGCCTTTGACGCTTGCATGCAACGAAATTTGGCACATTTACCCTACGTAGGATCGAAATTTAATTGGATATCTTTCCATGAATAGTCAATCTAATCGTATTTGATTAGTTGCATAAAATCTTTACGGGTTTCCGGTGACAAAAACATCCATTACTCTGGCATCAAACTTTCCCATTAAAATCTTAATACGATTCGCTTTATTTGTCACTTACTAGTGCTCAAATATGCTATTTGTATCTTTGAATCAATTAATATTTAGGTTTCGATATATTTATTGATGAAAAGGTAGGGGAATTTCCGTTTGAAGGAGCAATATTAAAATAATAAAATAATCCAATTAATTTTGAAATTCAAATTAGAAATAAATGGGGTTAAATAGTGTTAATTCAGAATTAATACTAAATAGGATTTTTCGAGTTTTCCTCACTGTTTCAGGTGGACAAAAAGAAGGAGAAAAACCAAAAGGCCATATCAAATATGGACATAATTTTCTTCAGTGTGTAGAGGCCACACACTCAAAATTACTGCATCAAAAACATTTGCATACATTTAGGGGTATTTCAAAAATGATTTCACAAATTAGCCCCTAATGCTAGGCAAAAATGCATAATTGTGATTGCATAATCCAATTAAATGCATAATCCCAGAATCCCCTGTATTGGAAAAATTTTCAAATACAAAATTTAACATATCATTATCAATTTAATTGATGGTCAATTCTTTCCCCTTGGTTTGAGTTCAAAATCATTAAAATCCTTTAATTTAAACATTGGATATCATGAGTTATTCCATTGGAATTTCTAATTTGAAACGCGTGACATTCTACGTTGTACCCCATCCTACGACATACGACGGCGTTAGTGTTCAAATCGGATTACAGTGGGACAAATGTTGTCAGCCTTCGTTCTATTGGATTCCATGTACCAAATTCCTACACTGAATTTCCCTAATTCAATGTCTGCCACTCACCCCTCGATCGCGAAAGTTGTGGTGAAACGCTCAATAGAAAGCTTCGAAGAACCTGGAAAGCCGGATATAGACACTATTTGTACGCACAGCCCAGCCCTAATATAATTTATACAGCGTACTTTGCGATGTTGGTGCAGGGAGAGAAAAGTCATGTGCGAGGGGGATAGAACAGGAAGACTAAGGAAGGAAAAAAAAACCACAAATTACACATACCACTTTCTATGTAGTAGGAGGTTTCGTGATATCTTTCATCAGTAAAACCTGGTCGCTTAGCTTTTAGTGCCTTTGTTTCCAGTTTGGCCTAAAAAGATAGGAGAAAAAAAAACACCAAAATGAAAAGTCATTTTTAATCAAAATCTACATGCTGTTTTTTTTTGGTGGACGGGGTAGTTTAGGACAGCATGTGTAGAGCCAAAATTACTTTGGCTCTTCAAATTTATTGATTAATAAAAATTGCACGTTTAGTTATACTGGAGTTCTTTTTCGCGCTTTTCGCCACTCCCACACAAAAGTCACGGTGAAGTAGATATAACTTCGTGGAATGCTTGAATACTTTTGAGTTATATGCTAAAACACTAGAGTCGGAGTTATGCTGTGAAGTTAGTGTAATAGTACAGAAAGCACTGAGGTTACAATAAGCCACGCCCCCTCATATATTTGTAGTAATTAAATTAAACATTGTAATTTGCATATAGCATTTCTATGACGATAGACAGATAGATAATAATAATAATAATGCTGGCACAACATTCCATGAAGGAACAAGGCCTTCCCGCAAGGGGATTTCTAGACATGTATTACTATTTTTTCTTGTACGGGATGAGGTTGTCAGTCCCATGCCCGTGGAATCAAGTGCAGTGAAGATCACTGGATGCAATTCGAACACCTTTAACGCCAGCAAAATTCCTGGTGACCTAAAGAGGATTCGAACCCGGGACACTTGCATCAGAGAGCAAGTGCTCTACCACTTGACCCATTGAGTGCCCTAGATAGATAGATATATAAATATATTAACCAATAATGCTTTGAAAGTGCACTTTCGTATTAATGAGATGCTGTTTAATTTTCAGCATCCACCGCCGCCATAACGTTGGTGTCCTACCTCCATAGCAAAAAAGAGGAAAAGCTCTTTAATAAAGTAAGAAGTAATGAAACTTTTACTGTGTTAAGTCCTTCGATTATCTCAGGTTTTAGGAGAAAAAGTACAACAAATATGCGTAACTTCGAGGAGGCGGGGCTTAATACAACTTTTAAGACTCTTATTATTACTTTATCTTTTTGCCCCTCTCACTGAAAAATATTTTGTTGCGATTTTATATACGATTTGTCGCAAGGAAGCAATTTTTCACCTTAAGGCTATAAGTCTTGCGAGCAACGCATACACACTTGTAACGGTTGCAACTATACGCCAGTGATATATTTCACACGCCAGTTTGATGTTTGGCAAGCTAAGACTACGGAGATCCTTTCAAGACTGAGAGAGGGATATCTTGTGAAAGGAAATCCCTTTACACCGATCTCTAAATTGGCCCATCTGACCCACGAAGAATAAATTAATGAAGAATGCAAGCGATTGGAAGATTCTATCTCAAACCTGGGATATTTTTATCATAGATCAAGCATTCTATCACTTAATCCATTAAATGCTTATAGTTATTCACAAAGCGCTTTAATAAGATTAAAATTTGTCTATGGGTCGGCTTAAACCTTTATCGATTCTGCTGCATCCAGGCCACTTAAATCGTGTCCACGATAAAATTGTTCCCAAGAATAATGCTTTAAAAATAAAGTCTATATAATATTAAAAATAAGGAAAATATTTTTTTGAAACATTAATTCATTGTAGATTTATTAGGTATATTAGCTTTTTTATTCAAGTAGGGGAATGTAGGCAGGTTTCGCACGTGTGAGCTTTCGAACCATGCGAATTTTCTCTTTATTTCCAAAGAGTTGGTTCCGCATTTCTTAGCTATAAGTTAAGTATTTATGAACCTTATCTTCTTTGTAAAAATAGGCAGCCAAGCCCTTCTATCCTAGGTGCTAGGATCACAAATAGAAAACTGGCCCAAAATGGGTAATTTTGATGGCGCACATTTCATTTGATTTCTCATAGTTAATCTCATTTCTAAAAAAAAATCACTTACGCAGTGGATGATAATACGTAATAATTTTTTGCATCGGAGGGAAATTATTTTCACTGTGGCGGAAAATTCGCAAATACTACACTGTGTGTGGTTTCAAACACTGAATGTGTGAGCGTTCGCACATTCATCAGAAAACTCCAGCTTGAAAATCATAACCTTACTAAATGCCTCATAAGCCACAGTGAGACATTCGTGGTCATTTCCTCTTCGACAGGCGTACAGTCTCTTTCCCATCTCCATGAGACGACGGCTATTGACAGTGTAAACCATGTGAACATGTTCATAGTCGATTTTTCGATATTCATTTGGAAGAAAAAACAGTGCTCCAGAAAATGTGAAAAAAGGTATTTTAAATATCTTCTTTTAGTGCAGTGATAGTTTCCGTGGGTTCACGGGGGTACAGAATAACAATGGAAAAATAATTTTTAATTGTAGATAAAGTTAATTTGGAGAAAGAAAGCAATGACGAACCCAAACCCCCATCGTGTGAACGCTGCCTCCGGGGGCAAGAATCGCACAAATCATCATATTTTTTTCATATTCCTGTCCAGGAAAAACCAACAATTCTGTGATAGACACTAGGCATGCATAGAAACCCTAAAGGTCAGAGAACTTTTTGGTGTAGTGCAATTCACTGCCCATTTTACAGTTTAGTCAGAAAAAAGTCCTGAATATGAAGCACGAAAAAATGTGCGAAGGCTGCCTACATTCTCCTATTTGATTGGCGAAATCTCGAATCTTCTTCTTGAGTCTTCCCATCAAGGCCTGTACAAGATCATTACCGCGGTTCTTGGTTGTTTCATTCCATTTTTTCTTGAAGTTCTCGATGTTCTCGACGCGTTTAGCCTTCTTCTTCAGATCGTATTTGATAATAGCTCAATATGTTTCAACTGGACGGAGATTTGGAGAGTTTTCCAAGGTCCGCGTGTACACCAGAGGTGTGCAAGAAACCGTTGAAACCGAATTAACGTCAAAATAAGTTTGTTATAGTAGCGTTTTGACCATTGACGTACATGTTTCATTTGACGTTAATTCGGTTTCAACGGTTTCTCTGGTGTACACGATCAGTTCCCTTCTTTTTTGATTATTATTTCGTAACTCAGTGAAAATGATCAGAATTTGATGAGAGTTTCACCAAAAGAAAGGTAAACACACGTGTCACAATGTTTACACACAACGACAATGCGGAGCTAGTGACATCTGTCATAAAAATATCAAATCATTTGGAACAATTTTATCATGGACACGCTTTATTTGAGCCCATTATGCACTCCCCATTACTCCATTCTATATTTTCTTAGGTTTCTTCAGAGGTACATAAACAATGCTGTTTCTATATTGCGGCACACCAGCCTTGGTTGGATTAGTTGCAGTGAATGTGTATTTATATTGACAGATCTCTTTATGCCGAACTCGTGTTTCTGTACCAGTCTCTCTTGTTTAGACAATTCATAGTTAAGGCATTAGGCATTACTTTTCCATCCATTCACTGGAGTAATTCGATACGGCTGCTGAAAAATCTGGAGCAGCCGATTTTCGAACTCGAGACCTCACAGACATAGAGATACTACTCTACCAACTGATCCACTGAGGCTCCTAGAAGAGCTTTAGTAAGTTTTCACTAAATTTCACAATATTGAAGAATTATATACAACACATTCATGCTTCATTAGAGTTCGAGCAATGAAAGAGTCAATTTGGTAAAGTAAGTGGATAATTTTGCACGTAACAGTACCACATGAAAAATCACAGACACTTTTACGTAGGCGTGAAAACTCCATTTTCCGTCATTCTATGAAAATTCATATTCTCTATTGGCCCTTTATCCATCATCCTACACACATCCAAACAAAATCAAATAATAAATTTGCAAAGAAAACAGCAAGATTGATTTAGTAAAATGGAAATTTGTGTTTCATATCACGTAGCAAAAATTTACACAATTCTGAACGTTTTAATTCACCACTCAAAATTGTACTTTTTCATATTATTTGCCAAAAGCCCACATTGGTTGATTTTCGAAATAAAAGTGAAATTATTGAATAAATTTTCTCTAAAGAATTTCAAAGTAGCATAGAGAGAGAGAGAGGCTTAAAAGCTTTCTCCTCCTTTTTGTCAAACCATTCAATCCATTAGAGAAAGGACTCCCAAATCAGCGATAAATGCCCGTGACTTGTCTCTTGAATACATAATTTACCACACTCCATTGATATGAGTGCTCAAATGGGGAGAAAATGTATACCCAGTACCCAGGGCACACATGAGAATTTGCTCCAGAAAGCTCCTCCTGATTAAATCGATGTCGCTTCGAGAGACATGAAAGTGCATCTCAAATTGAGCTTTCTCTCTCGGCACATTTTCACCCAAAGTGTTGTCAGGGGAGACAAGGAAGTTGCCTGAAGTCAATCAAATTTATTTGTAACCGCATATTCACATAAAATTGACTATTAAGGGGATACTCATGAAAGTCAAATACTCTATTATTTAATACGTTAAAATCCACAGATAAACATTCAAAACACATAATCTTTAGCTCCAGTAATAATTTAACAATTTAAATGCAGCATTTCGATGAAAATCGAAAATAAAATGTGTTCGAAAACCCAAATTGTGTCATTCGAAAATGATTTCGGATTACTTCTAGTTACCGTGTGGAAATTCAATGTAGGTCAAGACGGGAGTTCGGTCTATTTTTTTCCCATCTTGATTTACATTGATATCGGATTATTTAAAATAAAAAACAAATAGGGGAAAGCGCGCTACCTTCGGACGATTTATGTTTTGAATAATTCTTTTTTTTTTTCAATGTGTTCTAAATTAATTTTCAGAAAAGAGCAATGGGTGAAATCCATAAGGAACATAGAGAAAAAATTGAATTGTTCGAAGCTTGAGCCGTTCGAAGGTAGCGCGCTTTCCCCTAGGTGAAAGTGGCTTGCCTTTAAATGCCGCAGTTTTTGAATATTTCATTTTTTTCTCTTATTTTCTAAAGCAAAAACCCTATTCTCTAAACTATAGTCAATAGAACTACCTCATTTTCTATTAACTTCTATTAACAAAATAGAATTCTTGCTTTGGGAAATAAGAGAAAAAAATAAATGTTCAAAGGTTGCCGCATTCAAAGGCAGACCACTTTCCCCTACTATGCGCAATTTCCAAAGTAAATCAAGAGTTTAAAGACTATAGAAAAATTTCGAAATTGAAAACTAAAATTGACAGAATACCAAAATGATGAGACAACGATATATTTTCGAAATATTTTCAAGATTTTCGAGCAATATCTTAATTTTTGGGTCCCGTTCAAAATCCCGAGAGCCAAATCCCGAAAGCCAAAATACCGAAATCCAAAATCCTGAATCGGTCAAAATACCGAAAGTCAAAATCCCCAATTTTTAAAAGTGCCATGGCTACTTGCATAATTGCACCCGCGCTTGCTGGAGGCAAAGGGAAATTTTCTGTGTCTTGGAAAATTATTCTACATATGATCCTCCTTATAATTTCGGGATCGGGAATCTTCGTTTTTTTCATTTTGTTTTTTACACTTTTGTTTTTCCCAGTTTGTCTTCGGTAATCTTTGTTTTCTGAAAGCGTTGTCTGTGGAAATCTTGTCTTTCATACATTTTACACAATTTTCGTAAATTTTATCTGTAACACATCTTGCACATGTATATTATATAACTTTCCAAAAATTTCGCTTTTCTCAGAAAATTTCCCTTTGCCCCAAAGGACGAAACTAAAAATTTCCCAAAATACAGATAATTTCCCTTTGCTCCAAAGGACGAAACTAAACACTTTCCAAAACACAGAAAATTTCCCTTTGCCCCGACAGGCGATACTGATTACTTCTCAAAACACAGAAAAATCCCCTTTGCCCCAAAGGACGAAGATAAAAATTTCCCAAAAGACAGAAAATTTCCCTTTGCCCCGACAGGTGATACTGATAACTTCCCAAAACACAGAAAATTTCCCTTTGCCCCAAAGAACGAATCTAAAAATTTCCCAAAACACAGAAAATTTCCCTGTGCCCAAAATGACGAAATTTCCCAAAACACAGAAAATTTCCCTTTGCTCCGACAGGCGATACTGATAACTCCCCAAACACAGAAAACTCTCCTTTGTCCCAAAGGACGAAACTAAAAATTTCCCAAAAGACAGAAAATTTCCCTTTGCCCCGACAGGTGATAGTGATAACTTCCCAAAACACAGAAAATTTTCCTTTGTCCTGAAGGATGAAACTAAAAACTTCAAAAAAAGACCATTGTAAAATCATTATTTTATTTATTAAAATATACTTGTTTAAAATATATGAAAGACAAGATTTCCAAAGACAAAATTTCCAAAAAAAAAAAACAAAAATTACCGAAAACAAAGATAACAAAGACAAACTGGGAAAAAGGAAAGTGTAAAAAACAAAATGGAAAAAAACAAGAATTCCGCAAACCATAATTTCATCCCTTTCAGGATTTTGAACATTCGGGATTTTGACTTTCGGGATTCTGGCTTTCAAGATTTTGGCCCTTTCGGGATTTTTGCGTTCGGGGTTTTGGTTTTCGGGATTTTGGCCCTTTCGGGATTTTGGCGTTCGGGATTCTGGCTGTCGGAATTTTGGCTTTCGAAGTTTTGGCTTTCGGAACTTTGGCTGGCTCAGTAATTTTTTTTGTGAATTTTAAATTCCAGTAGGCACATGAAGTGGTTTTCGATTTTTGATAAACATTTAAAGTTTTATTAAACATTTCTGTGTTTTTAAAAGTTAATTGTGATTTTTTTAAACGTTGTCTTGAATACCTTGAGAACTTTTCCGTAAATTTCTGTTTCTTCAGTGTGCTTTCACACTTTTAAAACTCTTTCCTCTCTCAAACGGTGCCTGCTTCTACTATGAATTACCCCTCTCCCTACCCTTTAATCATTTCGATCTTGAAAAATTTAAAATAAGTTAGGGGAATGTTGGGATGGTTCGCACAGAATGAACCTTCAAACAACGCAAATTTTCTCTTTATTTACAAAGAGCTATTTCGTTTTTTCTTAGCCATAAGATAGATAATTATCAAGCTCATGAGACGAGATGAGAAATGGTACGTCAGCTCTTTTCCAACAAAGAGAAAATTCACATCGTTTGAACGTTCACTCTGTGCGAACCATGTTTACATTCCCCTACGAAAATTATATTTATTATTTGTGATTCAATCTCAGGTCATTTAGATATCTCAAAAGCAATCAATTATAACTTTTATCGAAAATCTACATTAATTAATCTTTAAGCGTCTCACAAGAATTTAAGTACTCAATGTCACAATATTAACATCCCTTTGAGCTTATCGACGTCCCATAAGTATGTGCTATCGTCAAAAATCACCCCCGCCAAAAAGTTGCCGGAAGAAAAGGGAAAATTCATGAGATGACAGAAAGGAAATTAGCAAATCAGACAAAGGACTTGAACAGCAATCTCAATGTTTTTCCAACACCCCATACTTTTGCCTCTATCGAATGTTGATCGCAAAATTTCGCCACAGTGTGTATCAATGAGTGTATTTATTATTATTATTTTGGCGCCTTTTGGATGGAAGCCAAATAAAAATTCCATTAGGTAAATTTAATTAAATTGTATTCTGGGCAAAACCCCCAAAACAGTACAAAGAAATGACCCCAGAGGAGGCAAAAGTTTCAATATCAAAGATTAAAGTTCAACGTGATAATATATTTCACTTTTATGAAGGATAATTTTTCTCATTCACCTTTTTTTTTGGAAGTGAGCACCTCTTAAATTTTCATTTACGCAATTTTTGTTGTTGCTCAACGTTCAACGGAAAAAGCAGAAAGTTTATTACACCAAACCATGGAAATCTTAGATGAAAAGCCAGATGAAAATCAACCACCATGGGGGTTTTTTTGGCAAGAAAACACCTCCCCTAAAATGTTGATGATGAAAATCGCCTGGATTGATGTTGGTTGAGGGAATGAGGGATGTTTTGATTGAGGCAGCATTACAAACGGAAATTATTTTCATCAGAAAGTGGATGTCTAATAACTTTCCCCTCGTACTAAGGAAGTCACTTTGGTGTAATTAGAGATTCATTTTCAAATAAAACACCCCAAACCACCCAAAGTAAAAGTTATATGGGAAAAAAAATTAACTTGAAAAGTGTGAAAATTTCTCCAAAGTTTTGACATTGAAAATGAATTTAATTAAAAAAAAAGAGCAGAACGTGCAAATTAATCTTCAATTGAGCATATGTCTCTCTCACACACAAATTCTAAGCACAATCGAAATTTGCAATTCAATAAATTTGCATAAGCGGGAATGTTGGGAAAATTTCCACGAAAATTCCATTTCAAAAGAGATCGTAAGCTCTGACAAATTGCAGGTGCAGACATTGATGACAATTTCCAAATGAAAAGTGTCAATATTCAAACCATTTCAAAAGCTGCCAAACAACCCTTCAGCACCAACAAAAAAATTTATATATATAAAGAATTTTCATTTTGTAGAAATAGCACTTTTCATTTTGCCATCGACTTGCACTGCCCCCGAAAGCCATGCACAAATAGGATGGCTTTTTAAATACAAAAACTTCACTCAATTTATTCATATTTTGCTGTCTCAACAAATTCATGTTGAAAGGCCATACCCCCCCCCCCCCCCAAATGGGTATTTGTGTGGGTGGAAAGGTGATGAATGAGGCAAAATAGATGAGGGCTTCAACTCATTTTTTTACATTAAAAATACATCAATCAAATAGAGCCATATGTGGATGGTGAAGAGGCACAAAAACACAAGAGTTACATAAAAGAGTCCTCCAAAAGTTCACTAGCGATCGGCCTTTTGCTGCTTCTACCCCCCATTGGGCGATTTTGAGGCATATTAAAAGCGTGAACATGTTCAATTTACCCAAATTTCCATGTTTTCAGAATGGTTGGGGGTTACTTGAAACGTGATTGGTCAGAAAAATTTAGAGGTTACTCTAAAACCTTACAATTACCAACACTATTTTGGGTATTGACTACACTCAGAAAAGGGCAGTTCTAACTTTGTATGGGATTTGCAAAAATACAGCTCTTGTCTGTAAGAATATTTTAAGAGCCGAATCAACCTAAACATGTCGTGCTTAGAATCAAGAGCTGTTTTCTAAAACAGATCAACTAAGAGCTGCCGCGTCTTGAGCGAGAGAGAGAGTACCGTCTCTCCAGAGAAAATTTTCAGTGACTTCCAGTGCTGTCAAATGGCAGACAAAATAATTTACAGTGCAATTAATTCGCAAAGTGGTGATTGTTTTCGCGAGTTTTATTAATAAAATTATAGTGAAAATTGTGGGGGAAGCCTTTACGAGTAGTGAAGTGTCTTGTGGTTCAAAAAAATACAGTGCCGACAAGAATTATGTGAAAATTAGGTAAATTATTGATCGAAAAATACAAAAATATTTTTTTCTGAAAAACAAAACATTGTGACTCACAAGCTCGCTCGAGCCTCTGGAGTGTTGTGCAACAGTGATTTTTTATTTAAAAATGTTATATAGTGAAAAATTTAAAAGATTTTTGCGAGATGGTTCCGGTAAAAAAAAAATTGTAAACATGTCGGGCATCTCGCTCATCGATAGTCGGATGGAAAAAAATCTTCCTAAATGTGAGTTTTGATTTTTACAAAAAGTGATCAATTTCACTTAGATTTTAATAAAAAAAGAATAGGGAATGTGAAATACAATAGATTAAAAATGTATACAGTGATAGTTCAATAAAAAAAACGTGAAATTCAATTGCGTTTATTATTTGTGAGTGTACGTCAATATTGTTGCGATACAGCAGAGAAAATCTAATACTGGAATCAAAGCTCGTTATGCTTTGCTCCAAGATCTGCTCGGTGCTTAAATTTCCTTCAGAGACATTTTTTTTAATCTTTGAAAATTCAAACACTGTACGTTCTTGAGCCAAAGCATGTTTAAAAAAAAATGCTTTCGTTCAAGTAAAATAGTCTTTAACCCAAGACACAAATGCCCGTTCTTATTTCAAGAGCTAAATTAAGAGCTGTTTCTACAGAGCTCTTTTCTGAGTGTAATTTGAACATAGGTCAGGTTGTTAAGAAACTCACCTAATGACCTAAAATATAACAAAAAAAACTTAAAGCACATTTCCTATTAATTAATTATCGAAAAATTTTATGTCGAAAATCTAGCCTTACCATAACATTCTACTCTTGTAGAATGAGATATCCAGTTCCGGTCTTTTGTGAACCCCTTCCTTTATTTTTTATTTATTTATATATAGGGGAAACTGGGGCACCACCAAACACGGGGTACCACCAAACACTGCGTTTTTAAATCAGATATTCGACTTCTAAGGACAAGGCCTATAGGAATTTATAGGCACTATAGGGATGCTTGTCAATTGAAGAAATGGTCGAGATAGTCCAAGTAGTTTAGAAATAAAAATTAGTGTTTGGTGGTACCCCGTGTTTGGTGGTGCCCTAGTTTCCCCTACACATTCCATTTTTACAATGTACAGTCGGTTATTACATTTTAAAACAATTTTGAATTTGTAATAAAAAAGAAGAATCCCTCAAAGATGAATCCCCCATCATTGGAAACGATAGAGGGTATCTTTAGTTTCAGATGAGTTTCAGTCTGAGTCTTTTAGAAATAATGAAAAAATGCAAACAAAGAAAAAAAATGCAAAAATAACCACTTCATCGCCACTTTTCACCACTTTTCGCCAGTTTTGTAACCACTTCTCGCCACCCACTTGAAAAGGTCCAAACTCGATTATTTTACACCGAGAAAAATGTGGATGGTAAAATTTACCATCCTCCATACAAAATTCTAATGGCCGGATAGTAAAAAAGTCACCCAGCAAACGCGACATTAAATCGGACTGTCAAAAATTGTAGAATCTATTGTATTCAATTTCAATTCAATTCAATTCATTTATTCATCACAAAACAATAGGGTATTTCCCTCTTACAAATTTGTGGCAGATGAAAGATAAAAAAAATGCAAAAAAAAATAAAAAAAATAATTAGTGAAAGAAAAAAAAAGATTTAGGAAGAATAATAAAAAATGAGTTAAAAAAAAGAAAAGAAAAATTGTTAAGATTCATAGAGCTACTCAGATGAGTTCAGGAAGTGCTCCCTTATAGCAGCAACCGATCGTCTCGTAAGAGGAGGAAGGGAGTTGAACAGGTAGACTCCCCTAACAAAGAGAGTGCGACGGAATGTCTCACTAACAGATTTCGGCACAATGAACCCCCTCAACCTGGTCGAACCACCGTCCGTCAAGAGGGCCGCTAGATATTCAGGGCACCGCGACACAAGAAGCCGACAAATGAACGTGAGGGCTCGCATTTGCAAGTGTGAAGGTAGGTCACACCCGACAAACACATCCCTATACGAGGAAATGTGGTCACGAGGTTTAAGCCAACAGATATACCTGATACAGTTGTTGAAGGTTACCGAGAGTCTGCGCATCGATTCTGCATCCGCTAAAAAAAACAGCTCGGCCCCATAATTGAAAAAAGGGAGCAAAAGTGCTCTGGCCAAAAGCAGTCGTGTGTCACGGGGTGTGATGTCCCGGTAGCGCCTAAGCGTATAAAGAGAGTAATTGACCTTACGGCAAATAGAAGACACATGATCTGACCAAGAGAGGTTTTTATTGAAGATGACTCCTAAGTTTTTGACCTGCTCACAAAAAGGAATAACTTCACCATGAAGAATCAGAGGATAAGGAGTAATGTGAACAGATTTTTTAGAAATGAGAATAGCCTGCGACTTTTTAGGGTTTAGAAGTAATCCATTGGAGATTGACCAGTGCTCAATTTTTGAGAGATTCTCATTCATTATTTGAAACGCTGAAGAAGGGTCTGAGGGGTCACCCTCAACATAAATTTGGAGGTCATCCGCAAAAAGGTGATAAGAACAGCTGCGCAGGACAGAGGGCAAATCATTAATGAAAAGAGAAAAAAGAAGAGGCCCAAGGATAGAACCTTGAGCAATGCCATTGCACAAGAAGGCAGGGGGAGACACTTCGTCTCGAAAGTTCACAACTTGAGATCGACCATTAAGATATGAATTGAAAAGGGTGACTGCAGATGAAGAGAGCCCGAAAAAGATGTATGGATAGTAAATTCTAATAGCCGGATGGTAAATTCTAATATCCCCGGATATTAGATTTTACTAGCCGGATGGTAAATTTTACTGGCAGGATAGTAAATTTTACTATCCGGATGGTAAATTTTACTGGCAGGATAGTAAATTTTACTAGCCGGATATTAGAATGAAAAATGTTGGAAAAATTTATTTTTCCTATTTTCACTAATTTTCGGCCATTGTTTGAGGGCTTGGGGCCCTTCCTGGATGACATTTTCTGTATTTCAAGCCATTTTGGTGCGTGAAAATCTTTTTCCAACATTGACGACTGCGCCGAGATTTGAACACGCGATCTTTGTGATGACAGTCGAGCATCTTCCAGCTGCGCCACGAATTCCTATAATATATTCAAAGCATATCGGGAACCGTTGCATCGGCACCCACGATATTCCGATATTCTAACATCAGGATGGCAAATTTTACTGGCTTGGATAGTAATTTCAATCCAAATTACTATCCTCTGTTAAAATTTACTATCTTCCACTTAAATTCTAATATCTAATGTGTGTCCAGTAAAATTTACTACCAGGATAGTAGAATCTAGAAGAGGTCAAGGTAAAATCTAAAGGAAGATAGTAGATTTCACCATCCGGCAATTAGAATTTACTATGCATAGGATAGTAATAATAATAATAAAAAATAATAAAACATTTATTAATGCCCCAAGCAAACAATTTTACATTTAAGGGACTATATTTTACAAAAAAACAAAGAAAATAATCAGAATCAGAACAGACAAGAAAACTTGAATGCGAAGGAAATCGATACAAAACAATAAGTGTAAGTACATGTTTAAATGTCAAGATGATAGATTCTAAAAGAAAGTTTCTATGGAGGATGGTATTTTCTACTATCTTTTGGGGCAGTAAAATTTAAAGACACGATTTGTAGAAAATACCACCCAAATTTTTCTCGGTGTAGGTAATGTTATAAAGAGAATACATTCAACATTTCTTTTTCCTCATGATCACCTTATTGTTAATCGCTTTAAACGATTTTTCTTCACTTTTATTTGAGAAATAAAATTATAGGTCTATTGCAGAAAGTAAACAATGCAGATTTGATAAGTGAGAATTTACGAAGTGAAGTTAATATCGCCTACTGAAAAGAGATGGCGACAGGTGGTAAAATAAATTCCAGAAGGTAACCACTTTTCGCCATGCTTCATTTTTATATAAAAAAATGTAAAATGAAATATTAATTAACTAAATACAAATTTTATGTATTCCACAAGTGTAATTAAATATTCAATATACAAATTATTTATCCAAAAAGATATTTCTTGCTCGATGAAAATTTGATGACACTTAGTATATTAGGTAAGAAATATTGGATACGCTGCACTTGCTTAAAATATTACTCTAAAAAATGCTTAAAATTTTAAATCCAAAACAAATAATTATTATTTTTCGACTCTATACGTAGCAGCAATAAAAATACAAAAAACTTTGCGGCTCATATATTTCATAAATCGCGAAAAATAGCGATTTCAATATAAGTGGCGAAATCTGGGGCACTGGCGAGAAGGGCTTATTGCATCCTAATACGGGTTTCAGAACTAAAGCCTCTAATGTGGTCTTCAGACTAGAGGTTTAGTCCAGTTTCTGACAGTTTCAGTTTTCACGTTTGATTTTGAAGCAAATTTGTTCAAAGTTTTGTTTCGAATTTGTTTCGAAGATGAAAGTTAAATATCTTTTCTTGGTATTCGATTGCTTGTACCGGGCGGGACTCGAACTGACTACTTTTGCGAGTCGAGTCAGAGATCTCGACCGCCCAAGACCCAACGGTCTTGCCTATTGCGCTACTGATATCCCCAATCGGTAGTAAACCGGTACGAATCCAAAAACAATACGAAAAGAGAGGTCTATTTCGTGAATTCGAGTATACCGCAAAGCTGAATAGTTCTGCCATCTCTTTTGGAAAGGTTTTCTTGCATTATAAATTTTAATATTTTACAGGCATTTTAAGTGAAATTTTTGTAACGTGAAAAGAAATTCGCCATACTGTGAATTTTTCAAGATTGAAATTAAACCATCCTTAATTTTCGCTTATTTTTCAACTAATCTGATCGAGATTTAATTTAAATGAAAGGTCTTGAGATTCGGTACATGGTTTCATCAGTTTCAATCCACAATAAAACGCTATTTACTATGGACTATCGCTAACTAACAGTTAATAATTATATGTTTATTAAAAAAACTACTATGAAAAATGTTAACATCCTTTTAAGTTTAAATTAATGATAAAATTTTCATGTATAGAATTAAATGGACAAAAAATGCTCATTGTGCACCTGTGAGCTGTGAATAACACCAATTTCACACCAAAATAAGCAAGAAAAATTGAATCAATGAAAGCCCTAGGGGAACTTTACGCAATTCAAGGCAGGTTGAATATCAACATCAATGTTCTAAGTTTGAAGTTCAATATTTTTATTATAAATTTAAGTTTAAGAGTTGTTTGGAATCTTTAAAAGTAGTTTATCGTTTCTATAAACTGGTACAAATAAAATGATCATACTGATCCAAATTTGATCCTTTTGCAAAGGATGGATCAAATTTCGAACTTTGAATGCACATTTATCATAATAAAACTTTTTAATTTGATCTATCCTTTGCAAAGGATCAATTTGATCCTTTTATTTTTACTAGTGTACCATTTAAATCATACTTAGTAGAGGAAGGGTTTTCTGCTTCGCACACATTCCGACTTCGAACACTTAATATTTTTTTTTCCATTTCCTTTAACTTGTCCTTTCTTTAATGAATTTGACCAATATTTTTCAAGAAATATTAGACTTAAGACTAGCTATTAAAATATACAGTAGGTGTCAAAAGTTTGTTGCGTCATTTGAAAAGTTACTCAAAATGGTCAAAAACATGCAAGTAACTTAAAATACACCGGTTATATTTTGAGGTTATGACATTTGAGAGGCCAATGATTGGTTAGGACATTTCTAAAGTCGTCTATGGTAAATACAAATTACTTTTCAAATGACGCAACAAACTTTTGACGAATCAAAAATGATCAACTTTTGAAAAACAATAATTTTTTATATGAAAGAAAATTAATAATTTTCTTTTAAATATATAAATAAGACCTACGGATTACAGGCAACTAATTTATAAAAAGAACAATTCCAAAAAGTATTTTTTTTCTATCATTTTTTGCACCTGGTTTCCCGAACATACATGAGGCAACAAACTTTTGACACCTACTGTATTGCCATAGGTCAGATTCATTAAAGGATTATGGGAAAAAATATGAAGTATGCGAAACCAGAGTAAGTGCAAAGCTTCAATGCTTTCCCTTACGTTTAAAAATTAAAAAAATATGCAGAAATTAATT
Organism: Phlebotomus papatasi; assembly: GCF_024763615.1. NCBI lineage: Eukaryota > Metazoa > Arthropoda > Insecta > Diptera > Psychodidae > Phlebotomus > Phlebotomus papatasi. Next base: position 21,368,275 of record NC_077224.1, read on the forward strand.
CGAGTGTTATTTCGGTAGATACTATGATTGTAATTCCGGACATTTTGTTTGCAATTCAGGACAGTGTTGCCTTTCCATTACGGAACTCTTTGAAAGGTTATCCATAACATCTTTCTCGTAGAGCAAATTATTGAGCAAATTTTTTTTTAAACAAAAGCATTAAAGCAACCAAAAAATATAAACAATATCTCAAAGATTTTCGGGGAAATATTTCCCAATCTCATTTCCCGAAAACACAACCAATTACGCCACAAATTGTCGAAGTTCCAATAAAACATTTAGAAAAAAAAATCACCAACCCTCCTCAATTTACCCCCAGTGACAATTTCCATGCTATTACAGGGAGCCCCAATTTTTTTGCATTGATGCATAAATTGACATGAGCTTTCGCGTTTTGATGTGACATGGACATTTTATATGAAAAATTGACACCCCATCCATTTTCATGGAAAAGGGGATTTGGGGGTTGGGAAAAAGTGGAAAAGTTTTCGGGCGTGAGAGAGCTTTTGATTATCGTGCAATGTATCGCCATATGTTGATGTAATATCGCCCCAACTCCGCTAAAAAAAAATATTGCGCCTCATGGACTTTAGCGGGTTCTTTTTATGCCATCAAACCCCATCTTTGCCCAGACGCTTTTCATTTTTTTTTTCAACCCAACATCATCCCTTTAAAAGAATACTTTTGGCAAACTCGAGATGTTTGACATGAGATTGAGGGACATTCCGTTCTTTCTCATCGAGATGATATTTTATTAAAAACACATTTTTCCCCCTTCTTCATTCAAAAAGGAAAAAGGCTTTCTTTCACAGGGAATCACACGAAGTGCCGGATAAATGATCGGTTTTTTTCTTTGGCAGATTTTCCCACAAAATAAGAGAAATCGAAAAAAAGCCCAAGTCCGTTGAGGAAATAAAGATGGAGAAACAGAAGGGAAAACCCTCAAAATACATAAGATTGGCACTTTCACCCCCTGTACATAATCATTGAAAAATCAAAAGACCGGAAAATCAAATTTCCCAACCAATATCCAATATCAGAAGAAACCACCACTTTTTTCCTCCCCTAACTTTTACAGCCCTAACACAGTTCTTTCAATGTTAAATCTCCATATTTACAATCTCATGTTTCATTTATTCTCCCCTATTTGATGTGTCTTTTTCTGCCAAATGAAATGCCACCCTTTTTTATCCACAAACACCCCCCATAACAAATTGGATGATTGGGAGAAAGTTTTTCTCACCAGTACAAAAGCATCTCCTGAATCCGGGTGCACAAACATGACACGTTAAAAAAAAAGTATGTTTATTAATAAAAAATGCAGGAAATAAATCATGTAGTGTAAATTGAGCCAATTTTCACACCAAAAGAGCAAGTGAATAAATAAAATGGTTGAGGGTGAGAGTGCTAAAAAACGCCCAAATTGGTGATTCAATTACAACCAGAATTTATTATTGCAAAATATTTCAATAGTCACTTTCCAGATATTTGCTGTAGGTGAAGAGAAGGCAAGTTGGACCATAAGCCCTTGGTTCGATTCTTTAAACAAATCAAGGGCCTAGTAAAACACAAACAAACACAACATAGAAAGAGCAAAAATAATGTTAAACTAATCATTAGTTTGAAATATAAAACGACTTAGTTAAATATTACACCGATTATCAATGATTATCAACGACTGAATATTACAAAAAAAAGGAATCAAAAGCAACCCTCTATTAAAGTCTCAAGAAAACAGATCCTCGTTTCAAATATAAAATGTTTAGTCGACTATTACAACGATTATCAACAATTACAACGATTGAATATAGCAACAAAATAGTAAAAAAGGGCACAAAAGTATTTGTCAATTATTCTCAAACAAAAAAATTATTGTTTGAAATAAAAACGGCTTAGTTGAATACTACAACGATTATCAGCAATTGAATATGACAAAAAAATAGTAATAAAGGGACTACAGAAAGCACCTTCTATTACATTCTCAAAAACTATCGTAGCAAATTTTAAAGATTTGGTGGAATTTTACAACGATTATCAAGGATTATAGCGATTGAATATTACAACAAATTAGTAATAAAGCGAGGAGAAAAGCAACCCTCTATTACATTCTCAAGGAAACTGATCATCATCTAAATTATAAACGACCTAGTTCAATATTACAACGATTATCAGTAATTGAATATGACAAAAATTAGTAATAAAGGGACTACAGAAAGCACCCTCTATTACATTCTCAAAAAAAAACCATAGTTGTTAATTTTAAAGACTTGGTGGAATTTTACAACGATTATCAATAATTATAGCGATTGAATATTACAACAAAATAGTAATAAAGCGAGGAGAAAAGCAACCCTATATTAAATTCTCAAGAAAACTGATCATCATCTAAATTATAAATGACCTAGTTCAATATTACAACGATTCCCAACAATTGAATGTGACAAAAATTAGTAATAAAGGGACTAAAGAAAGAACCCCCTATTACATTCTGAAAAAACTATCGTTGCAATGTTTCATAATAATGTCCAGTTTCATTTAAAAATAGGAGAAAAAAGCTCAATTTCAAAGCTTCCCCAATTTAAAGGTGCCCCACTTCCCCCTAAGCGACCTAGTTGAATATTACAACGATTATCAACACCCAAGAAGCATTTTTTTCTTAATATAGTCTTGTAGAATTCCCTAAGTAAGGCATTATAAAACTAAAAATCTTTTTATTTGCTTATAACGCTCTTGGTTCCATCACTGAGACAACTATAAGTAAAGTGGCGCACTCTTAAGGATCTTAATTTCAACGGAAAATTCTGACTTTGAGTCTTTTAAAAGTGCACTAAAAGACTTGTTTAATACCTGGTTCTTTAAGATAGCTGTTTTGCTTCTTGGGCAATTACTAGGGCTGAATATTACTATAAAATAGTAATAAAATTCGTATAAACAGCCCTCTATTACATTCTCATAAAAAATCGTCGTTTAAATTGAAACATAAATGACTCATTTGAATCTTAAAAGATCATCAACGACTATAACGAAGTAATTCTACATTATATTCTAAAATAAAAAAAAATCATAATTTGAAAAAATACAAACAAATAACTGGAATATTACAACTATTTTAGTTAAATATCGGGGAATCTATTATAATAAAAATATTACGGTCACTTTTACGAGCCATCACCGATTATGACCGATGCAGTCGGGTTCAGAATTATAATAGCTTTCAAAAAAGTCCAAATTTAACCAAATCCGTTAAAAATTAGGCCCTCCAGGGTGGTTACCCTTTAACCTTGAATAATTCAAGATGGCGATTTTTCTGGTGATAGGTGTCTAAGGACGAAATGTTCAGCTGGACTACCTCCAAAACATTTCCAAAAATGAACGAAATCGCCAGGGCCAATTTTTTTCAAAGTTAGAAAAACTTCATCTTTTACCTATTTTTTTAGGTTAGAGAACGCATGAAAGGGAAGGAGGAAAAACTAAAGAGGTTAGGTTCGAGATAAGTTATTTGAGGTGGGGTCATCGAAAACTGGAAGTTGATATCTCTTACCGTTTGAATTTTATATGGGTCAAAAGACTGAAAAGTGCGAAAAAATGTATGTTTAAAAAAAATAACTATGACGAGTACAGGAGTAACACGATTATCCTAGAACTATTTTCAACGATTAATGATGCAAAAAGTTAACTTGTCAAGGAAAACTAATTTTTACAGCGAATATAATTTGATGTTATCCGACACAGTTTAACAAGTTAGACCTTCCTGATTGCTCAAAAATAAAATGATAGGGTAAGTGTGCCAAATTCCGGGCAGCTTGCAATTCCGGCCATCTTTTTTGTTCCTCGAATTTCCATGAATTTTTAGTTTTAACATACTGTAGAGATTATACAATGCAAGATAATAACAAGAAATGTAGCTTCGACAAGCGAGATGACGTAAAAAAGGCATTGGAAGAATTCCTGAAGGGCAGGGAACTATGAGAATGAAGGTGGCCGAAATAGGGCACCAAAGCTATGTCTACATTTTTATTCATTTTAAAATGTATTAAGAATGATTTTAAAGTAAATAAAGACGATAAACTGTCTACAAGGTTCTAAGCAACACTCCTAAAGTAGAAGGAATGAAAAAAATAATTTTTTTTTTAAAGATATTACATTTCAAACTTGAGACCTTGGCGCTTGCATGCAACTATGCCGAAATTTGGCACACTTACCCTAAATGATTGCAATCATTGCAATATTCAACCAAAAATTTCAAAAGATAATCGATGTAAAAATAAAGTTATGGCAGAAGAAACAGGTTTTTGCTACGATACTTGTAGAACTTGAAGGCAGGACACAAATGTCCCTTCCGGAAGCGTCAGTGGAAATGGATTCAATCCAGAGTAAAAATACTCCCAGAGAGAGTATTTTTACTCTAAAGGCGTCTACACATTGGGAGCAATTTTCGTCAAAAATTGCGTTTTTGACAGAAATTTGACGTTTCCCCCTACAACGCTGCAGGAAATTTCCTTCAAAAATGCAATTTTTTGACAAAAATTGCTCCCAATGTGTAGAGGCCATAAGAGAAGCAAGGTATTCAAGGAAAGCGTGCAGTACGCCGAAAGCTTTGGGAAACTGAGTATTTTTACTCTGGATGGAATCCAATACCACTGACGCTTCCGGAAGGGACATTTGTGTCCTGCCTTCAAGTTTAAGTCACTACGTCAGTTTTCATACTTCATTGATACTTGTAGACTATCCTGTTACTTCAATTAGATAATCGTAGTAATTTGATTTACAACGGAAGATTAAATACTATGATAACCGTTGTATTTTTGAAAATCTGACTAAGAAAATACTAACTCGTTTTACTGTGTAGAAAATTTCAATGCATCTTTAGGAAAATCATTGTATTTAAAATTCGATTTTCTGCTACAGAATGTTTGTTTTGTTTCTATTCTATTTGTTGCGAATATTAATAGCATAACCGTAGTACTTGCTTCTATTAGATACGATAATCCTATTAATTTCGTTTAAGAAATAAAATGTTAACGTTGTAACATAAACAAAACCATTCTTCATTATCCTGATTCCATGTGGTAATTCAAATATTTTAATTAAACACATATCATCATGCCCCCTTCTTCTCTAAAAAAAATCCATTTGCAATTATTTATACGCATTTTAATGGTGTGACTTAAAATGTTGCAAAAAGCTATGTTAATCTGGATAAAATGAACCGTAGTAATAGTGAATTGTGGTTGATAGAGTTTCCACAAAAATTTATGTATTTAATTTTAAACCATAATACCCCTATCAAACTATTTCATCCGGAAAATTCAAGCTTCTGGACTTTTCCGAAAAATTTACAGATATAATCGTCAATCCCCGTTGAATATTTTCAATGAAATTCAATTATTTATGAGAGTAGAATGAAGAGAATATCAAAAGTCCTTCCCTGCAGTTGAATTGAAGCGTATTTTAAGTGAGAAAGCGTCTTTTACATTTTTCGTTCGATATTAAACACATAATTTCTAATAAAATGGGAAGTACCGTGCTTAAAAAGAAGTGCTTTTTACTGAAAAAAAAAATCAAGAAGTTCTTTTGTTCAAGAGTATCACACAGTGAATTAAATTTCTAATGCAAGGAAGAAAATTCCTTCTGAAACTGAAAAGCTCATTAAAGTCTCATGCTGAGCAATTTCATTGAATTGAATTTCATGGAAAATTGGGGAAAATTCTCTGCTAGGAACATAACTTGGACAGTTGTGAGATGTCTCCCCTGTACAGAAAAGCCCGGGGAAAAAAAACTAGAAGAAGGAAAAGTGTATCTAATTTCTCTTGGGAAAACTATAAGAGACACCCAGGTAAAAGTAGAAAAATCAATTTTCTTTCCAAATTGCAGGCATATTTCAAATTTTCTCCATCCCTCGCAATATTAATAAGCGACCCCTTGGTGAAATTAAATTTATCGAATATGGAGAATATTCTGCTATTATCCCGTTCCTTCAGCAACAGTTTTCCACCCACACTCTCTGGCCTCTATCGCAATATTCTCCCTTGAAATGGGGCCAAAAAGCTCCACTCTGTCGAGTTCAATACACCGCTCTTCCACATTCACCACCCTTAAATGCCAACTCATACCCTCTCCAAATCAATAGAGGAAACCAAAAAGAATAATTTAGAAAATTGCCTACACATTTGAATTGTATGATACGTCGTAATATTTTTTTTTCCTTCATGTTTTCTCGAAATATTTACATAAAATACAATTGTTCTCATCTACTTTCTACACTCTTCTTTATACATGCATTGAGCTTTTTCTTAGGTCGTAGATACACAAAAAAAATCATTCAGCCAGGAGCTGTATGCCAAAAGTTCAGGTGGGATTCCTTCAGCTTTCTCTTATCCTTGAGTTTGCTGAGCAAAAATTTGTGAATTTATTTAGACAGAAAGGGTAGAAAAAAAAATTGAGCAGGAGATTGGGTGGTGAAAAGCTTCAGTCTTTCAGTCTCATTGAAAAGCCCCTCTGGAAGGGGTATAAAAGCACACTGTCTGGATTTGAGGTGGATTTTGAAAGGGATAAATCAATGAGATTCTTGAGATAGATTAGATATTCCACACGAAGTAATAGCATATAACTGAACAAGCCAAAGTTGAATATAGATTTCTAAGCAAAGAGCTTTAACCAGGCGTCCCCATTAAAATCTTAAATATTGCACATTATCGTTTAGTCTTAAATAGAGTGTACAAAATCTCAACTGATATAATTTATGCATTAATTGCGAAATTTGAATATTCTGATGGTAAATAAATCTTAGTCGCTGAGTACCAAAAAAATATAAAATTAGCTTAACTCTTTCGCGTCTTTAGGGTAATGTCATGACTCGGGGAAAAAAGTTTTTTTTGGGTATTTACATTAATTGAAATCTATCTGTTCGTGCACGACATCATAGTAGAAGGATGTAAGATTCTTGGCTCATTTTCTCAAGACTCCAGTTAGATTTCAATTAATGTAAATAGCCAAAAAGAAACTTTTTTCCCCGGGTCATATATGACCCTAAAGACGCGAAAGAGTTAAAGGCAGAATTGACAGTAAAATGCTCACAGTATTTCGTTAATTTACGCATTTTTATTACAATTCTTACGCAAATTCTCGATTACCGTATTACCTTATCTCATACTCGGTGGCCCTAAGAATGAATGCTCATTTTTCGTTTGAACCTCAATATCGAGGTTAAAAAATAATCTGAGAGAAAAGTTGTACATGGACGAAAATGTAGCTGATTAAATTCTCTATCAAACCCACAAAACAGATTGTTAGGGACAGTCCTAGTTTTCGAGATATTTTTGATCAAAGTTGCTAAAAAGTTCGATTTTCCCATGTTTTCTGACATTTATGAGACTACAGCGCCGCTGGTGTTAGTTGTACGAACTTCATCTGTTCAGAGGATTTATCGGGCATGTAATGGACAACAAATTGTTTCAAAGTAAGAAATTAATCAGTTTATGAGAATCGGAGATATAGGCCCCCAAGTATCAAAAAACGGCAAAAGCGGTTTTGCCTAGATTCCAGGCGCAAAATCCAAATGAAATCAAAATGATAAGTATTTTCGTAAATCATTTGACCCTAGCAATAGAAAAAATAGCATGAGAACCCAGGGACAAAATCAGCGTTGCACAGTGTTATCAATGTGATTCTGCCCTAACTCTTATAGCACTTGGTTGCGCTAGAATAGACAGTTTTAAACTTAAAACCTTAGCTCAATAACGATAATTCGAGTTTATGCTACCCGAAAATCATAACAATCATTGCTTATCAATACATAAAATGATATGTCTCAGTTCCACTTCAAAGGTGCCCCACTTTCAAAGGCGCCTCACTCCCCCCCCCCCCATTTTAAAAACCATTGATAAGCCTAAATGGGAACACAGCCTTAAATATTTATTAAAGTAATGTTTATAATATTCTTTCACTCAGCTATTTTAGAAATTGACCATTAAAATCTAAAAAAAATGTCAAAACGATTATATACATAACCTCAAAAATTTAAACTAAGAATAACCTACCGAGCAGACTGTAACAATTTGAGCAACTTAGACTAAAACAATTGTCAATCTTTTACTGTATAATTCTGTATTTTTAATATTATTCTGTATCCTAGATACGAGAATAAATTACATTATTCAACATAGCCTCAAAAGTTTTCATGTTGTATATTATTCGTACTAACTGACAGTTACTGCGTAAGTCATACTTAGATAGAAGTCATTAATGCAGTCTGTCAAGCCTTTAAGGACGATTAAGTCACCGGTGACCCAAAAACTAAATTTTTCCAACGGACTTACAAAGCTATGTTTCGCACTAAAAAGCCAGAGACATAGATTTTTTGACCCCTAATTTTTGACCCTTTCGTCCTTAACCCATTCCTTACCATAGTATTATACATCATATGCAAATTGAGTGATTTTAGATGATTTATTCCAGGGAAATGAATATTCGAATTCATGTCGGGAATGGATTTTTAGTTACTTTAGTACTTCAATTACTTGGAAAAAATAGCCTGACAGAGATTGCAATACATTTTGTTGTTCTTTTCTCGCTTCGCGTGAAGTCATGCAATTTTTTTTCTCAATATGGCGGACGGAAAATTCGACATCCCGTCGAATTTAAAAATGTGCCTTTTCACCATCGAATTTTTCATCGATCGACCATGTTTTTCGCTTAAGTTTCAATTGAACTTAATGTGTTGAATCTTCTGTCAAAGTTGGTCAAAGTTAAAGTGTCTGGAAATGGTTCTGAATTGAAATTTTGACATTTACCCTATATTTATCGGTCACTGTTTGTAAAATTTTTGGTCCTGTGTGGTGAAAACTGAGAAAAATAGCTATTAAGAGCGACAGTTTTCATGCACTCATGGCGGATAACGTATTTCTGAGGTTCGAATTTGACGTCAGATTAATATTTTATGACAAAACGTCCACGATATTTAGGCCATCTATCGGTTAACGTCAAAAATTCCGATATTTGAAGTCAACTACACTGAGAGAAATCCGGAAAAGTTAAAATAACATTCCGGAAATGTAAATTTTACCCTGCATTATTGATCCAAATTCGTTGTAAATATTACCCTTTTTAGGTGTATTAGTGGTTACAGTTACCTTTTTCATGTTAATTTTACCCTTAAGAAGGTGTAAAATTAACATTAAAAAATGTTGATAAATTTTTACATCTAAAAAGTTTTAAAGTTCTGAGGAAAAAAATCGCACCCTCTTTTTTTTTCTCAGTGTACCACTTATGCCGGTCACGCTTACTTAACAGTCTGAAGGTCTAAGCCAGGCCTGAGCTAAAAGAAAAGCTAAAGTGAATTTGGTGGTGCCTTTGGCATTCTTCGAAATGCAGCGAAAATTCACGTAGAGAAAATAAGAGGTTTCTAAATGTGAAGATTGTTTAATTCCCTAGAGTTTAGTCATTTTCACAAGAAAATCCTTTTAATAATTTAGTTGAATACAGTTATTTGGGTTAATTGTGAATAATTGTCGATATTACAACAAAAACATTGGGATGAAATTTTGAGCTGGAAGACTCATATTCTTTTGAGCTGTCCCAAAATTCAGGAAAGGTTTGAGAAAGACCCTTTTGTACAACACTATTTTGGTTAATAAGGAATGCAAAAGTACATATTACAAGAAGGGACACGACCTGCTAATAAAGATAAAATAGAGGAGAAAATAATTTGTCGCATTTCAGAGATTTTTTGCAACCACAACGCCGCTAGACGTTTGTCAAGTGAGTTATTTGTGTCTCTATCTCTCTCTCACATTTGAATTGCGCGCGATTTAAGAACTTTCCATTTGAAGTGATAATTGCATTTAATTTGTTTGTTTTTCTGCAAGATTCAAGTAAAAGGGTGTGTAGTGAACAGCTATCCGTCTTCCGACGAAGATGTCAAGAAGACAATTTATTTTTATGAGAGTTTTTATGTCTGTTTTGTCTTTTTGGCGCAAAAATATTTTTCATGGCACCATGAATGAGCGGGATTAGTGTTACCAGTACGGCTATCTGTAATTTCCATTAAAATTATCAACAGAAAATTTCCGATGTTACACGACTTTTAACGAGCACAGGACTGAAGTAAGCTCTCACCGGATTAAGTGAGAGCGCTTCTGGTTTACGATACAATTGTCCCGAGTTTGAATCCCTTTAGTGACCCCAAAAATTCTCCTAAATCTAGAATTATATCAACTCTACAGCAAAGTGATTTAATTTCGCAAAAGCAAATGTTGTAGTTGAATTTTGGCGAAGTGATGCCAGAAAAAAAGGTGAGAGAACGGAATAGAAGACGAAGATTCTATGACTCTCCATGCGGGTGGTTGAATTTAGAGGAGAAGATTTGTTTTACTTGAAATTTCATCACCTGTGTGATTCCATTAGAGGAAATGACATTTTTATTATGTTACTTTACTCCCCTGTTCTCTCACGTTTTCCACCTGGCTAAAGAAAAAAAAAACGGGCAAGAAGAAACCCAAGTAGAGATCCTTCAGTCAAATAAAATGTAGCAGATGTACCAAAAGGATTCACATTTGAAAGAGTTTCTCTATTTCACAAGGAGCTTCTGTGCAAATTTGCAAGGATAGAGGGATCATGCAGAGAACTGTGTTAAGAATCCCTTTTAGGAATATATTTTAGACTTTCTATTTAATTGGCATATCTTTTGGATTCAAATGACGAATGTCCTAGATGTGGGTTGATTTTCATTTTGGAAAAATGTCCCTAGAGAGATAAATTCAATTTGCACATTTGTACTTTATTAAATAAATATTCACCAGACAGCAACTGAGAGAAAATTCCTCAAGAGATATAACTGCATTCTTGAAAGTATTCTCTGCGTGAATATATTTCTTATAGATTGATGCCTCCGACATTGTGGCGGCATCTTTAGGGGTGCCCAAGACTTGAAAATTGTTGAAGAATGACGAGGAAAATTTGCCATTTGATTAAAAATCTCTTATGGTGTGTGAAAAAATGCTGAAAGGAGCATCTGACTAAAAAAAAAAGAGCTCCCATCATATCCCTCCGTGACCCTAGCTTTCTGCACAATTTCCTCCGTATTCGACGAAAAAAGCTCACAGAGAGCTTGAGGGGCATGATGGTGGTTTATTGTGGGACAAAAAGAACATACATTCCGAAAACACTCACAACTTTCTCAATTTTATGAATATTAAAATATTCCTCACGCATTATTTTGCACCAATGCGACTAAATACTAAAGAAGAGAAATAAGGTCAGCATTTCGCATTCTTTTCCCCATAACAAAAAAAAGGAGGACACACGAAAATTATTTGATACGCATTATTGTCATAAATTCACTCATATTCTGCGAGGGTCGAAGGACCAAAAAATAGACATGTGAGTGGAATGTCTAAATAATAATAATAAGAAAGAATATGGAAAGGAGGCCAAACTATTCACAAGAGACTCTTATGACAATTTTCTCGGGAGGCCTCTCTTTAATATCAAACATGCCAAATGAGAAAATTCCACCGCAAGTCACAACACAATTATACTGTCGCTGAAATAATAAAAAAAATCCCCATGAATTTAATAGTCATAGTACAGTGGGAAATTGACAATTTCACGAGGCACCCAGTAAAATGGAGTGTTAATGTTTTATATGATGAAAATCCTTACAATTTTCTCATATTTAAACCACTCTACTAAAAGAAATAGGGGAAGGCTTTCAGGCTTCGCACACACTCTTGCTTCTCATATTATTTTTAATGAATCCTGCTTACTTTTTCAGTAAATGTTTGACTTCCCGGCTAACACAAGGTAAGCTTTTACTAGTGCAATGTTATAAATAAAGGCATTGTACATGGTCTTAAATAATAACTTAGTCCAAGTTCATAAATTAAGTCCTTAATAAGTACTTAATTAAGGAATTTTTTGAGCGAAAGTAGTAACATCTGGTGGCAAAAAGTTTAAAATGGAATAGAAAATGCGACAGACACAATGTTAACTATTGGATAAAAAGAGATGAAACAAATTGACGTTTCAGTAAAACATAACCATAAAATGTTATTAACCACGTGAAATATTTTCATAAACTTTTCTTTCCTTTAGTGATAAATTTCTAAATTGTGAATTGGCGTCTCATAAGCTCGCGTTTCGGGAGTATACACTTTAAAAAGTTTTACATTTAATATTAATCGTTCTATTGTTTTTTTGTTTCAGATTGATCTGGGAAATATGGGAAAACTGAGGACAACAACTTTTCCGTCCGGCAATAGTTGCAACTTGACAGAAAAGTGTGATGCCGGGCAACATAACAGGCCAGGGTAGCAACGTTCTTATTTTCACAATTAAATAGAAGTGTGTTTTAGAATTTTTCTATGAGAAATTTAAAAAAATATTATGAATTAAAAAAAATATGTTTTATATGCATTGGAGTAACTGCTTAAAAAGCGCTTAGTTGAAAGTCCTTAATTAAGTACTTAGTTAATATACTTTTCGTGTCCTTAATACAAACTACTTAATTAAGGACTTTAACAAAGACCTTATTTAAGTACTAAGTCTTAAGGCTGAGTCATGTCATAATAGTTTCTCTACTCGCCACAAAGCACTGACGTTTGTCTCATTTTCATATATTTTTTAAGTAGTTGAATGTTCTACAACTCCTTAAAATTAAGTCATTAAGTTAAGATCTTATTAAGAGCTTAATAAGTACTAAATGTGCTAGCCGGGTTAAGAATAGCTTATTAAAATGTATTTTCATTCATTAAGAAAATATGAGAAAAACATGAAATGTTCGAGCGAGAGTGTGTGCCAAGCCTGAAAGCTTTCCCCTCCCCTACCATGATTTAAAATAACTCAAAATGAACTCTGCAAAGCATTTGCATTCCAAGCAAAAAAATTTCAATTGCAATTGAACTCATGGAACAAATTAAATACATAATTATTCCTATTAATTGTGTGACAAAACGTTTAATTCAAATTCTTCGATGATTAACAAACTATTCCCAAATGTTCGTAAACCAGTGACAAGTTTTTTCTCCCCCCATCATCGTTAAAAGTAACGTTAAATTTGTGCTGGTCTAAGCCTTAGTGCAAACCGTCAAAAAAAAACCTATTCAATTGCATTTTTAAACTCTCCTTTGCTTTTGCTGCATCACGGAGCTTTTTGTCGTCACTTGAGTGTGCAAAAAAGCTCTAAAATTGTTTCACTTGTGAAAATTTGTTTCGCTCTGTTTCTTTGTGGACAAAAGCTGTTGACAAAGTGGAGGAAAAATTGAGAGGAATTCACCTTCCTGACTCAACATCCCGAAAAAATGCTTTCGGAAAACACAGGGACAAATTTTCATTAAAAAAAAAAACGAAAAGGGCGCGAAATCACAGAGAAAAAAATTGTTCAACTTCCGCCTTTTTGGTGGCTGTTGCAAATCATACAGCTCGGTCTTCTCGACAAAAAAAACAACCCCTCAAGAGCTAGGCTTTCCCACGTGGAAAATTGCATTAAAACATTTGAAGTTGGAGTTGGTAAAAGTTTTATAAATATATATTCTTTTTTATCTCTGTGTACTGAGAATGCATATTTTGGGTAATATTCAAAAGCAATTTGAGTGATGTGACTGAAATTGCATATTGTTTTAAAGTTGGTTGATGATTGTATTCTAAAATTGTACTTCTAAACATTTAAATCATAGGGGAAAGCTGTTACATTTCTTAATGTACACGAATTGTTTTTTCTATTAATATTTATTTAGTTTTTTCTAATAATTAAAAATTAATATTTTCAAAGTCGTTTATCATTTTTGGTAATGATATTTAATTTTAGTAACTACCCGGGTAACACAAGGTAAATTGTTAGTAGTGCAATGCAATAACTAAAGACATTGTCCATGTTCTTAAATAAGAGCTTTGTCCAAGTGCATAAAATAAGTCATTAATAAGTGCATATTAAACCCTTAATTAAGGAATTTTTTGGGAGGTTACAGTGACATCTGGTGGCAAAAAATGGAAATTAGAATAGAGAATGTGATGGTCACAAGATTAAAATACATTTTGATATGGTAATGTAATTTGTAATTATGGTAATGTAATTTTGCTAACAAGTCCCCATATTCTGTGAAATCCTTCCTTTTAGCTCTTAATCCGTAAGTGTAGGTAACACACAAGATTTCCAAATTCCAGTCAATTCTGTTTGTACCAGCGCATACTCCAGGAGTATATAACCTTCCCTCAATAAACTCGTCTTCCGGGAGTCTAAATTGTCTAAATTTTCTAAATTTTTTCATCTCGTCTTCAGAGGAACTTGAGGAGTTCGTCTGGCATCAACTGAGTCTGGTCAAAGAGTGTGTGCATCCCATGTCTTAACTAATTGAGCTGGGAGCAAACTTTTCATTACGACAAGGAGAAAGGTGTGTTCTTTTTTAATATTTCGAGAAATAAAATAAAATATGAGGAATTTAAAAGATTTATAGTCATTAATTAATTAAAAAGTGATTATAGGAAAATCCCTTTCTTAAATACTTAGTGTAAGTATTTTTCATTTCCTTAATACAAATTACTTTATTAAGGACATATGTAAAGGCTTTAATTAAGTACCTAGTGTTAAGGATGAGTCATGCCATCTTATTTTCAATGACGTTTATATTCGCTCCTTGGAAATTACAAGGGGTCAACTTACTTTTTTGCGATTTTGAGATTCTAATGCACTTAGAAAGACAATTTAATAAATTTTCAGATGATATAAGTCATTAACTTCCGTTATTAGAAAAGTTTTTCAAAATTTTAATCTTTTTGATTACTTGTATAATTTTTTTTTGAAGTAAAGGGGCACAAAATATATTCATCGTTCAAATTTTTGTGAAACAGGGGAGTAACTCAAACAAGTTGATGCCTTGTCATTATAATTTCAGCAAAATTTGCACATCATTTAAAAACGACAAGAAACTAACTCATTGAAAAACATATTTTTAAAGGTAAAAATATAAAAATTTCGATGTTTATATTAGTGCTCATACAAATAGAAAAGAAATAAATTGTTTTTGTTCAGTCATTAAATTGAGATACTTATTTACACAAAGTTGAATCTTTCAAGCTGTCTCCTGAAAAATGGCCGAAAATTGGTTGTCCCCTGACTGACTGTTCAGCCATTTTGAATTTCGATATTCTTGACACTTCAATCAAAAAGTAAATTTTTGTGTAGTTTTTTGGAATTTCAGTATGGCAGAACGTTTGAATTGCAATTTTATTAAGATAAATGTCCCTTTCATGATCTTGGTCACTTTTGTGTAACACGTCGGTTTTAACGTTCAAACATCCATATCTTCGAACTTCGAATCGATAAAGGAAAAACTTAAACCGGAGAGAGCTCTCAAGTCGGGAAGGTTATTATTGAATGAAAGGAATGTGTTAACCGGGTATTGTGCTATGCGAGGCATCAGTCTTGGAAAACCTCCCCTAGTGGTTCGTATCTGTTGACTGTTATAATCAAGGAGTGTATTTGCTAAAACAGAAAGCCAGGCGAACTTATTCAATTTCGAAACCAAAGCAGTAGGAAAATATTTTATAAACATAAATTTAGAGATGAAAATGCAGAAGATGCAAAAATAAACTCGGCTAGGGGAAAGTGCCCCTGCTTGATACCATTGGAAGCTTCGTAATGACTAAATTTTCCATGTTCCACAATATATTATATATGTAGCTCATCGCAACCATTTTTTAAAAGTATGGAAAAGTGGTCAGTTTTTAAAATACATTGCGGAGTCACGTTATTTGAGAAACATGGGAAAAATTTTATCATTACGAAGCTTCCAATAGTATCAAGCATGGGCACTTTCCCCTACTTTATCTTACTGGAGGATTTCGATTTCGATTTCGAAAAGGATATTTCGCATCAAAATTCCTTCGTTTGAATGTATTTACAGTTAGGACATACAAATGAATGCTGGGTTTAATTGTCGACTGAGTTAACAATTGTCCCATACTTCAATGTTAAACAGTCAAACCATCAAAATTATGTCTAAAAGCTCCCCGTTTTCTCCTAAAATCTTCAAGTTTACTGTCGATGCCAGCTGATGAAGATTGGCATATCGAGAGTTCCCAAATAGTTCGGACTATTTTCTCAATGAAATTCACTTTACGATAATTTCTCTTGTTCGAACGTTTCTAATGACGTTATTTGCTATTTCATTAAATTTACCAATGAAAAGTCAAATAGTGATTTACAGTGATTTATTTTTTCACTATGGTTCTAAGGAGGAAAATTGTCTGAGTGGAATTGCGAAAACCATGTCTAATCGTTAAATTTTATTGCATGGTTCTTTACTTTGCATATGGCAAAGAAAATTTCGATGGCATAGTAAAAGACAAGCGAAAGAGAAGAATGTATTATGAGCTAGTAGAGTGTCTTTTGAGCCAAAAATAATGTATCTTTAATCATGAGATTCAGCTGAAATTCGACTGTTTGAAGCCACAGAATAAGATGAATTAGAATTCAATGTGTTACTTCTCGTAATGCTATTTAATGTGGTCACGTTTTAAAATGTGGATTGACTCACAAATAATCGCGAATCGTGTTGTTTTTCAAGGGGGTACATATCTCTTCCTACACACAGCCTTTTCCTTCCTGAAAACGAGGTACTTTATAGATATATATATATAAATTTATTTTACATACATATTTATAGAACAAGAGAAATTCGCCTAGAAAAAATCAAACTCCACGAAGCAGAAAAAGAGAAATGACTAAAGATTTAATCTATATAAATTCTATCATTCTAAAAAGTCCATTTTGATGCTAAACAATACATACTAGCTCTCTCCCGATAGAGAAAAAGGACGAAAAACTCATGAAAATGGATCAAGTTGAATGGGAAAATGTCCATTTTAGAATTTATTGTGAGGTGGTACTAGGAATATTTGTCTCTCATACAGACCAAATGGATTTTATTCCATTGAAGTGACGCAGCTATTAGATATTCGCGCTATTTCTATTATTTAGATTTTCCTTGTCTAGTTTTTCCTAGCCCCAGTATCGAATATTGCTGAATAATAAGCGGATTACTGAATAAATGAACACTGCAGAATTAAAAACTTCTCTGAAGCTTATGCTTAATTTAGCCAGTTTTAGATGAATAATTTTGAATTGGAATAAATGAGGGAATTTGAAGTTATTTACCATCCCCACCTCCCTCTACACTAATGGGAGTGTAATTTTACTCTCAAAATTTAATAGCCATTCAGTGGGCGTGGCTTATTTTTCATGCAATATTTTTCGTAAACTACTTAGAAAAAATATTTCGTAAAGTTAGTGAAGTCAACACACTGGGGACATACAAAACGCTCGCAAATCGTATAACAAATTAAAAAATTCGTAAAAGTTTGTAATTTTTCACGAACATTGTTCGTAATATTGTCACTGGACGAGCATACTTTGTTTATTACAAACATTTGTTCGTAAATGTTCGTAAACATACAGAAAAATGTTCGTAAAAGTTTTGCCAGTCAAACAAAAATATACGAACAAATATTTCTAAAAGTACAAAAAAAAGGTTCGTCAAGTAATTACCCAAGGGGCATTTGATATCCAAATAATGTACAGTGGCGGCCAAAATAATAGAATCACTTTGCAAAGCTTATATTTTTTTTTAATTTTGTACTTTTTCCCAATTTGTTGATATAATTCTGAAGTAGAAATCTTTAAATTATTAGAATCGTAGAATAAGGGTTGTTTTGGCCGCTAGAGGTCGCTTTTTTTCACAGAATATGTCAAAAGTGAAATTCAGTTCGGCCAAAAAAATTTTAAAACTGTAATTTATGGTTTCTAAATATGGCTTTATTTAAACTTATCCGATTTATAGACCAGATTCTTTAATTTAAATTAAAGTGGTCTTATCGTATTGTTCAAATCCATTTTCACTATTGATGTATTCTGTGAAAAATAGAGAACTCTAGCGGTCAAAACAAAACTTATTTGACGTAAGGTAATTATTTGAACATTTCTATATCAAAATTATTTCAAGGAATTAGAATAAACAAAAATGCTCAAGGTAAAATAATGATCTTTGCGGAGGTGATTCTATTATTTTGGCCGCCGCTGTATGTCTCAAATGTAACCAACATATTTTCAATATAATCGAGCTATTTCTTAAAAATATAATGTATGAACGCAATGGATGTATATTATCTGAAAATTATGTGCGTTGAATGCCAGTATAATAACCTGACTAAAAAATGTATAGAAAATATCAGTTATTTACTATTAATACATTTTGTTTGATAAATTCGAATTTAAATATTGTTATTTTCCCTTAAAATTACGACAAAACATTTTTAGATCTATAAACAAGTCATAATATAATCTATTTTTGAGTGAAAATGTATAAAACTATGTCAAAAAAAAAGTATATTTAAAAAAAAGTATATTTATCTTACATATTCATGCTATTATGTTCACATAATATCGTGAAATTCTATGAACATCATGTTCCGATATATTTCAGATACATTTGCTTCATAAAAGGCATAAGTTATATACAACTTGTCTTCTTTTTGTATTACGCTGCCAGATTGTCAAATTCTGCTTTGTTTACTAAGCAGAGGTTCATTTCTGAGTGAAAACTTGAGATAAAAAGTGATGTTTATTATAAATTAAAGTCTTGAAGTGCACCAGCGTGTACAGTAAAATCGAGCACACACATCGAAGAGATCAAATTTGAAAATATAAGGATAATTGATGGAAAAATAATAAATTAATACTTTATTCGTTAGAGCTAACATTTTGTTTCTTTAATTGCAGTATAGCGAAAGAACAAGAATTAAAACAACTTCCTGATCTTCTGTCGTGAAACTAAATTGCAGAAAGAGTGTCCAGAGTGCAGAAAAAGTCTATCAAATGCATAAAATTTCAGTGTTATGACATTGTTTATTCTGTAGTGATATTATTGATATAAGGAGTCTTTAATGTAAACATATTGTACGACATAATATAAATATAATCACAAAAATACGTAAAAACGTGTTTTCTTCTATATTTCTTATTTATTCAGGTTATAATATCTTGATTTTATTTTATCGGAATAAAATGAAAATTATGGCGTGGAATATTATAGAAGATTGGCGACACTAAACCAAATGTAATTAAGAAAATATGCAAAAAATATTTGTGTGCGCCAATATTTGTCCACAATTGTGTTTAAAGTGATGCTCTATCAATACATGTAGTAAGAATATGACATTCATAATTTTTTTCAATGATACCATGGAAAAAGCAATAAATTTATTCAATTTTATTTTATTTTTTTTAATTTTCCAGCTCTCCCTTTCAGGTCGGGAATGAAATTTTGTTCACTAATATTGTGTCCCCTAACGCAAAACAGTCGTTTCATTAAATCTTCATACGAAATAAAAGTGCACGAGTCACAGAAAATCTGACTGAATCGTTAAGGATAAATAATTATTCATTTGAGGAAAATGTTTAAGCAAGTCTCAAATGAAGATGGAAAAGAAATGACAATTCTACGATCAGTAGTTACAAAATTGATATTGTATAGAGATTATATTTTATTTAGTCAAAATCGATACATTTTACCACACAAGATGACGTGATTATATCCAAAATAAATAATTGTTATATTTTGGATGTAAAAATTCCGCATTCACTCAAATATGGACCTCTTTTGTGCGGTTATATAGAAGAAATATGTAAAGTCTTCGCCATCGTTTTCGTATAGATGTCAGACATGTCTAGTCATTTATAGCGATAAATGCTCATTGGGTATGTTGCGAACAATAATTGTGAAAAAAAACATTTACGAACAATTTTACGAAATATTTTTTTCTATGTGACACGATAGAAGTTACTCTGATACTACAGATGTTCTTTAATATTTATAATTTATGAATGTGAACTTCAATTGGTCATTGCTTTTGAAAGAGGCGTGGCCTAAATTATTTCCATGAGAGATAAATTTAAAGAAAGAACACTAAGTAAGAGAAATCCGAAAGTGTCAAAATAAAATTCCGGAAAAGTTAATTTTACCTTGCAGTATTGATCCGAAATCGGTGTAAATATTACACTTTTTAGGTGTATTGGGGGTTAAAGTTACCCTTTTTCATGTTAATTTTATCCTTAAAAAGGTGTTAAATTAACATTAAAAAATGTTGATATACTTTTACACCTAAAAAGTGTTACAGTTATGAGGAAAAAAAGTTATTCGCTCCCTCTTTTTTTCTCAGTGAAGAAAGTACAATAAATAAAACAATAAGATTCTGATGCCCGGCGCACAATAACTTTTGTTTAGTAAACATGTTTTTGACATATCAATGAGAGTGAGTGAGATCTAGATCTAGTCATCTCGCTCATTCGCATGGGAAATTTTGAAAACATGTTTACAAACAAAAGTTATTGTGCGTTGTTCATGAGAAATAAATCTTTTCCAGTTTGTTTGTTTTTTTTTTTATTACCAATTAAATAATTTCCTTAAATTATATACTTCAATTAAAATTTTCTGTTTAAATTTAAAATTGCAGTAAATAAAGGTTTGATAAGTTTAAACAATATTAGTTCACCGACCATCCATAAAACATAGCCAGAGGCACAAATTTCAATTGAAACTGATTTTACACAATTTTCCCAAATTGCCCACGATAAATTTCAAATACAATCTCTCTTGAAATTGCGTTTAATACATCAGATTGAAATTTTATTTAATTTTGCGCTTATTGATGCTTTCCACATGAAATCCTTTTGGGTCAACAAACAAATTAATCATGATATTTCGGATGACTTCCTCATTAATAGGATTGAGAGAGGTGGGATAGGGGTTAACAAAGGAGGGTCTTTTAAATGGAAAATCGGATGTAATGGTCTAAAAGACATTACACACTTGTCTCTCTATGGAAACTACCATCAAACTTTCTCTCCTTCATCCTCTTGTTTCTGACACACTTTCCTCAATCTTGATCAATGTTCCCCTGAATGATGAAAAAGTTTCTTTAAATCAGAATAAAGCTTTTTTTGCTTTATTTTCCTTTCAGAGTCTTGCTGCATTGTATGAAAAAAGTAGTATCCGACAGAATGAAAAAAAGAAGGCATCCGTGATAAAATAAAGGGGCAATTTAGGGTGCTTCATTAGAGATATTTTAATAATGAGAGCACACCTCCCGTCGAAATTTGTAAAATTCTTTGTGGGAAAGTGTTTAAAAAAAAAAGTTTCTTATCGCTTTTTATGTTTCATGCACCCAATGTTAGGGAGAAAAACGGGCAGAGAAAGGAAGTCTGGACGATTTGGAGAGAGTGAAAATGTTACATCATAAAATGGTATTAAAGAGCATAAAAAAAGCATGTTTCACGAGGAAGAAACATTCATCGTTCTAACAAAACACCTCTGCAAAACCTTTATGATAAATATATATTTTTTTTCAACATCCACAAAAGCTCTATTTTCACTTGAAAGCAAAAATATGCACCATTTCATCACCCCACAAACCACTCTCCTCACCCAACCCAATTGTAGAGCATCAGTGAAAACAAAAAAGGGAGAGGGATAGGTAGACAGGTGAAAAATAGATGCGAAATTTACAGAAGGAACTTTTCTTGAGACACCTTCTTGGAGTAAAAGTGGAATTAGGAACTTAAAGACGTGTTTTTTTCTCCATATTTTGAAGTTTTCTTTAAGTATTCCCATACCTTCTTCTTCTTGGGAACTTCTTCATCCTGGGGTGTTGGATATAAAGAAAACTGGACACAAACTTTTTAAAGCTTTTTTCCTTCACTCACAAATCCCATGCCAAGAAGTGGGCAGGAGAGATAATACAATTTTCCATTCAATTCACCATTTTCCTCCAAAGAGGCGGGAAAGTGTTATTCGCAGTAAAGCAATTATTTTGCTGATCAGAGTGCGAAGAGTGGAGCAAAAAAGGGGTTTTATGAGAATAAAATAGACATATTGCATGGTTTTATCCATAAAAAGGGTATTTTGATTTACCACAGAACGAAAAAGAAAATGAAGCATACACACATTAACCTACAAGAAAAGTCGTTTAGAAATTCAGGATTTAAAGGTGTCTACACATTGGAGCTGATTTCGTCAAGAATTATTTCAAAAAGTTTTTGAAAGAAAAATTCCTGTTTTTGAAGGAATTTTTGAAGAAAAATGCCTTCACATTGAGTAATATTTCCATCAAAAATTTTTGACAGATTGCTATGATTTTCCCAAGTCTCTAGCTCATAAGGAAAAGGAAGATGAAGAAAAGACAACTGATAAATTTTTAGGGTTGTCACATTTGAAATTTTCACATTTCAGTCGATTTTTCGACATAAATTTGCAAGAAAAACAGTTCTTCAGAAAAAATTAGAAGAAAACTGTTTTAGATACCTTCTTTTAGTGAAATAATGGTTTCCGTGGATTCGTGGAACTTGAATCTAATAATCGGTAAATAATTTTTAATTGTGAGCAAGAGTTATTCCAGGAAAAAATGCAATGACGAACCTTAACAACCCATCGTGCGAATCTTGCCTTCACAGACAAGGTTCGCACAAATCATCATATTTTTTTCAATTTCCTGTCCAGGAAAAAGAACAGGGGTGACATGATAACTTATTTTCGATTAAGAATTAAGATTTTAAGAATGTCACAATGAATGGCCCAGCAATGCGTAAATAGTCGACAATCACTTCATCTAACAGATATAGAAATATCGATACTATCGATTCGATAGTATCGAAAAGTTATCATTCCACCCCAGATTTTACTGCACTGAATGAGGCACGCCTAGAAAGTTAAAAGACCACAGATTCTTGTGGTATAGCGCATTTGATTGTCCATTTTACCGTTCAGCCAGAAAAAAATCTTGAATATTAACTTTCAAAAAGCGTGCGAACCATCCCTCACTTCCCCTACAGCGTGCTTCCTTTTCAGAATTAAACTTTAATTTCTTTTATTTAGATAAAAATTTTAAATACTCTACCAATTTATTGAAGAACTCTGGCCAAAGAGTAGTGTTTGTTGATGAATTTCTTTCAAACAGTTGAATATTTTTGTTATGACTTTTTTTTACTCCGCATGAAATTCGTTCTACGGCTGATTCATTCAAAAGAAATCGCCTGCGGGTATGCAAATTTTCTCGATGCATAAAGCCATTTCGTGCGTTTTTTTTCGGTCCCAAAAATGTGCATAATTCCGGGACTGGGTGTACTATCCACGGATAAATAGCTTTATTCGTAAATTGACCCCATACCGAATTTCATAAAGATCCCTTTAACTGATGTTGAGTAATTCGAAGTCAAAATTGTATTTTTTTTTTCGAAAGGATAAAGGCGTTTTCACAAGAACTCCCGGCGAATATCGTCCTGGGTCTCGGTAGTTTTTCATTCTACACCATTACCTACAAAATGCACCTAGTCCCATCTGTGGTCGCCACATAGACCAACTCCCATACATTTTTTCCCAATGTCCTTTTCTTCAAAAACCCATCTTATTGTCAAAAAATCATACTAATGTGTAGTCAATTTTTTTATGCACACACTGAGAAAAAACTGGGGTGCGATTAACTTTTTTTCCTCATAACTTTAACACTTTTTAGGTGTAAAAATATATCAACATTTTTTAGTGTTAATTTTACACCTCTTTAAAGGTAAGATTGACATGAAAAAGGGTAACTTTAACCCCTAATACACCTAAAAAAGGTAATATTTACACCGATTTCGGATCAATACTGCAGGGTAAAATAAACATTTCCGGAATGTTGTTTTAACTTTTTCGGATTTCTCTCAGTGCACTTCTTGAAGCTCATTTTTGACAGAAATTTCTCATAATGTGTAGACACCTTAAAGGCTTCTACACAATGGGGACACTTTCGTCAAAAATTGCTTCTTAAAGGAAATTGTCTGCAGTGTTGTATGTCAAATTGTCAAAGTTTTGTCAAAAAAAAAAATTGACGAAAATTGCTCCCAGTTTGTAGAGACCTTAAAGGCGTCTACACATTGGGAGCAATTTTCGTCAAAAATTGCGTTTTTGACAAAAATTTGACGTTTCTCCCTACAACGCTGCAGGGAATTTCCTTCAAAAAGCAATTTTTGACAAAAATTGCTCCCAATGTGTAGAGGCCATAAGGGAAAATAAAATTTTTGAAGAAAGATTTTCTTATGGAAAGCTCGGAACGAAAATTAGACTAAATTACGAGAATTAAAAAATAATTATGAGTTGCGCTCGAAGCTATAGCTTTAGATGAAGTTTTTTTTCTAATCACATTTTCTTCAATTCTTTAGATTTTTTTCCGCATTATAAATTAATACAAAATTTCCAAATAGTCTGTGTTATACATTATATTCAAACATATTTAGAGTGAATTTATATTGTCTCTGTGGCATTTATTAAATCTCCCTTTTCCGCACCCAAAAAAAAAGTAGCATAAAGGGGACATTAGAGCATGTAACAACAATATGGTTAAGGGTTTATAAATGTGCTAAGGAGTGGGTAGAGGGATGGAGTGTTAGCATTATGAATGGGTGTGAAATACTCATGGGACAATGTCTAAATTTACACTCCAAGCAATTACTTATAATGTGTCTCTAATGTCATGGATATTTTGTTGAGACATTGTTGAATGTGAGGCAGTTTTGTCTGCAACCGAAATGCCTCAATAATCGTTACTTCTTGTTATTGCAAAACTCACAGTATTTTAACACTTTGTCCACTTTGCTACGTTTTTTTTTTGTTTTAGCACCATCACAATTTTCATCTTTTCCGGAATGGAAGTGAAAGTTACTGTATTACCCAGAGAGTTTTTTTCTCATCCAACCCATCTCTCTTTGATATCATATCATTTTACTACGTGGTTTGAACTTTTTTTCTGCCTGTGATTTTTTTTTGCACAGACAAAAATATTCAGCTTCTAAATGGGCAAAAGTTCAGGAGGTGAAAATGTGTGTGAGAAATCAATGTGGTTTGCAGTAGAAAAAAGCTCAGTGGAATTTACATAAATATTTCAAGTCTACGATTTCAAGAACCCTTTTTTATGTGGTTATTTTTGCATTGAATACTGAAAAATTCTCACATTTCTGATGGAAAGTTTCCTTTCTGGGGGAGATTTTTATCAAATTTTACGCCCATTGTTGAAAAATTTTGATGGCAAAGTGTCCCAAAATGGAAGACTTTCGTGACACTTTATTGATGACTTTACGACTTCCTGCTTCTCAATCAAATGGATACAGAAAGTTCAATTTTCAGGAATATTGTTGGTATTTCAGAAGTTAAATTGATTTTTGACTGAAAAAATGGCATTAAACGTTGACTAACTCTTGACCATTCTTGCATGGAGTCATTAATATTTTATGATAAGCTTTGAAGCCTTACTGTGTTATCACACTTGCACATTAAAATTTTAATATGATTTACATTAATTGTCGCTGGTGAGAGTCCAAATGTGTAATTTGTGTGTTTGAATCATTTTATATTGATTATTTTATCTATTTGTTGATAAAAAGATAGACTTGGCCCGCAAAATTTGATATAAATTGATTTATAGCATTAATGCGAGAAATTAATGTGATTTTCTCTTTAATTTTTTAATGTGAAAAATATTTATGCTTTAGGTAAATTTAAACTTATTTTTGCAGGCCAAGTCCACTTCTTTATCAATAAATAGAAAACCCCAAATATTAAGTGACCCAAAGATACAAATAACATATTTGGACGCTCACAAGCGACAATTAATGTGAATTACATTAAAATTTTAATGTGCAAGTGTGATAACGCCGTTATATTAAGCATTGTACCACACGTTCTTTTTATTATGTATACGTATGTATGTATGTATTTATAGGACACTAGGGAGCGATAGGGTAAGATAGGGTAATTTGGAATCATGTCTAATGTAGAACTATGACATTTCCTGACAATTTTAGATGGTAAAAGGAAAAAAAAAACGCAGAAGTACTCTTGAATGAAAACTCCTGTACTTCTTCGTGGTTTTCTTTTTCTCTTTGAGCATCTGAATCAGTGAGAAAATAGCAAAAATCCAAAATAGACAAAATTCCGAAATACCCCATCTTACCTTAGGGCTGCCTTGAAAACGCTTTCGCAATATAGAAAGGAATCTGGATTTATTCATAATTTAATTTAGATCCACAATTGATTTGTATATCCAAATCACATTACCGGAAATCCGGAAGAGTTAAAATAATATTCCGGAAATGTTAATTTTACCCTGCTGTATTGATCCAAAATCGGTGTAAATATTACCCTTTTTAGGTGTATTAGGGGTTAAAGTAACTCTTTTTCATGTCAATTTTACACTTAAAAAGGTGTAAAATTAACCTTAAAAAATGTTGATATATTTTTACACCTAAAAAGTGTTAAAGTTCTGAGAAAAAAAGTTAATCGCACCCTCTTTTTTTCTCAGTGTTTAGAAAATTTGCGAAAAAGATAGATTTTTGCTGTAGCCATAGCTCAATATAGCCCTACCCTCCCCTATATGGATCGTACGAAGATATCTAGTGATTCGATATTTCCATCATCCGAAGATTTAAAATCTTCCACTACTAGAATTGCATGATATTTATACCAAAAACTTTATTTGCCATACAAAGGAGTTCAAGCACTCTGCGAATTGTCTTCGCCATTGATGTTTGGGTTTGGGTATAAATCACTTTATTATCGTTTTGGAAGAGTTCTTAAATCATCTGCAGACCATTTCAGAATTTACTGGAGCTTATTGGTTTAATACCAATCGATTTTAAGTATGACTTTGCTATTATAGATTGAATTCAAGCTCGTTAGGAGCTTAAATATCTTTCAAATGAGTCCAATCTTGGCAAAATCGATAGAGAAACAAACCATTTGGACTAGCTTTATACCATAAACTTATTAAACAATCCAAAGTTATTAAAAAAATTTGTATATGGTAAATGTGCCAAATTTCGGCATAGTTGCATGCAAACGACAAAGTCTCAAGTTTGAAATGTAATATTTTTAATTAAAATTGAATATTTTTGTTACTCTTTTATAAGGAGTGTTCCTTGGAATCTTGCAGACAGTTTATCATTTTTATTTTCTCTAAAATCATTCTTAATACATTTTAAAATGAATAAAAATGTAGACATAGCATTGGTGGCCTATTTCGGCCACCTTCGTTCTCATAGTACCTTACCCTTCCAGAATTCTTTCAATGTCTTTTTCAGATCATCTTGCTCGTCAAAGCGACGATTTTTTGTTATTTTTTTGCATTCTACAATCTCAAGAGAATGCAAAAACTAAAAATTCATGGAAATTCGAGGAACAAAAAATATGGCCGAAATTGCAAGCTGGACGGAATTTGGCACACTTACCCTAAATTATTTCTCAAAAATATGAAAGTTTTCATATATTTTAAAGATCAAACTTTTCTATTTTCTCAATTTTGTATTAACAAAATTTACAAATTAGGATATAGTAAAGCTTTTCTTCATAAAAAACAAGAAATATTGAAAATTTTCATGACAATTCCAAGATTTTTTTTTACATTTCTCTATTTTGAAATCATAACAAGGTAAGTGATGAATGTATCGACCATGAGGGTTGGATCGTCACCACAAAATTTTTTTTGTTAATATTCCTTACTTTAAATGAAGTATCTTTTAGAACATATGCTGCCTTAGTAACTAATCTAAGATATCTTCCAATAAAACAATTAGTAAAAAACAACGAATAATTTAAAAAGGATACTAAAATCACTGTGAAAGCTCAAATGAAAACAAAATAGTTACTGCATTTAATTGTCAGAGAGTTAAAGTGTTTTGAAAATACAACAAAAGTCCATTTTCTTCAAAAAAAAAAATAACAAAAAGTATTATTAACACTTAAAATAAAAAGTTAAAATCTACCCTAATTTGTAATGTGTAATCCAAAGTGTTGCAAATTACAATATACACACTCGGAATAGAAAGAACGATGCCCGAAGGAGAGTTCATGAACAATCTGACATTTTCTACGAAAAGTTCCAACAAACTTTTAATTACACATAAAGTTCCCGTCATAAACTTCTTCCCCCATTTGCTAATGACAATTGAAATTACTGTAGTTTCCACTGATAAGCTCAATAAAAATCCAAACTACTCCATTTCTATCAATCTCCTGAAGGAGGTAAACTCTATAAAATTCACCATCTATATATATATATATATATATATATAATTTAAATCATTTTAGATTGAAACTTTATGTACACCAAATTCACCATACCAAATTGCAATTGACTGAAGCGGAAAAGTGTTGAATTTTATAGGTCAGGAAAACATTCAGGGAAAACTAACTTGAAGGAATTTGAAATTACAATTCT
Source organism: Phlebotomus papatasi (assembly GCF_024763615.1). Lineage (NCBI taxonomy): Eukaryota > Metazoa > Arthropoda > Insecta > Diptera > Psychodidae > Phlebotomus > Phlebotomus papatasi. The sequence goes on from NC_077224.1 coordinate 21,396,568, forward strand.
TTCCCATATTACATGTGGTTCCACTCCTTTGAGATTTCTGACCAATAAAACCCATGTTCTATACGAGAAATGCAAGATTTTTATCGATCAAATTAGAGGCTGGAGAATGTGCTATAAATTTCAGTGAATTGTCCCATAAATAACATCTCTGGTTATCGGGTTTTTTTTTTTTGATAAAAAATATGAAACTGATTTCCGGGGAAATACACTTTGCTGATAGATAGACCCTTCACTTGATTTATACTTAAAGCTGTTGTTAAAAAATGTAGGTCAAAGAATATTGTCAAAAGAGGTTTGTTGAGATTTTTATGGTTACAGAAAAAATTGAATAATGCTGATGGTGTTGATATAAAAGCCAAAAATTCAATTTGAGGTATGAACCATAAAGAACTGTGTCAGAGATTTTTTTTTTATATTAAGGTAGGGGGAGGTGGGGCTACTCTGAGCTGTGGGGTTAGATTGTTATACAACTTTTTCGCCCATTTATAAATGTAAGCCGGTATAGTTATTCTAGTTTGTATATTTCAATTGATAAGTGTGAAAAAACTAAAAGTATGAGTTTTAGAAGAAAAAAAGGTAAACCGCCTGTGGACGGTGTTATCGGTTCAATGTAAAATTTTCAAAAATTACCGAACTTTTATTTTAATTGTTTTGCTTGTTCTGGTAAAATATATTATTATTTTGAAATATATTAATCATGGAAAACAATTGAGATTACACAAAAAGACTGTCCAGAATGAGTAAAATGGTCAATTTCTGCAAATTAAGCGAAATTAATAAAAAAAAACAGACTTCAACAGTGATTATGAATTCCCTAATTCGTCCTTTAATGCCCCAGATCGTGAAATAAAACCAGAAGATGAGCAATGTATTTCAAAGGATCTTCAAATTATATAAGAAGGTGACGTTTTCATAGCTGACCTGTGACCTATTCGGTAAAAATCAGTCTTATTCAAACACTTTGAGCTTCAATAACGTCTAGGGGAATGTAGGCATGGTTCGCACAGAGTGAACCTTCAAACGATGCGAATTTTCTCTTCGTCTGCAAAGAGTTGACCTACCATTTCTTATCTCGTTTCATGAGCTTAATAATGATCTATCTTATGGCAAAGAAATAACGATCTAGCTCTTTGCAAACAAAGAGAAAATTTGCGTTGTTTGAAGGTTGACTCTGTGCGAACCATGCCAACATTCCCCTAATTATAAAAGTTATAAACGTTTTTTTCCTAAAAATTATCATTTCCTAGATAATCATACAACATTCATCCATAAAAAACGTTTGAAATTCGTTTATTTTACGATTTGTTCATTATTTTTCAACAAAAATATTTCAGTAATTTTATGCCTTAAACCGATATGATCGCCTCCAGGCGGTCTTTACCTTTTCTCACCTGGCGCCCAAACGGAAAAAGATAATGAAGAATGGATGGTTTTTTTTGAGTTCAGTGGACCATTAATTACTCTAGACAAAATTATTTAACTACTTTTTTTTGGATATTAAAGAAAACACTGTTAGAGGGTTAAAACTCGGTTTCCATTAGAAATAGAAGAAAAAATCGTATAACAATGTAGCCCCACAGCTTAAAATAGCCCTGCCTCCCCCTATATGCTCAATTTGCCTTTATTTTTCACACAATATGAAAAAATGATCAACTACAGTATCTAATTTACTCACAAATTAGAAATAAAAAATAAAACTTTCCTTGATTTTATCGACGATTCCATTCCATTATATTCTCGGTCCCAGAAACAACATATCTCTCGGATTAATATATTTCTAAGTCGACTTAGAATATTATGGAATGGAACCAGTGACATACTCCGGAACATATTCCTTAAAAAAAGTTTTTCGTAAATATAAAAAGCATATAAAATAAACTAAAAAAAATATCTTGTTTTTTAGCACTTTACTGTTCTCAAGTACTTCTGCATTACCTGCAGTGCATTACCATCTTTTCTTTGCGTTGGTTCCTGTCTCGACTGTTTCACGGCTTTAGAACACAGGAAAAACTGAGGCAAACAACTGAGACAAGAACCCCAAGAATCAATATAAAGGCAAGTCTTTAATGCAGCAGCACTTGAGAACAGTAAAATGATAAAAACTAAAAAGAAGAAATCTTGCTCCTCCATAGGGTAAAGTGGTACACGTTGGACAGGTCTGTTTTTCTTGATAAATTTAGTACTTCATTTTTATTTGTATATTTTTAATGCTTTAGTTTTATAATTTGGTTCCTTGTGCTTATGGCTCCGGCACACCTTTTAGATCAGGAAAAGTTCATGAAATCAAAATTCACATCGCTTTCATTCTCACACGTTTTGAATATGTCTATCTCATTTTTTCGAGCTCCAAATTCGATTGAGCTAAATTGAATTTGTTGTGATGCTTAAAAGAAGAAGAAGAGTGCAAAAAATGAGATAGGCATATAACAAAACGTGTGAAAAAGAAAGTGATTCGAATTTAGACTTCATGAAATTTTCCTGATCTAAAAGGTGTGCTGAAGCCATTAAAAACAAATTTTGTACTGCATTTATCAAGAAAAAAGCCATGTCTAACTTGTACCGGCGAATTGCCCAACTTGTAACACTAATTCCAAATTATATCACTTTACCCTATTCTCTTTAGTTTATGACTGTTTTCATTTTCTTCTGCGTTATCGACCTTTCCTCTGTGTTGGTTCCTGTTTCGACTGTTTTCCACGCAATCTTCATCGTGTTCTTAAACCCCCAAAACAGTCGAGACAAGAATCAATGCAAAGAATAATCGATTATGTAGAAGCACTTGAGAACAGTTAAGTGGTAAAAAAAAATGTGCCTTTTCAATGGAACATCGCCATAGAGATTATCCGATATTTCTCGCTGTGTATTAATTTAGGGAATGAATAATTTGGAATGTTGTGAATTCAGCAAGAAATTAGAAAGATGACCGAGCTCACCTAAGCGGTATTCCGAGGCCAAAAATTTCCGAGGGGGAAAGCTCGGGCAAGCAAATTTGTGTTTGTACACAAAAACCCATGAATATTCCACGCAGTTCCACCCTTTACTATGCAATATTTTCCTTTTTGGTACACCCCACAGTGTTTAAGTTTCTACCACTCTGGTGAGAAGGAGATTCAGCTGTTTTTCACTCACTGTGATAAAGGATAATTTCTACATGTGGGATACCAGTGAGGATTTTCACATTATAGAAATACATTATTTAAGAGCAAACACCAAACCATGTGTGAAACATGTCACGTATAAATAGTATTGTTTCCAACCCACCTGACACCCTCAATTTTGCACAGAGGAGCAAAAGAAAACCCTCTCTGTAAACCTAATTGGATACCTTATTACTGTTGGCGAATTTATCCAAAGCTCTTTGGGCAACATTATTTCCCGTTTGCCTTTTAAATGCTATGATAATTTTAATTGAAAGCAATATGAAGGCATCCTTCGGCAAAAACGGATGCTTGAATGGGGAATTATAGGGGGCGGGGATTGTAAATTACCTTCTTGAGATCCTTAAGTTGCTCAACATCGTCAGCTTTGCGCTTTTCTGTGGCAACCAATTTGGATTTTTCCTTATCACCAGCAATTATCTGTAAAAGAATTAAAAATAAAAATTGATTAAGATAATATATTATATATTTAAATACTGGAATTTAGAGTCAAAATATAGGGGAAGGCTTTCAGGCAGGGTTGGGCGAATTTTTTACATTTTACATCATTTTTTACATAGTAAAAAAAGCTTTTGACATGTGCTACATTTTTAACGTGTAAAGTTAAAATGTAAGAAATGTAAAATTGATTGATACTCATCAAATATCAAGTTCAATTTTTTTTACTCAATCAAAGATTTCGCTGTAATCAGTAAAATATGAAGCTTGTCGTCTAAAATGCATGATGTAATTTACTGGCAATACCAATTCTATTTCTACTACCCGGTTGAACCAATATAATAGTAACCATCTAAATGATTAATAATTTTTGAACTTCTATGTCTACATGCTCAGGGAGTTTTCCAATTGTTCCGTGGTTTCTGCTAATCATTAATATTCTAAAAATCACTTAAATTAAGATTTATTTCCTACTCTCTTCATAACGATTTTGGAGATTTTGCTATATACCTTGTCCAAGATATCACATTCCAGAAAACAAAGTTCATGAAAAGAATCAGTGTCTCCTTGCTAACACTGATTCTGTGGTAAAGAATGTTTCTGTGATAATACACTAAAACCCCTAAAACCCATCGTGCTTTATTATTTAAATGAGACTAACGTATGAAAAAAAATCACACAGAAATTACGATATTGTGTCTATTTTTAATAAATCTGCACAGAATCCGAGTAAAATTGATCTAAATTGCTAAATTTTTCGTTCGAAAGCTGTGTAGATTTTATATTAAATTTTAACCATTTTGTGCTGCAACTGTGCGCTCTTTATTTGTAATTTTAATCTTTTCGTGTTAAAGGTATTTGTGTATTACATACACTGAGAGAAATCCGAAAAAGTTAAAATAACATTCCGGAAATGTTAATTTTACCCTGCAGTATTGATCCGAAATCGGTGTAAATATTACTCTTATTAGGTGTATTAGGGGTTAAAGGTAACCTTTTTCATGTTAATTTTACCCTTAATAAGGCGTACAATTAACATTAAAAAATGTTGATATATTTTTGCACCTAAAGAGTGTTAAATTTCTGAGGAAAAATGTTAATCGCACCCTCTTTTTTTCTCAGTGTACAAGTAAAATTTTTTTATGCTTAAGTTGTGCAGGATTTGAACATAATATTAACCAGTTTATGCTGAACCAGTGCCGGTTCTGTGACAACCTTTTTTTACCTAAAGCTGTGCGGGTTTTATGCAAAATTATGATCGTTTTTACTGAAGATTAATTTAGAAATATATTTTTTGACTTTGTTCTTTGCGTAGTGTATCTAACCCTTTTATATTAAGAACATAAAACCTTAAATTTTTCCTGCAGTTCTGGATTTTTTATTGGCTTCTTAAATATACGAAAACAGCTAAATAATTCTTCATCAACTCTTCTATTTGAATCACTTTCTTTTAGCTCTAATTTCTGGTTAAATGACGATAAAAAATATAAAAAATATATCACTGTATTATATTTGCATTGCAATTATTGCAAATATACCAAATTGCGAGTTCTTTACGTATCATTATATCAAAGTCTCCTAAAAATGATCTGTATAATTACTATAAAACATTATTAAAAGTACTTTTTTAAATTTTAAAAAGTGATTGATAGTCATGTCATTTGCCTATTTACGAATAGTGAAAAAACATCTTATTTTTATGTTTCATTGCTTTACATGATTACTATTAATATTAATTTTGATTCTATTTTTCGTTAACGGTTAAAAAATTCTACATGTTGAGGATTTAATATAGAAAACATTCTGAAATATCTATCTATGAAAGATGGACGAAGTTCTTTTTAATTAGAAAAAAGTAAAGTATATTTTATGTGTACAAAATCGTTCAATTACTTTACATCTATCAGTTTTCAAGACGAAATTTAGTTCATGGTTTTCCGAAAAATGTTTTCCTTGATATTTCTTATAAACAATATCAATATTGGTATTACTTATAGGAAATGTTCCAAAGATTTAAAAATGCGTAATCTTTTTTTACATGTAAAATGTAAAAAATATATTTTACTATGTAAAGGCAGAACCTTGCTTTCAGGCTTCGCACATACTCTGGCTTTGAACACTCGATATTCTTTCCATATTTCTTTAAGGAATCTGACTTATTTTTTCAGGAGATATCAAATTCATTAAAGGAATCTGCGAAAAATACAAAGTGTTCGAAGCCAGAGTGTGTGCATGCAAAGACTGAAACCATTCCCCTATGTTTTATTTTGAATTATAAATCGATTTTTGTGCAAGAAAAGAAGGAATAACGCAATTGGAGAACTAAGAAATAATCTGTAAACAAGAAACTTTGACCTTTAAAAAATCTTTTTTACAAAAATACTAAGAGAATGAATAGAAATAGATTTGCAAATACAAATTCAATTTTAACAGATAACGTAAATGTGACACCCTGTAAATCCTATAATTCCATCAAAATATCTAAAGTTTCAGTTAAGTCTTCTCAATTTCCTGAGAAACGCTGAAGGGGATAAATTTATCCATATTAATTAAATCGTATTTCGGCAATGAATTAATATTTAATGTATTTAGTATGTCTTTATAGAATTACTATCATATTATATATTTACTATTTATTCAATATCTTACACCTATATTAATAATGCTTCAGAAATTTACCTATATTAAATACGTTATTTTGAAAGCTGTTTCATTTGAAAATAGATTTATAATGTTCACATTTGCTATATTGCATTTAAGAATGAAATATAATCAAGAATCTTCTGCAAAAATATTGCATAATGAATACTATACATATCTTTTGGTGAGAAAATAAATAAATTAGGTGGCAAAAGACATTCATTAAAGAGCTATTCATAGCGAAAATTACAATACCAAAAATCAGTTGCATTTTCCCTAAGAATACCATACAACGAAATGCGCATCCATAGGGGAGACTGGGGCAAAAAGTCACAAAACGGATATTTTATTTTTTTTACAAGTTACTCGAGCGCTTCAAAAATTTCTAATTAGCGCAGTTTTATAGGAAATTTACCGCTCTACAACTTTGTGAAAGTCATTTTCCTCTATTTTGTAAGGAAATACGTTTATCGAGCCAATTTCTAAAAGGTAATTTTGTGACCATTCTCAAAAATGCTGGGGCAAATAGTACCAGGCATGGGATATTATCATATTTTGATTCGCTTCATTACGGGCTTCCGCAAATTTGAAAAAATACCTAGAGGACATATTTTCATAGAAAATTTATTCATCTACACCTTTGTAAAACACCGTTTTCTCTGCGAGAAAAGTGATAAAACGAGAAAAGCGCTTTTCAAGCTATTTTAGAAAAAAAAACACACAAAAGACTGCAAATCATTTGACCAATGCAAACAACAAGCGCCGAGACATGAAAATGACGTTTCTTTTCGCCGTGAGACATCACAAATTGCTTCGCTTTTTTGTAACTTTTTGCTCTATACCTTTTGTTACTTTTTACCCCAAGTGGCCATTTTTAATAAAAGGATTTCTGGAGAGAAGAACTTTTATGAAATTCTAAAATAAATAGCTGATTCGTATTCAGAAAATCCAAATTATTTAGAAAATATCCACCAGTGCATCAATTTTGGAAAATAAGTAGGTAATCATTGTTATCTTCTGCAAAGAAAATATTTCAAAAATAGGGCTAAAAATTTCGATATTTTTTATTTTCTAAATTCCTTGTTCGAATTCTAAGAAACTTACGACATTGAAGAAAGTCTATGGAGGCTATCTATGGAAAAAAAAATTTGAGCCGCTATCTTTTTTACCTTGGAAGATATTGAATTTTGAATTTTTCGATTTGTGACTTTTTGTCCCAGTCTCCCCTACTATATATAAATGCCTAATGAATAGATGCAGAAGAATATATACAAAAACAATTTTGTTATGCTCTTTTTTCCACCTTTTTCATGCGACATTTCTGAACCATCTCCTGAGCAATTGCACAGCAAGTGTTTGAAGAAAAGTTTGTCTTGGTTCGAGAAAGACAACTTTTCCATCTTCAACTTGAGTTTTGTCACTGAAAAGATGTAGTTTTGTGAGTGTTTTGTTGTGGTGAGGATTCCGGGGTTTTTCATAGGAGAAAAGAAAGAAAAAGAGGCAACAAAAAAATGCTGAGAGAATTACCAGACCACGGAGACACAGCTGGGTCTATTTTCGAATTTGCCTAGCCCGTGAACCTAATCGCAGTATAAATAACCATCCCAGCAACAGACAAGAGAGAAATATTTCGGTGAAATAAAGTAATGTACTATAACATGCTTCAAGACATAATCGCGATTATTCTTCTGACTCTTCTTTTGATTGCGCATTAAGTCTGAAAAATAGGTAGTGAAAAAAAATCAAGTCCGTGAGACAGATCGAGGTGGAAAGAAAGGAGTGTAGGAAAATTAGTCAATTTGGCTTCTGCACAATGTTTTAATTGTTGATACACACAGCACAATTTATTGGGTTGAAGTCTCTCCTCTTTAAATTTTTTTTGCCCCAATCTTCACCATCAATTCTCAATAGGTGCCAAGGAAAAATGCGAGATTAATTTCTCAAATGCGTTGATTCTTTTGGGTAGATGGAGGGGGGGGGCAATATAAGTCAAGACACTCAACTAAACACCAACGTACAACCTCTTAAATTTAAATCAAAGTCATTGGTTAGAACCGAGAAGTAGTCAGCTAAAATGCTCAAGACTCCAACAGAGCTCCTGAATTTTCCTCAATTATCATTTAACAAGGCACTTGAGAGACTCATTGACGATAATGACACTTTTCTCCATCCTTTTGCTTTTGCAGCCAAAAAGCTCAAGTATGCTGATAGCACCTCCTGCTATATACTCCAAAAAAAGGGCACCCACTTATACCATTTCCTCGTGGTCCTCTTTTTTCTTACCTCATCCCCCCCATTAGCACGAGCCCTGCGAAACGTAAGGATTTTATCAATTTGCCATTGTGTTGAGACAACAAGGCTCATTTCCACTTAAAATTCAGGGAAATACTCAGAGCTTATAGCAGTTTTGGGGAAAATTATTTTGGAGTTTTGCGGAAAAGTCTCTCAATCTCAGTCAGAGAAATTATTTTCCCTTGAATTTCATTAAACGCACAAGTAGAATTTTCACAATCCTAATTGATGTAATTTTTTTAGCTTGTCTGGAAAGATTCACAAAGAGAGCTTTTTCAAGCTTGTCAAAATTATTTTCTTATACTAAGGCATTTTTTTGGGTTAGTCTTAATCGCTATCATTTAGGACTTAGGGCTGTCCACTGGCCTTTAATAAGCCAATCGCAAGTCAAAATTTTCCAAAAAACCTCGACTGATAAGAAATCAAAGAAGTTAAACCATATGGACAAGTTTGCGATCTGAAAAGCGCACAGGGGGCAGTTTCACTCATCCCAATATTTTTTCAAGGCTCATTTGGCTAATTAAAATTGCGTAATTTTTTTTCCAAAAATGTATAGGGAAAAGCTGTCAAGCTTCGCACACACCCTAACTTCGAACACTTAATATTTTTCCCATATTCCTTTAATAAATCTCACCTATTTTTTCAAGGCGACTCAAGACTAGCTATTAAAATATTATTCCAATAGATAGATCAGATTCATTAAAAGAATATTGGATAAATATGAAGTTTTCGAAGCCAGAATGTGTGCGAAGCTTGAAAGCCATCCCCTAACCTAAGTGAAATTGAATTAGAAAACTCACTTAATTTAAAGTTTCAAAAGCGAAGCCGATATGGATAAATCGAATGGCGAGTTTAGAACAATTGTCCCGCGAAAATAGGAAGAGATGCGGCTAAAATAGAAACAGTCACGATGCAGACAGCGAAAATAAATCTCATTACCTCAATTCTAATTAATTTGCAGGAAAGTAATGAAGTCACCATTTCCCAACCATGATTCTTTACAACATCCTTATGTTATGTCTATTTAAATTTAATAGAGATTTAACGGTTTCAGTGAAAGTTTTATGATTAATATAATTTTAGTCTTGAACCGATTTTAAATTTTATGACTTCGACATACCTTTTAGATCGTAAAAATTTCATGAAACCGAAATTCACTTCCCTTTCGATCTCAAATCTTTCACATTGGCATGTTTATCCCACCCAAAACAGCAATTTTGAGTAATATTACCGTTACATGTATGTATATACTGTTTCCTGTCTATATTTCAGTCTGTCTATATTGTATCCTGGATTCCAAAAATGGGTCCTATGACGGTTGTCAGAGCGTCAAATGACGGAAATTCCCTACTTTCCATTTCATGACGCTTATTACGAAAGTCACTTGTCTATTATTTTATTTCACGATCTGGGGCATTAAAGGTCGAATTAGACTTCAACAAACTTTTTATTGAGGTCTGTTTCTTTATCAGTTTCGCTTAATTCGCAGAAATCGACCATTTCATTCAATCTAGGCAGTTTTCGTGTCATTTCAATTGTTTTCCATGATTAATATTCCCAATTCACAACAACTTTTGTTTTGTAAACATGTTTTTGACATTTCAATGAGAGCGAGTGAGATCTAGACCTAGTCATCTCTTTCACTCCCATAGACAATTTTGAAAACATATTTACAAACAAAAGTTATTGTGCGCTGGTTATAATATGTTGCAAAATAATAATATATTTTACCAGAACAAACACAACAATTAAATGAAAAGATCGGTTATTTTTGAAAATTTTACATCTGAACCAATAACACCGTCCACAGGAAATTATTACAGTTAGATTACTTTAAAACAATTTTTTTGCACTTGAAAACGAAAAATGTTGCGATCCAAATTTTGTTGTTTTTTTCTCTGACGTGTCACACAAAACTGAAGATGGTAACCAAACGAAAGGTCAAAATGAGTTCAGCTTCAGAAAATAAGTTAGTAAGACTATAACTGAGCACACTGTAGGTTTTTAAACTTTGAATAAATATTATTATCCCAGAAATGCGATTTGATTTATAGAATGACCATCTTCAGACGGTCTAACGTGATAGAGGGATAAGAAAAAACAATGCCGACAAAAATTAAGCAAAAATTAGGCAGTTTCTCAGGAGTATTGTGTGATTAAAATCTAGTGGTTAATGCTCAACGCACAATAACTTTTGTTTGTAAATGTGTTTTCAAAATTTCCTGTGAGAGAGAGCGAGATGACTAGATCTCTGTTTGATTCACTGTTATTTGAATTTAAAAAAAAAAAATGTTTACAAAACAAAGATTATTGTGCGTTGGGCAGAATAGACCTACTTAAGTGAAACATTTGAAAATTTTCGGAAGGTTCATTCAGCAATAGTCCGACGTCAAAAATCTTCGCTAAAATACTCGTAGTGTCGAATTAGGGCAAAATTAACCAAAATTCGATAAAAAGTAGCAAAAAAACAATAAAAGATGTGGAGAATTATTGAGAAAACAGTGTCTAAGGTGATAGTATAGTACAAAATTGTGAAGTGCACTGTTTTTGGCGCTTCACTTTTTCGGAAAAAGACCGTCCTTTGGAGTCGCATTTATTACTCCACGGTAGTTAATTTTAAAACCGTAAAATAATTAATGTATTACTAACTCAATTGTGAGTAATGCTCTAAATAAAATTCGACGCGAATATGACTGATTTTTAAGACTCCATTTAGGAGTAATTTTTTGATCAATCTAGTTTAAATAAAAATGTGTATAAAAGACTACAAAACACTTGAGAAGTGATGTAAATTTTGATTTCATGAAATTTTTCTGATATAAAAGGCGTGTCGATGACGTTTGTTGTTACTTATTGGTGATTACTACCAATTTAGACTTAGCTAAGACACACTCAATGTGTCTCAAGGGCACTCAAAGGGTCAAGTGGTAGAGCACTCTCTCTATGGTGCAAGTGTCCCGGGTTCGAATCCCCTTTAGATCACCAGGAATTTTTCTGGCGTTAAAGGTGTTCGGATTTCATCCATCCTTGTTCCTTCATGGAATGTTGTGCCAGCATTATTATTATTTAAGACACACTTAAATCTATCTAACTTAAAGTCTATATTGTAAATTGATCTGTAGCTTGATTTGTAATCATCATTTTGACGCTACTTTGCTATTTACAACTTGAAAACGTAGTAGAACTGTTGAGCCTAGAGGAGTTGGAGGGAGAAAGTCCGTCCTGGCGAAGACTTTTCTAAGCCAACGGTACCAATCACTGTTCAGCTGGAGTGAGACTTGAAGGGTGCTAAAACGGCGGCTAACTTTAAGTTACGATATCGCTATAGTTCCGCTAGATGGGGTTGTGAGTGCTCGACGAGTTATTCCGAAGGCACAATCGAATCTGCTCCTCAGTCGGTCTTCAGCAGCGAAGCGAGAAGGACGCTAGATTCGTAGCTGCTTTGGAATGGGCAATGGGGCTCAATTCCGGGATGATGAAGGGTGCGATGGACAGTGTTCCAGCATAATCTGGAGTGAAACTTGTAGCATTCATGCTACAAAAAGGATTTTTCCACTGTTTTATGGTGATCTTCCAATGCAAAATTATAAGAAGAAATCTTGCTTTTGAACATTCTTCTTAGTACATGACGGTATTCAAGTGCTTCAGTGTTATCAACTTGTATTTGGGTTGGTTCCTGTTGTAACTGTTTTTTCTCTGTCTCCTTTGTGTTTCAAAACTACCAAAAATCGTGACAGGAACCAATAGTATGAAAAGTCGATAACGCAAAGAGCAGTCATTGACTAAAAAAAATTCAAGGTTTTCCTCTTTTCATTGGAATACCACCATTACTGCGGAATAGGTTGGTTATCAATGCTAAGATGGCGGTGGCCGCAAAATTAGAGATCTTCCTTAAAACTAAATGTAGAGGAAGTCTTTCACGTTTTGCACTCCCTCCGTCTTCAAACATTACACATTTTCTCGTATTACTTTAATAAATTTGACCAAAGTTTTTCATAAAATGTGGGAATTAATAGTAGAGTCGAAGGAACACCTCTCCGAAAGGGAACTCCTATTGATACTTTTGTCAAAATATTGAAATTTATTTAATGCATCCAGTAAAATCTAAGTAATAAAACTTTTTTTTTTCAATAATCTGTGTTTTTCGATAAGGATTAGTGTTCGAATTTCGTATTCCAAATGATACAGAGATTCCTTTCACCCTAGCTATTAATTCATATTGCCATATAATAGGTGAAATTCATTGAAGGAATATGGGAAAAATATGAAGTGATCGAAGCTAGAGTGTGTGCGAAGCCTGAAAGCTTTTCCCTTTCCAACGCATTTAGCGACGCACCCTGTAATTCCGGGTAATTACATCATTGAAATATCTAAGCTAAAAGACTCTCAAGTCCTCTCAATTCCCTGGGGAAACACTGAATGGATAAATGTATCAATATTGCCTGAATTTTGAAGCGATAGTGCGGTACTTTAAATATATTTGTAAACTTACGTAAGCTCACAGTACGCAATAAACATTGTGGAGGGTTGGAGGATTCTTCCCTCAAACCTCGTAGCATAACGATGTAATTAATAATGGTGAAACTACACACACCACTTGAGCCTAAATCCACAATCTGTGGAGATGTTTGAATTGCTAAAATAGACGGTTGTCGAAGACAACTAAATCAAATACACTCGCATGCATTCAAATAAGATCATGGTGCACATTTTGTTAATTCAATCTATCTTCCTAATTGATTGATTTTGCATGGGGATCCACGGTAGGGGGTGTAATGGGTGTATATTTGCTTAATCACAGTGGGTGGAAAAATTCTTTCGTCTCTGTGGGCTTTCAGCTGGAAAATCTCTGTGTTGTTGGGGAATTCACTTGAGATTTATGTCTCTATATTACACTTGTTTGGATTTCTTCGGTAAATTAGTGCCGGTGATTGAAGAAAGACCAAGTCAAATGAGTTTGGGATAATTAATTAAGTCTGGAATAAGTGTTTTTTTGGGGTGGAGTTCTTACACAATTGCGAGGGAGTGTTAAGTGGATAATTTTGCTCAAATAAGACACTGCACGACATTAAATATTCATGTGCCGATATATATTCTTCTCATATAAATCTTCAAGAGTGTCAGAGTGTGACAAGAGACAGAATGTCAGTCACATTGGATGGAAAAGGGGTATTAAGGAATATGCGGGTGGTGTATAAGATTAAAGACTATTGTACATGTTGATGGAGAGATTGTTTGCCCAGGGCCAGATCTCACTTATATTATATTGTGCTATTCACCCACAATTGACATTTTCCAGAAAGCCAGACAGAGATATTGGGAGTGAGAGAAGCATACCACCAGGCCATGTGGAAGCCGGAACAATTTAACACATTAGGTGACAATTGAATAATTCCAAGAGCTTTTGGCTGCTTCAACTGGCGCCTCAATTTCCCTCATTATCTCCTACTGTGACATTTTTTTCTTGCCCTCTTCCCAACTTCTGGCCTCTAAGCAATTAAAGAGGACTCCCATAAAGTCATTCTCAGGGTGTGTCACTCAATTGGAAGTAGATTTGCTTGTTTTGTATCGAAAATGTCCTCCTGGGAGCTTTCGTCTAGAGTGCTTTTCACCTTGGGTGGTCTCAGTTTCTCTTTCGCTCGTCAGTGTGTGATTTTCAATAACGCTTTATTACATGAGTTTTTTTTTATAAAAATAATTCAGTAAAATTCAAATATTTGCTAACGTTTTTTTTTCAAATTTACATAATCTTTTGAATAAGGTTCAAAGTTGATGGACTTGCAAAACAGTTTGCCCAATGAGGGACATGTTAATGGTCCCAGGGTCGACTTATAGGGAGAGGTGGTCACTGTGCCGCTCACGGTTCACACGATTGCCGATATTTTGCAAAAATTGTACCGATTTCACATAAATTTTGTCGATCTCGTGCCGATTTGCCGAGTAAGTCTAGAAGATTAGTGCTTCCAGTACAATACATTAAAATTTAGCACTGGATTTGTCTGTAGGAAATTTATGGTGTTATACGAGTTTAAACGAATCTACTCCGCTATTTCAGGATGACATTGTTCTTTCGGGTTTATTCCAAAATTAAAACTCAAGTTTCCAGAGCTTTCGACACAGTATCGTGTCTTCTTCAGTGTTTCTTGGTTAGTCCAATATCTTGGATTATGTCACTATTTTGTCTGATTTTCCACTCATCAAATTTGGAAAACAGTTGGGAGCTATTAATGAAAAATTACAAAACTATCACTAAAAATATTTTTCTGACTTTTCGCTGCAAACGGCTTGGTACTCGAATCTACGGATACTTCGTTAAAATTGTGCCGATCGGCACAATTTTAGCTCCAGATCGGCACAATTTTGCCGATCGCCGCTCACGATGCACTTTGAGAGCCATTTATTCATCCCTTGGGGGTCCTCATAAGATCTTAAGTCTCTATCTCTAACCGTTTGGCCTCTAGGCAATGTACCGTAGACCTTCAAAGTTGAAGCCAATTTCTTATTTTCACATACAGATGCGTATGAAGATTTTTCTGCACTCGTGACTGTCACACGATACATTAGGGCGTTTCAACAGGAAAAAAATTTTTTGGCACTATTCTCACGGTGCTGTATTTGATGAGACAAGAAAGTTTTTCTTCTACGACCATATGATCAGACGCTGTTTAGAGGTGGCTGAACGACCCTCTCTGTAGTGTAAAATCCGGTAAAATCAGAAATTTGTTCTACAGAGAGGGTCGTTCAGCCACCTCTAAACAGCGTCTGATCATATGGTCGTCGAAGAAAAACTTTCTTGTCTCATCAAATACAACACCGTGAGAATAGTGCCAAAAAATTTTTTCCTAGTTGAAACGCCCTACGATACATATCAAAATTAAGGTGCACCTTATGAACAAGACTCTTGGTCTCGTAAAGAGGGATAAATATACTAGATTCCTGTCTAAATGCGTTCTTGTTCTGGGAAGAGTTAGCTGAGTTTAAGATCAGTTGAACCTACTCTGAGAAATCTGCTACATCGAAAAGTAAGCTCTCTTTCAAAAATATCTTGGAAAATCAGGTCTTAATTAGGGATTAAAGAGAACACCCCACAACTTGCTTAGTGGCCTCTACACACTAGATAAATTTATGTCCATATTGGCTCAGTTCAGTAGTAACTTCTCGAAGACAGAAAGCCACTCTAAAGCCAAGTCAAACCTATTCGAAAATCTGCCGGAAGCGTAAAGTGCAAGTGCACTCGCCGCTTTAGCGCTGATTATTCTGCCACTTCGAATTTCGATATTCTTGACACGTCAATCGTCTCCAATGTCAACAAAGTGAATTTTTGTGCAGTTTTGTGGAATTTCCGTATGTCAGAACGTTTAAATTGCAATTTTATTAAGATAAGTGTCCATCGGTTTAAATGTTAGAATTTCCAACGGGTTTTTATGTAAGTTCTCTCTGATATAGGGTAAAGTGGTACAAGTTGGACCATAGTACAAATTGGACAGGGCTTTATTTCTTGATAAATTTAGTACTTTATTTTTATTTGTATATTTTTAATGCTTTAGTTTAATAATTTGGTTCCTAGTGCTAAAAAAAATTAGTACTGTATTTATCAAGAAAAAATCCCTGTCCAACTTGTACCGGCGAATTGTCCAACTTGTAACACTATGTCCAATTTGTACCACTTTATTCTACCTTCGAACCGATAAAGGAAAAAACTCAATCGGATAGAGCTCTCAAATCGGGAAGGTTATTACTGAACGAGAGGATTTAAGTTTTTCTTGCAAAAGCGTAAAAAATTTGCTTCAATATGGACATAAATTTCTCTAGTATGTAGGGACCATAAAGCGTCTTACTGTGTTATCACACTTGCACATTAAAATTTTAATATGATTCACATTAATTGTCGCTGGTGAGTGTCCAAATGTGTAATTTTTTGTGTGTTTGAATCATTTTATATTCAAAATTTGATCTATTTGTTGATAAAAAGGTAGACTTGGCCCGCAAAATTTGATATAAATTGATTTATAACATTAATGCGAAAAATTTATTTATTTTATTTTTATTTATTTATTTAAACCAAACTGCCTTTGAAACTTTGCGTCTCTTAGAGGCATAATAACAGAGGCTTATGCGTCCACCGCCGTCTTAGCGTTGGTGCCCAACCTACTCCGGAGCCAAACGGTGGAAATGCTTCTTCTCAGGTTGTATTGATGCGATTTTCTCTTCAATTTTTTAATGTGAAAAATATTTATGCTTTAGGTAAATTTAAACTTATTTTTGCAGGCCAAGTCCACTTCTTTATCAATAAATAGAAAAACACCAAATATTAAGTGACTCAAAGACACAAATAACATATTTGGACGCTCACAAGCGACAATTAATATGAATCACATTAAAATTTTAATATGCAAGTGTGATAAAGCCGTTAGGATGACCCTTTTCCTGGAAATTCTAAAATGTATTTTTCTTGTAATTTAATTGATGAGAAGTAAAAAACTGTATAAATACATAAATAGTGTATATTAACATTATTTTTGATTCACCCCAAAGAACTTCTCTCAATGTTTTGACAAGCTCAAAAAAAATGTTCCCTTGTGATAGATGTTTTGCTATAAATTTTTATCTAAACATAACGCTCATGATACGATGTTGTTTGAATAAACGTTTGAGGGGTGTGCGTCATAAGAATTTCTCCGTAACATAGTTCCTTATTAAAAAGGATTTTCTTTTAAAAAGCTTCGGAAAAATGCGCAGCATTTTTTAAAAATTACTAAATATCTTTGAAGATTACATAAGGTAAAGTACCCTCATTCGACGGGGTTCCTCGACTCGACCGGTGGGTCAATTTTTGAATGCTTGATGGTCAAATTTCGTCAATATCTATGAATTTCTCACTGGTTCGTATTATTCATGGAATGATTGACCTATTGATGTTAGACCAAACGCAAAATATTATAGCAAATATAAATAAATTGAATAAGTAAATCTACCAGTCGAGCGAGGGCACTTTACCTTTGTTCAGTCTCTGCTGCAGCATTCTATGCAGCAGAGCTTTGAGTAACGTTCTATGAAAAGACATATGCTGGTGCATTTTGACTCCTCTAATATATTCTATAGAAACACCTGAAAGCTCTCAAGAGTTTCATGGATGTTCCACTCTCAAACATTGTCTAATTTAAAACTAATTCTGACATTTCACTGTACACGTGGAATTTTCACACAGAATGATTATCAATTTTCCCATGAGTCAAAAGCAAATAAATTGTCTGTCGCAAGGAGTTTAGGAGAAATTCTGAGGTGGAGAGAGTACCTTAAGAATGCCATTGTGCAAAACCCCCTGATTGAGACACGTGAAATATATGTATATACCATGTTCTTCGTCAAAAACCGTGGTGTTATGTTATTTTCTCTTTGCCATTGTCACTCTTGTCAAGAGGAGCTTTACCCAAACATCCCCATCCATATGGGGAACTCTGATGAGGGGGTTGAGATGGGTAAACAAAAGTGAATGTGTGTGGAAAATTCTTCAAAATCCACCATTTGAGAGAGTTTTTCCCTTTCGCGCTGTTTTTTTTTGTCCTTTTTCTCTTTTAACTCCCACAAATACATGATGAGAAATTGAGTGTAAGGAGCAAAAAGCTCTGTGAGCTTTTTTCTCTGATGAGGGTAACTTTAAATAGGGATATTTAACAGATGGGATTGAGGATGTTGTATGTGGTGTAGAGAGTCAATTAACAGGAAAAGTTACACCCCCAGAAAAATTGTTGTAGTAAAATGAAATTGAAAATTAATTACTTTTGAAAAATCTACCTCAAAAACATATGAGAAAATCAATGAAAAACATTAAGAAATTTTGAAAATAGTCGAAAAATTACGTTGTGGGGGGGGGCGCTAAGCGCTACCTAAACAATTCAGTGAAAAGGTGATAAACTTAATTAAACCTATCTCTTGGTTATATCTGTATGGAAATACAGCAGAGTAGACGCGCGCGAATTTTCTTGGTTTTTTTGTAGCAACCTCTTCGATTGATGTCTCCTCGGGAACTTTTATATAATCCTACACCGACAATATTATATCAATTCCCGTAAAAATATTTAATGAAAGATACACCCTAAAGTATTCGCCGAGATATTTTGTGGAGGAAGTAAAAAAAGAAAACAATGCGAGAAAAATGAAGAATTGCCTTTTATTTGAAGTTTTTTTTTAGGTGGATAGGACTTGTCCAGGGACATTCGTTGGAATTTTCTATGACGTTCCAAGGAATACTCTGAGGACAGTTGGTTTTCTGGTATCTTTATAAACGAAAATTTGATTTTGATTTGCGAAGAATTTGAGCAACGGATTTTTCCTTGGACTTTCACTGGAAATTCCAATGACATTCCCAAGAAAACTCCGAGGAAGGTTCATTTTGTGGAATTTCACGAGAAATCTTCCATTTATTCTGCAAAAAACATTGTCCAGGATAAAAATTGTGATTTATTTTGCAAAGATTTGGAGCAACGGATTTTTCCTTGGCTTTCCGATATATATTCCAAGGACATACCAATGGATACTCCGTAGAAGATTCGTTTTGTGGAATTTTACGAGAAAGCTTCGATTTATTCTGCACAAAACATTGTCCCGGATAAAAATTGACATTTATTTTGCAATGATTTGGAGCAACAGATTTTTCATTGGATTTTTGATAGAATTCCGAAGGACATTCCAATGGATACTCTGAAAAAGGTAGGTTTTTATTGTTCTATAAATAATGTTATACAAAACGTTCTGAGCTTAGAAAAAAAGTACTTTTTATTTTACAAAAAATGGCACAACGGATTTTTCCTTGGACTTCCGGTAGAAATTTCAAGGACATTCCATGGAATACTCCAAAGAACCCTGGCTTTCGTGTAGATAAGTAGCTTTTTACAAATATTATCTCAGATTGCAAAATGCGTTTTACTTCAGAAAGAATTCTAGAAACGAATTTGTCTACGGACTTCAGATTGCTTCAGATGGATTCTTTAATTACATTTCTTTAAAAACATTCTGGTTTTATCACTCAGTAATGTTCTCGTTAAATAGTCATTTTATAAAGAAAAATTACCATTTATGTCTTGGAGACATTCAGAAAGGAAATGTACTGTACATTTTCTTTGAAATGTCCAATGAAATTCCAAAGAAAATTCCGAGGACACATGGGAATTTTTTAGGCACATATTCCATGAACAATTTCCTAAATTAAAATTTTAGGAATGCAAATTAACATTAAACCTAACCCTTGTTGGCATTCTTGCAGTTAAGAAAGTATTAATCTTAATATTAATATTATATGTGACATGGTCGTGAGAGTGATGACCTTTTAGTGAAACCTTTTCATCTATTGGACTTTTAGAAAAAAAATCCACGTGAATTCTAGCTTTGGGCTTATAAATGGAAGCAAAAGTTCTTCATTGAAGCTTTCAAAAAATCCTTTAAAATGTTAAAGAAATAAATTAGAATATTTATTTTATTATTTGAAAGCCACATTATCGCCCAATCGATTAAATTCTATATTGATTAAGAACATTTTGTGAAACATATAGCAACTTTTCCCTTCAACTGTATAGAAAGTCTCAAGTCAAATGGATATGTTTACAATTCCCTTGGCACTACCTTGGAAAAGTGTTCAAAATATTTTCATCAAGATAGGGTCGCCTTTACAATTCCCTGAACGAATCTACACTTTAGGCACTTTGTGGTATTGTATAGTGCTTCCTCCCCCAGAAAACTTCAGGCTTGGGTTAAATGTGGGTGTAAGTAGGTTGAAAAATGTGAATATTTTTCTGTTATTATCCCATCCACCTGATAAACTTACTTAATCTATGAGGATGCCTTGGCGAGAATCTACCTTGTGACCAAGTCCTCTTTAGTACTTAAGGGATGGCCCATGCCATCCCACTGGTATCGCATTGTCTCGGTGAATTTACTTCGAATGGCAAGAACAAAAAACACGAGCTCTAAAAAATTTTTGGTTCAATATGTCGAGAGAGGTGGCAAGAAGAGCCCACAAGAATAACATCTTAAAATGACACTTTTTATGATGGTGTACACAATTTGTGATACTGTCTTGTAAACTTTGGTGATATAGAAAGGCATGCAGCAACACTTTACGAGGCATTTTATTGGTCGTCACACTGTGGATCTGTTTTTTTCTGTTCCTTCGTGCTTCAAGATGCTTCTTTTGGATACCGCCTAGTTCTTTTGTTACATTTATATTATACTCTTCAACTATGAAAACCAATTGGTGTGACATATTTTTTGCACCCTCCCAGGACCATCGCCCTTTTGGCTTCATGCTGCTTTGCAGATGTATTCAACTTTTGAGATCTTATTTTTTAAACAAAACAAAACGAGATATCTTGTCTTGTAAAAGTAAAATGACCGTGTGATTAAACCCAAGTAGCAGCATGAGTAAATTTTAGTAAATTTTAGTATCGAAAAAAATCACTCGAGCCGTTTTCTAGATGAACTAAAAAAAGCGCCGGTAGATAATACTTTTTAGAGGAGAGGGGTCACCGAAGACTGGAAGTTGATATCTCTTACCGCTTAAGCTCTAGAACGGTAATAAGTTGAAAAAAGATGATTATATAAACTGCCCTCTCTCTTTGAGTTCGAGCGGTTTTTCTTAATCGTGTAGAGGCCTAAAATTAAGTTTGTCTTGCCCAAAAAACGGGCTACGTCAATGGCAAACGGTTTCGGAATAGTAAATTACCTAAATCTATTCCAAATTTATCTAGCTACAATAATCCATTTCGATTTTGTCAATTTTTTCAATAAAATTTTTTTTTACTACCTTCTTCTTAGAAATGCATCATTTATGTTACAAAATCGCACATAGCCGTTTTTGTAAAGCTCTATTAAAAAGTATTTGAATAAAAATCATCCAATTATATGGGACCTTAAGATGAAATACCCGAGATCTACAAGGTAGCGTGATTTGACCATCTTGATTTGACGTTTCTGTCCGCCATTTTGAATAATTGTCAAAAGTAAAGCTCGTCCGATTGAGTTGAAATTTTAGTATATTGTAGCTGATGTCGAGACCTTTTCAGAACGTATCTTAGTCGCGGTCTAGGTCAGGCAATAACCTAGATACAGAAGCTCAAAGTATTAAATTTTGACGCTTTCAGGAATACAGATTTATCGCTTCATGTATTGAAACCATAAAAAAAGACAGTGCTATCGTTAGAAGTTGAGGTTATACGAACAAAGAAAAAGAAAAATATTGTTTTTGTTTATAACAGAAAATATCATTTCAGGATCTAAAAAGCTATTGGTCCAAAGATACAAAAATAAAAATAAATAAATAAATAAACAAACTTTTCGTTTTTTTTTTAAATTCTGTAAAAGTATATGAATATAGTAAATAAATTCTTAACAATTTTTTTTTGTTTATTAGGACACATCGTATAAGCCCCAGATATTCAAAATTAAAAAATAGAGACCTCGGAAATGTAATTAATTCAAAATTTACAACTTTTAGTCTCTGCATCCAGGTAATTGCTTGACCTAGATTGGACTTTAGATACATTCTGAAAAGGTCTTGATATCAGATACAAAGATACTAAAATTTCAAATCAAACGGACAAGTTTTTTGTTTTGACAGTTATTCAAAATAGCGGACAGAAACGTCAAATCAAGATGGGGACCACGACATCTTGTAGTTCTCATGCATATCACTCTTAGATGTGAAGGCTTTTATTGCCGTTTGTTACTAGAAATTGTTTATTTTTTTAGTATTTATTAAAAGTGCAAGCCATTTTTCCTATTTTTTTTTATCATAAAGTTCTATAAACTGAATGGTAATAGCACAAAATCCATTCATTAACAACTGAATACAAATAATTTTACCAATTTACCCTCTTCATTTCATTTTAACTATCTGTTTTTAAAAGGTAAAGGGGAAAAATAGCGAAAAAACGTGCAGTCACCCGCAACGACGGTGCGTAAACCACTTCTTCCATTTGAATTCCTCAATTCCGAAGTCTATAAAACGAGTAAGCCTCACAGCTGGAGTTTCATTCTCCAGAAGTGTCTCGTCTAAAAAGTAAGTGGGACCTTAAATTTGCGCAAAATCTCATTGATTTTCGAAAAAGTTAAATTCAATTTCAAATTTCCTAAATAAAAACTAAACAAATTGGCTCCGTTCAGTAATAACCTTTCGAAGAGGCAAAGCCACTCCAAACCCAAGCCAAATCTATTCGAAAATCTACCGGATGCCTAAAGTGCAAGTTCATATACCCGCCGCTTTAGCGCTGATTGTTCTGCCATGTCGAATTTCGATATTCTTGACACTTCAATTGTCAACAAGAGTGTGCACACTTTTGCTGAAAAAAGTGAATTTTTGTATAGTTGTGGAATTTTAGGATGGCAATTGAATTGCAATTTTATTAAGATAAATGTCCTTTTCATGAACTTGCTCAGTTTTGTGTAACTCGTCGGTTTAAACGTTCGAACTTCCAACGGGTTTTTAGGTAAATTCTCTCTGATTTACCTTCGAATTGGTAAAGGAAAAACCTCAACCGGAGAGAGCTCTCAAATCGGGAAGGTTATTACTGAACGAGAGGATTAGAGTGAAGCGGGAATATCATAAACTTCTGAAGTGTCGTAGCTCTGTTTATTTTTCGACAACAAGGTGAAAACTGACACATCGTTAATCTCGAAATAATTTCGAAACTTCGAAATACGAATAGGAAGTATTTAAGCTACAACGCGGACATAACGAGAAGTAAAAATGTATTTTCTTTGACTCTCGAAATCGATTATCGAATGTATTTGCTCTTGGGGAAACTCCAGCTTCAATCATTCATAACTTTTTTTTAATTTATTTTGCATTTAATTATCTTTTGAATACTTTTGTACCATTACAAACATTTTCAATTATTCATAAAAAATATATATATAATCCTATTTAAATACCTTCGCGTCTTTCTTCCCAGGCTAACCAAGTGAAATAAAATGTTCAGTAGTTGTTTCATATCATAAAATAGTTCTTATTTGCATATAGAGCATAATATTTTAATTAAGAAAAGAACAAGTTCAAGAAAGTTGAATACACCTGTTCGTTCTTTCTGTTTCAATCTTCCACCCAAAGTGACTCTCAAACTAAAAGACTTATTGGAAAATTTTCCATCATCCATAAAATACTATTATTGAGGAAAAAAAAGCCATATTTTGGCGTTATTTACTGGATATTTGGATGGTATGGATGGAGAGGTTAACCATTTTGCACCATCCCAAAATGAAGCTTAAACCGCGGAAAATGTCACTTCCGTGCTGGAAAAGCGATTTTTCATCAATACCACAACGGTATACACCTCTCTTTTCCCATTTCCAAATCTCACGAGAATTTTATTGTATTTATTTGATTCACCAAAAAAAAGCTAACCTTTAAAATGCTCTCCACACTTCCAGTGTCAATATTTACCGAAAAGGGGACGACCAGACACAAAAAAAAAAGCTCACAGTTTATTTATAGCAACTGCAATTGATTTTGGACATAATTTATACTAATATTTATTCTATGGCATTTGCGCAAAAAAATAATGGATTTTTTTCACATCAATTTTTTTGTGTTCATTAATTTATCTATTTATGATAACTTTGAAATGTAATTGGATATTGATGGGAAATTTTCCCATTAGAAGTCACTTGGGATATGAGAAGTTGTCATTATTATCCAATATGAGTAAGGCATTACCAATCTCCCAAAAGATTGGCTTCCCCATTGTTTCTCAACACCCACGTTGAGATTTTGCTCCCAAAAGAGTCCCCAAATGCCTCTTCAATTGCTAAAGAAGAATTCCATACAATACCCCATCAATGGCTTTCCTTTCGTTTGTCCTTTCTCCTCAAATTTCTCACCAATTGATGAGGTTGTCAAAAGAAGCTTTTCACCATTCCCCCTCGGCCAAAAGCTTGTTTCATTTTCCCTCACTCAATTGGACCAATTCATCCAGAATATTTGATGATTTTCATAAAATTCAAGTGGATTATTTCAGAAAAGCTCGTATTAGAAAAATTACACAAAGTTCAGTGATAGATATTTTTATGAAGACGCTAATTAAAGAAGCTTTTTGTGAATCATTTTTTTTAAGAATTACTAATTTACCACCACTACAACGAATTCTATCTCATTATTGCAATATTTATGGACAAACACACTTAAAGAACAAATTAATAACTTTTATGATCCCATTTCTGTTTCAGCAATCATAGAATTATTTATAATAATTTCAATATTTAAAAGTCACTTTGATGAGATATTCATAATTTTTTTTGTCACAAATAATTGATGATTGCAATAAAATTAATTAATTGATCATTGCAATAAAAAATCAGTTATCAGCAGAAAATTTTCAATTTGGCACAATTAACCAAATGCGTAGGGCAAGTGTACCAAATTTCGGCCAGCTTGCAATTCCGGCCACTTTTTTTGTTCCTCGAATTTCCATGAATTTTTAGTTTTGGCATACTCTAGAGCAGGGGTGTGCAAGAACCGTTTGAAACCGAATAAACGTCAAAATAAGTTGGTTCAGGTAGCGTTTTGACCATTAACGTACAAGTTTCATTTGACGTTTGTTCGGTTTCAAACGGTTCTTGCACACCTTTGCTCTAGCAATTATACAACGCAAATATACAACAAACAATGTAGCTTTGACAAACTAGATAATGTGAAAAAGACATTGGTAAGATGTCGGAAAGGCAATGAAATGAGAACGAATGTGGCCGAAATAGGCCACCAAAGCTATGTATAAATTTTTATTCATTTCAAAATCTATTAAGAATGATTTTAGAATAAATAAAGGCAATAAACTGTCTACAAAGTTCCAAGCAACATTCCTGAAGAAGAAGTAATAAAAAATTCAATTTGTATTAAAAGTATTACATTTTAAACTTGAGACTTTGGCGCTTTCATGAAACTATGCCGAAATTTGGCCCATTTACCCTACATTGAAATTTTTTTTTCAAATTAAAGAGCTTTCAAAAAAAAACTTTAAGATAAATTGCAAACATATAAAATTTTATATAAAGTCTGATTCGTGTAAAATGTCTGTCAACCTTTATAATTAAACCATTAATAACTTCCTGATAACTATGCTAAAATGAAATTTCAAACTGCTTAAAGGTGTTTAAGTAGTTAAAACTTTTAAAAGACCTTCTGAAATAAGAGCCAGCAATTAACAGAAATCATGATACTAAATATCCTACTTAAATATTATACCACGAAATTTATTATTCAATTCTTATTATAGAAAATAAATTTTCTATTGTGAATATCGTTACACCGAAATTTTAAAATAAAGCATATTAGCTCAATTAATAAATAAATTTAGGCCACGCCCTCTTTAATAATTACAGTCTTTCCGTACAGAAGTAGATCTTCGAAAATCTATTTAAAGATCTAAAAAAGAGACTTTCTTACTTCTTGATAATTCCTCAAGGTGGCTGAAGCACATCCTGTTCGAATTTTGAAGTGCTCAAGTGTCAAAATGTGACGGTCTTCACATTGTTGTGAGGAAAAAAACAGAACAATGATGTTTACTATTCTTGCCCCAGTATTTAAGCACTCCATGATCACTGAGTAACGCTTTTGCCAGCTTTTTAGTGTGATATTTGATAAATTTTCCAAACCTTGTTCGAAAATTTAGTATGAAAATTCGAAATTGAATTTGAATTCTTCGAACGTCAACGACTTTTTGTGCAAATAGCCATTTACCTTTTATGCAAGAATCTATTGGAGAAATAATATATTGGATAATAATATAATATATTATTGGAGAATCAAAATCTACTTCTGTTTGGGCTCAGTCAATTTGTATTTGTAGAACGAATGCTACAAGCCCCACACCAGAACATTCTATTTACTGCTAGTATTCCGGAGATTTAGCCCCATTGACTATTTCAAGGTGCCGACGAATCCAGCATCCTCCTCGCTTCACTGATGAAGACCGACAGAGAAGCCGATTCGATCGTACCTTCGGAATATCTCGTCGAGCACTCACAACCCCATCTAGCGGAACTATAGAGATATCGTAACTTGCGGTTATACGGTCTTCAGACCTAAGGCTTAACCATCTAGCTTAATTTCTCTAATTCCTTATCAGGCGTGGTTTTTTGGGAAATTGTTGTTTATGATTGGATATTAAGGACAAATAATCCATTAGATTTTGAAAAATTAATAAAATTGCTTGTTATTTAGATTTTTGAGACCTTCGGGAACTGGGCTAAACCTCCAGTCTGAAGCCGAAATTACCTGCCGTTATAACACTCCTCAGAGTTACCACCCCAGCTGAACACTGATTGGTACCATTGGCTTAGAAAACTCTTCGTCAGGACGGGCTTTCTCCCTCATACTCCTCTCGGCCCAACAGTTCTACTACAAATTGAAGTTAATATTTCGGGGCAGACTACAAAAATATGAAACACGCCTCCCTTCAACTTGTATTGCAAATCAAATTGTTGAAAAATAAATCGCTAAATTAAAGAAAAAAAAATCATCGTTAGAAGCACGAGCAAAAAATAGGCAATGTGATTCCGCACCCACTTTATTAGCATTATTAGCACACAAATCAGATGATTTTTACCTTGTCATCTCTAGGGTTGAAGGAACACCTATTGGCACTTTAAGAAATCGCATCATGGCTTATTGGCATCCTATTTTGTACCAAATGGGATGTGAAATTTGAACCCTTATGCCGGCTTCAGATATAAGGTTTAGCCCAGTTCACGATGATCTCGAAATTCAAAATAGCAACCAAGTTTATTGGTTTTTCAAAATTAAATGGATCGTTTGCTCATATTGTTCAATCTTAAAAGATAATTTTCCAAAAAATCTTGATTGATAAAAAAATTAGAGAAGATAAGCCATATGGCTAAGCCTTAGGTCTGAAGCCCGTATTATCTTTATAGGAAATGGTAGGTTAATGAAAAAAAAATCAGTGTTTGTATTTTATTTAAATATCAATATTTTTACGAGATTGCCAATAGGTGTTCTCTGCCGAGCAGGTGTTCTATCGACTCCACGATAATTGGAATTTGTCTGATGTAAACAAAATAAATAACAAAAATTGAAGTTTCCACGCCTCTTCCAAAACCACGCCCACTTGAGATCTTTACCTTCACACAACGCTGTTATTTTTTATTCACACTTTCATAAGATTGATGAAACAGGTAGAAAATGTTTTAAGAATTCTTGTTTTGAAAATTATTTGTATTATCATTCTATGACAGTGTTTACTATTTTCATAAAAGAAAAGTATAAAAGGGCATGGCTTGTCTCACTTAAGAGAAAACCATTGTAATCTTAACTTAATGGTTCAGTCTTCTACTATTCAATAATTAATATTCAAAAATAATAACTTCAATTAGTTATAACGCCCGAAGGGAGATTTATCTTATTTACTTGTTGAATCTCATCTGACCATCAGTAAGGGAATTTTTTGATTTTGAGGAATTGTCACACGTGAACTCGAAGCCTGACAAAGCCAATCGAGGTTTTTCTAATATCACATGAGTTTGAAAATGCAATTCATTGATATTTTAATGTAATCACTTACTGATATTATGTAAATACAAGATCAAGACGAACTGTCTTGATTGAATTGTTTAATAAAACTCATTGTCATTTTGAATTCCCATAAATCTCAAATATGTGACTTTTGACAATGCCACATGACAATGTCGTGGTTACAGAATCACTTCTTCAAATAAGCTTTCCTTTCGATCGCAATTTGTCATATATCATTACCAGAGCGTTATAGAATAACCATACAGGACATAAATTAAAGCCTGAATAAAATTCTGTCTTTCATGCATTACTTTTAAGAACAATGTCACACGGGATGTCATGGGGACAATGTCATACGACAAAATTTAGAACTTTTTATGTGATAAATTCGGCAAAACTATTCGAAAATGTGATTCATATCGATCATTGAGAGATTGGAGAGATTCATAAAGCTGCTTATAATGGTCATTCGACCTTCACTGATCTCACCGGCCTTAAATGTTGCCCTGCTTCCCCTACTTACGAATTTAACTAAGATAATTTGTCATATGACATTGTCAGATTGTTATAGAATTCCTTTACAGGAGGTAACCGGGAGGGTAATTCTGGAAATGCCATATGACAAATTGGATTCGAATCTTAGGAGAGCTTTTTCGAAAATGCGATTCTGTAGCCGTGAAATTGCCATTTCAACTCATGTGACATTGTCAGAAGTCACCTATTTGAGATTTTTGGCAATTCAAATGACAATAAATTTTGTAAAACAAATTAACCAAGACGTACTGTATTTTCATAAAATCAACAAGTAAAGGTATTTCATTAAAAAATCAATGAATTGCATTTTCGAACTTATAAGATATGACAAAAAAAGCTCGATTGGCATTGTCAGATTTCGAACTCACACATGACAATGCCACGAAAATTACAGAATTCCCCTAAAGGCCTCAATTAGGGCCTACCATTCAGAGCTTACCAATAAAGCCTAAAATAATGTGTATGGCCGGATGATAATTACACTGAGAAAAAAAGAGGGTGCGATTAACTTTTTTTCCTCATAACTTTAACACTTTTTAGGTGTAAAAATATATTAACATTTTTTAATGTTAATTTTACACCTTTTTAAGGGTAAAATTAACATTTCCGGAATGTTATTTTAACTCTTTCGGATTTCTCTCAGTCAGTGTAAAGACTTAACTCTGAGCACGTCTTGCCCCTAAAGGGCTATAAAAATCGATGTTCTGATTAAATTGAGTCAATTATTGTCTATCAAAAACAACATATAGCCGATTTCTATATCAGTTTAAATAAACACTTTAAGAATAAATTACTCACGTAGTTTTGAAGATATTACGTGAGAAATGTCCGACAAAAGCGACAGAAGAAAAGAATTTATAGTAATTAAGTGGTCGCAATTTTCAGAGCTTTTATTACCTCTTTATTATTATTTTTATTATGTGGCTCCTTCGATATTACAGAGGCACAAATATTACCAACATTTTATATTAGATTAAACGGCTTTTAAAATAAACCCTAATTTTCTTTACTACAAAGAAAACAATTAGAAAAAAAAGAGGAATAAGACACTGAATCACCAAAATTAGAATTCTGGCTGAAGTTGTGCCACTGTAATATCAAATAAGCGATATGCAAATGTTCTAATAGATTCAATTTTCTTCTTCTCAGTAATCACTATTGAAATTGTAGTCAAAGTTAAACTTACGCAACTGCTATAAAGAGAATTTTGACATCAAAAATCAACAATATTGTGCAAAATGCTAAGCTAAAGAGTAAAATGTCTCAAAGTAACTTTACATGATAATACTTGCTGTGCATAAAATAAATGTATGTTAAACAAGGGATATGCCATGTTTGCTCAAAGTTTGTCTTTTGGAGCAATTTGGAGACAGGTGGAGTGTGAAAAGTGTTCAATGTTCTCACTTCCTATGCTTATTTTTCTTTCCAAAAACTCCCTCTCTATCCCATTTTCTCTTGCATATAGACTAAGAGTGTTCATTGTGATGCACTTAGCTCGTGATAATCTCAAATGAATTTTAATATACTCCTCCACAAGTGGCTGATAATGTCTCTTGGAGAAACTCCCCATACTAAAGGAGAGGTTCACAAAATTAATCGTCTGAGTTGTCCTAATAATTCTACATGATATCTCCTGGAGATATTCTCAAGAGACCAATAATTTTTTTTCTCTCCATACCAAACCGCATAGGCAAATAAAAGTTCCTCAGGAGATTTTCACCACGTGAAATGAGATAAAGTGTCACGAAATTGTTTGAATATTCACGAGCACGCTCCTTTCGTATTTCCTCAGGAGTATGCTCTTATTTTTTTATCCACCTTCATTTGTTTAACATTCTCATTCAATTTATGCTTCTTGAGCCTTTTTACTTGTTCCTCCTTTTTTTTCGGCACGAGAAGGAAAACTTTAGAGCTTTTGCATCCTTCCTCTTTTTCCGCTTCATTACTCTTGGTACCAAAAAAAAACTTTGGTGACTTTTGCACATTGATTCTCTTTTTATTTTTATCCGAGAAGAACCTCTCCTTGGGAAAATAATCCCAAATCCCCCAAAAACAATTCCTCATTTTTGTTTCTATTTATGTTTAATCATGACAAAAAAAATTGTTGTATACTCAGGCAGGATTTATTTACAATCGTGCATTGCAATATTTATGAAAGGTATGTCCACGCGTAATAAAATATTATACAACAAAATAATAGCTATCAAATATTGTTTTTAACAAATGAATTTTCCATTGATATCAATTTCCCTAGCTTATGAAATACCAAAAAATATTAATTAACAGATTTTATTGTTAATTATATAAACCTACAAATATGTTGGAATTGAAATGCAGCGTGTGGTTTTATTTTAATTTGGCTGAAAACGGACTGGAAAATCGATTTTGAATGAATATACACACGTATAGCGAGAGGATTTCCTGACAAATAATCACCTAATTTGTTCATTATCACCTATGCTAGCTCAACAATCATTATAGTCCATTGATGATGTTTTTCGAGAGAGATCGTGCTAAACATCCGCGTGCTTTACAACTTCCTAACATTTTGCCCCACAGCCACATTTCCATTGATTCCCAAAATAACAATACAAAAACCTGACTAAATGGGCGGGAGATGGGGAATTAACGGCGATAAAGTTAATAAAGAGGATTTCATTCTGTTGCTCTTCAAGTATTACCTCACTTTTGATTTTATTCTTTCTTTCTGATGGTTATTCTTCACCTCAATCTTGATCCAAAGGCTCGTTATTTATAAAATCGAAGTAACTTCTTTGGAAGACTACTTTTAAAAGATTGAACGATTCATTACATCACTGAGAGAAATCCGAAAAAGTTAAAATAACATTCCGGAAATGTTAATTTTACCCTGCATTATTAATCTGAAATCGGTGTAAATATTATGCTTTTTAGGTGTATTATGGGTTAAAGTTACCCTTTTTCATGTTAATTTTACACTTCAAAAGGTGTAAAATTAACATTAAAAAATGTTGATATATTTTTACACCTAAAAAGTGTTAAAGTTACGAGGAAAAAAAGTTAATCGCACTCCCTTTTTTTCTCAGTGATTAAATGTCTCAAAATCGTTAACGTTCCAAAATCAATAAAATACTAAAACTCTTTTCTTTTTAATATTTTTGCCAACCAATAACAAATTTTTAATAATTATACAAACTGAGCCGAGACACACGAGGGGATTATATATTTATAACAGATGGTAGGGAGATTTTATCCTAGCCTCGAACCACTCGGGGGTATTTCCAGAGACTGACTACTGAGGGCAAATTTTTGAAACTCTGGAGATTCTTGAGTACATAGAACGATTACTTTACATTATAAAGAAGTCGTTCCAAGAGGAATTGAATTTATGGGATGTGCGTGTGGATTTATCTCGGCCACTAAAGAGCTGACCGTGACGGGTATGCGAGTGCGAGTGATAAAAATTGGCCCTTTGGTGTATATTTTGAAAACTTTAGATAAATAACACCAAAGGGCCAATGGCATATCCGGCATATCGATGACTCAGAATATAAGTCGTATAACTCGATTTTTTGCAAAAATTCATTTTTTCGCTATTTGGGTACTTTTGCCATCTTCTATCTTTCCTTAAATATTTTATAACAAAAAATTATAATTAGGGTATATGTCCTAATTCAAAACCATTTCCAGACGCTTTAACTTCGACAGAAGATTCAACACATTAAGTTCATTTTTTTTTTTTTTTTTTGAAGAGAATTACATAAATTTGCTCCTTGACTCTTCTAGAATGTGACTGTTTAGTGAAAACTCTTTAGATATATTTTGAAAACCTCTTAAATACAAGAAAAATACGCGAGCGTAAATTGCTTCTATTGGAAACAAATTAATCCAAATGGAGACAAGGGAAAGTTTCTAATTGGAGACAAAGAGTCTAACTGAATAAACTTTCCCATCTAAAACAATAAGAAAATCGGGAAATCGACAATCAGAGCAAATGCAATTGGCTAAAGGTCGTGTAGCAAGGCAAGCAGGGCATATGGCCTCTATAGCTCAATTGGTAGAGCACTCGTCTAGTTAACGAGAGGTCTCCAGTTCGATTCTGGGTGGAGGCAGGAATTTTTCCTATCTCCACTGAGAAAAAATGGATGATTTGAGTGTCATTTGCTCTGATTGACGATTTCTTTGTACATAAATACAATTAAAATTGAACTAAAGTTCGTAAAATTCTCACAATAAGAAAATCTCTTTAAAAATATTATACTTCCGTGGTTTCCTATTGAAGCACTTGCAGACACTTCAGAAAAACCCTTTTTGTTCACGAAATAGGTACTTATTTCATTTGAAAACTTCACGTACTTAATTTAACTAAAATTATCCAGAAATATGACATAAATGTTAAACAAAATGAATAAGCAACCGTCACCTTATTGTGTTTTTCATTGGAAAACATGGTCGATAGATGAAAAATTCGATGGTGAAAAGGTACACTTTTAATGTTTCTGAGAAATTAACAAATTAAAATTTGTGAATATGAATGCATTTTCGCTTTATTTGGAGCAAAATTAACTAAATTATGAAACTGTAGTATAGAAAATATATAAATATAATAATTTAGTACTGTATTTATCATGAAAAAATGACGTTTCCATTTGGAGTAGCGAAAAATTTCCATTTGGAGGAGGTTTTCAATTAGCTTAATTTACCCTATTTCCAAAGTTATAGCGCTCTTCTTTAATTGAGACCAGATATTTCTCAATTTAATTAATAGCATAAGGGTCGACTGAGTGAAATAGTAAAATCCAAAGTTGGTCTCCTTTTTCAATTTTTTACCTTCTAAATTTTAATTGTTTTACTGTCATATTTATTATTTTTAATTTATTTGCCGTTTATTTTAATTTATTTTCTACCCATTTTTTTATCTCTTTGTATTACATTTTCTTTTTTATTTAAAGCTATTACTGGTTATATTAATATATTTATGCTAATTTTCCCTTACCCTTCCTTTTCCCCTCCAAAACCATGTTTTTTGGAATTGCTTGAAAACGCATCGTGCGAATTTTTAAAATTTTTGAATGTGGTTTAGAGATTATCCAGGCGGACAATTGACCATGCGTGAAAATACCCTTGAATCATTCCTAATAATGACTTTTGAAGGTCAAAGGTTAAAAAAGGCTCTAAGAGAGCGCATTATCAGGCAAATGGCGCCGTGTTTGGGCTTATTGGAAAAGTCTTGGAATTTTCGATAAAAATGAACAGGTTCCAATTATTTTTGAACCTGTAATGAACCATTTCATAACCGATAACTAATTTTTATTCAAAATTCAATTATATTTGTCCTAAGTTATTTTGTGTAATGTTTTGAGTGATTTATAAATCCGTTAAAATCGGTTGTGAACCGGTAATAAACAAGTTATGAACCGATAAGTCATTTTTGTCCGAAAATCAATTTTATTACCCTTGAAATTGTGGGGCTTTTTGAGTAATTTACAAATCGGTTTAAATCGGTTGAGAACCAGTAAACGATGAATGATGCGAAAGTACTTTTGAGGGATAGCATCTAAGTCATGAGTTCGAGTACTTCGCAAAGTCTGAAATGCTTTGCTACCCCTAATGTTTTACTTCATGTTTGTACGTTGCATAAACTCTTCAATTCAACTTTAATTTCAAAAACAACTTAGTACGATTGGTATACACAGATACTGATGAGTATGGAGTAAGCCTGAAACGAATTTGACAGATGCGTAATCATCCAGGACTTTTGGAAGCATGGGAAAAAACTCGAGTTATTCGACTCTTATTCTGACTCATCGATATAAAACCAGATATATAATAAAAGTTTCCATAGCAATTACAAAAAAGAGCATAGTTTTGTGGTTGAGTAGCCCCTATGTGGCGTTGTCTAAAGTCTTAAGATTTATTGAATCTATTTTAAAAGATGTTCTTTCTGTGACTTGAGTGTCTCAATTGTTGGATTTGTGTGTTAATTAAGTGCGATCCGTCCCTGAAATTGTTCGACTGGCCTGCAATCTATTCGTAAAAAAGAATCGTCTTAACATCTCATTTTCTAACCAATTGTGGTGGCTCAAGGCACAACTTTCGTATATAGTTATCAGTTCTGAGAGATAAATTCTTGCTTTGCGGATTTTTTTTCTCCTTGTAGCAATTTCGTCATAAGTCCACGTCACAATGAACATGAGTTTGTCATTTTCTTGGCAATTTTCTTCATCTTTTCTTCTCTACCCATCACTTCATCGCCTTAGACAAGGCATAAAATTTCAGTTGAGGAAAATATCTTTATGCTTAGATTTACGTTTATGGTGCACGGTGAGAGTATTTCGTACAGGAGAATCCTGGGGACTCTTGGACAGTCAGTGAGATAGATTGGGAATGGATGTAGCATTACGAGATAAATGTCTTGTGTGACAGATGAAAATCCATTTGGACCAAATTATGATTAGCACCATACCATAATAAAATAAACCAAACACATACTTAATTTCTTTCTTCTAGCCTGTCCCATTGCCCCCATGTCATTATTGCTCATGTGTGATTACCATTATTATTATTGGAACGAGTGTGAGACACACATGCATGAAATGTGCCAATAAAATAATACCTTTCAGCATGAAGATGGGTATTACACTTGGGGGCAAATTGCTAGACACACGTCATATGTCTGAGGGACAATCTTCACCTCAGATCTCATGGAAATTATCTTTAATGGCCTCTGCACATTCTCAGAAATCTTCGTTAAAATTGAGCATTTTGATGTATTTTCACGCAATATATTTCAAAAAGCCTCATATTGACTTATATTTTTACTAGCAGAACCATCAAATGTGGTGAATCAATCTCTCATCTAAAGAAAAACCATAATATTAGGTGAGATTCTTAACAATCTCACCTACTATAATCCTAACAAAATTTCATGTCGTCCGATCGACCTCAAACTTGGCCAAAATGTGTTTCAGCACTTCCTGATCACGAATATATATGTGGCTATTTTACGTTCCCGGCCGGCCGGCCGGCCGGCCGGCCGGCCGCTCTTTGGAGCTTAATAGCTCCTAAACTAAAAAAGATATCGACTTGCGGTTTTCGGCAAAGGTTATATATCGGGTGAAAATTGCAACTTGGTGCATTGACCCCCCACCCCCCACCCCTCCTTCCGCCATTTTGAAGACCCCCCTTTTTTTGTTTTCTCAATAGCTCCGCCCCTATGGCATCGAGCGGACTCAAATTTAAGTGTGTCATAGCTGGGCCTTAGAGCTTTCCATCAATACCAAACTTAAGGTCCCCTGACCCCCCAGACCCGAGCTATAAGGGTCCAAAAAAAATTTCTTAAAATGGCCATAACTCCGGTTCTAATTGTCAGAATTTAAAAAGTGAGGGCTTTTTGGAAAGCTCTCGTGAAATGCCACTTCCCCTTCTAACATCGCAAGTTCATAAAACCACCGCTAGGGGCGCTTTTTTTAAAAAGAAAATTTTTAAATCTTAAAAGTTAAATAACTCAAAAATTCCATTGTGCATCGGGCTGAAAATTTAGTATGTTGTAGCCGTTGATTATACCTATCAAACAAAAAAAACCTTAAGTCGATCTAAAACCCCTGACCCGAGCTATAAGGGGTCAAAGTTCGAACATTGACCGGCCTCTATCTCCGGTTCTAACTAACATAGCGACCTAAATTTTACCTTTTTGGTTTCGTCTCAATGAGCACTTTCAGATGGAAGTTCAAAAAGTCACCACAGGTGGCGCTGTGATAGCGTCAAAATTCATCGAAATTCAAAGTCACTTTTCTCAAAAACGGCATTGTGCAAGTTAATGAAATTTTAGTATGTTGTAGTCCAGTCTAGGACGTTTCCAAAATGGTGCGTATGTGCGCTGTGGTTTCCATAGAACCGGAGATATGAGGGGTCAAAGTTCACGAAATTCAAAAAATCATATCTCCGGTTCTATGTGACCGATTTTGATGAATGAGGGCTTAAACGAAAGATCTCACCAAATGCTACAACTTTCTGGAATATTTGAACTTCGTGGGACCAACACCAGGGGCGCCACAGTCGAAAAACCAATTTCAATATCACATAACCTCAATTATCTCGACTGTCGCTGAACCGATTTTGATGATTACTTCGACATAATTGTAGAGCACATTTGTCTCTACATTTCGTCCATACATCATTTTCCACTCAGACTACGCTATCACTCCGATTTTGCCGTTTAAGTGTGAAAAAATTGATTTTTCCCATAATAACGCTTTGAAATCACTCAGATGCCAATTTGACTGCCTCTACTCCACCAAGACACTTAAAATAGGGGTTTAAATGGAAAGTCCCGCAAAATACAACAATTCTTTGATATAGTTGAAGTTCAACAAATGACTACTTGGGGAACTCTGGATGAAAAAACGAGTTAAGAAACAAAAAACCTCGCTTATCTTGGCTTCTGAGTAATCGATGAGTTCAAGTTCTACGGCAAAATTATAGAGAACATTCTGGTCTACATTTCACCCATATAACACTTTTCTGTCAGTTCATCCAAATCCTTGATATTTTGGTTTAAATACAAAATTTGTATAATTTCACGAATTTGATTCAAGATAACTGAATGGCGTCTCCCAACTTCAGCATCAAATCGAATTTGCATGCACTCCGAGTTAGCTCACGTTAAGAATCTCACCTACATAAGCCGGTTAGGATTATCTGTCCCTTTTGCTGATTTCTAGACTTTTTTTTGCCTATAAAATGTTTTTGCATACAATTGTAGGATATTCTAGTGAGACTTCTGACACTTTATTGTGTTTGGAAAAAAAATTACTAACGTATAACACCGTATAGTGGTGCCGAGAATATATTGTTAAAATAAATGCGATAGAGGTCTTTTGAAAGGTTAACATGAGAACATTTCTATTTTATTAGCTCCCAAATTTGCATGTTATACTGCCTTCAATTTTCTATCGGGAATGTGCAAAAAATACCCAAAAGTAGATAACAATTAGACTATATTTCGATATTTTGAGATTATTTAACTTAATTTGGCAAAACAACTTTGGTAGATGAAGCTTTATCTATCCACATTATATACTTGCATATTTAATCTCGTAAAATATATAAGATTGATCACCTTCTATAATTGGCTAAACATTTAAATGTCTACAATAGGGTGGAGTAACCACTTATCGCCAATTTTAGGAAAAATTCAAATTAATTTAACTATAGTTTTTAAACCCTTATTATAAAGTAAATTAAATTTGACACAAAGTTACTTAGATATGTTGTCTATAGATATATCAAACTAATAGTTTCTCAATTTAACGGTGGATTACTCAAAAAAATATATTTTTATTAAAAATTCAAAAATAACCACTTCTCGCCACCTACTTGAAAAGGCGCAAACTCAATTATTTTGGACAATATTATTAAAAAATATATTCAGCGTTGGTTTTTCTTCCTGATATCATTTTTATTACTCATATTAGGGTGAAAGGAACGTCTATTGACACTTTAAGAATTCGTGTCAGCACCTATTGACACCCTACTCTGTACCATTTGGGATATGAAATTTGAACATCTCTGTTTATAATAAGACGTATATTACAGAAAAACGTATATTACTTATATTTTACTAGATACATTAAATAATTTTCAACATTTTGACAAAAGTGTCAATAGGGGTTCCCTGTCGAACAGACGTTCCTCCGACCCTATATGATTTTTCTTCGATTTAACTATAGGTGGCGAGAAGTGGTGACACTACCCTAAATAGCTAATCACAGAATACACTTATAAAGAAATAATTTAATAAATTGAATAATTATGTATTGTGGTATAATAAGCTATCATGTAGCATTCATTTTAAATTTAAATCACTTAACGACTACTTTTATAGTTACTCCAAAGAATAAAAAAGTACTTCTAATAGCTTCTACTTGCAAACAGCGAATACATATATAATCTTTCGGTATAGAAAAGATTTTCGAAATTATATTCGAAAATACGTTCAAAATACAAATATTAGTCAATGCATTTTCCTCTGTTGATGACCTTTTATAACCTATAAAAAAACAGTTCATAAATACGTGTGGTCAAAAGAACACGAATCTATTACCAATAACTACCAATTCAAAGTCACTGAAACCAATTTCAGAACCTATACTAAAGAACAGTTTAAGACTTTATACTCAATCGTGGACAGGAGGGGTAGGGAAAACTGGGGCACCATCGAACATAGGCTAGCACCGAACACTGATTTTAATTTCTGAACTACTTACACTATAACGAACATTTCTTCAGTTGAAAATCGCAGTGTTCGGTATTGTCGGTATCGGCCGTGTTTGGTGGTACCTCTTAAGTCTTATATACACTGAGAAAAAACGGGGTGCGATTAACTTTTTTCCTCATAACTTTAACACTTTTTATGTGTAAAAATATATCAACATTATTCAATGTTAATTTTACACCTTTTAAGGGTAAAATTAACATGGAAAAGGGTAACTTTAACCCCTGATACACTTTAAAAGCATAACATTTACACCGAGTTCGGATCAATACTACAGGGTAAAATAAACATTCCCGGAATGGTATTTTAACTTTTTCGGATTTCTCTGAGTGTAGTCTTAAGAAAGGATCTTTGGATCCAAAAAGCAGGAAATAAACTGAAATCTAATCTAATCTACCTCAGTTTCCCCTTTAGCTTTGATTGAAAGTACGAAGGATTGATCGAAAATTTAGGGATATTCCAAAATTGATATCCGTGATCATCATTTTCAACCGTTTATCCCTATTGGGGTTGCAGGCCCATGACATCCAATTTAGCAACCCATGCTTGTAGATCCTCTGGCACTTCAGGAAGATGTTCGAGTTCGATCTCGCAAGGCGCTCCCACGCAAGATCCTGAATTTTATTCAGCCACCTTGTCCTAGGTCTGCCTCGAGGTCGACGCCTCCTCACAATAGCTTAAATAACTTTTCTGGGGAATCTTTTTCCGATATCCGTTCAATATAAATTTTCTAAAGAGTGTACGTACATTGCCTGTCCCTTACTGATTTCGCTCTAAAAGCTTTTCAAGATTTAAAAACGAACTAGACGAAGTTAGGGCAATAGTAAACATGAAATATTTATAAAATCTAATTTTATGTCAACTTTACTTGAACTTACGACGACCATTTCTTCAGTAGACAAGGATTTAGTAGATAGGAATTTTTCGCTTTTAACTTATAATTCTTGCGAACAACACATGGACTTTGGAAACACTCTGGAGATCTTATCGGGGACGTCCGAAGGTGAGCTTTTCAAAATTAAAATCTCATATTTATGGATTGGACTATCTGGCCTTCAGAATATGATCTAAAATTGGTGAAGTAAATAAAAATCTATAAGAGGAATTCTGGTGTTTTCTCTGGATCTAGGAGCTCACCTTGGCGTCCCTTCGGTTATGAGTCAATTAAGGCCTAAAACAGACATAGGGAGCTCAGGGATCAGCTCGAAAAATGAAGACTGGTGTTATTACACTCAGATGGATCAGCACAACATTTGGGGGATCAGGTTGAGCTTCTAAATTCATGAGGTTTAGTAAAATTCACGAGGATTACCGACATCAGCGCCAGTGGCAATAATATAAAACTTCACTTTGGGTGCTTTTGGATAGTTTTCGAAATCTCAATTGGGTGAAAAAAAACATGGATAGTATTGTGAAATGTCGCAAAATATTAAAATGCCCTAAGATTGGAGTAATGGGACGGTCAGAGTGTTCTTTCTGCATAAAAAATCTAATGACACTGCACTTTAGAAGTCTTTCAGCAATCAAAGTGTGCACATTTAATGGAAATTAACGCAAAAAACGCTAATCCTTGATCCTAAATCCTCAGTGTATGATAGTTTGGGCTGATCCCTTACCGGCAAATTTTTCAAGCTGAGAGTTCTCGAGGATCAGCCTGCGTCTGTTTTCGGCATAAGGGTGGTTACGAGGGAATGAAAGGTTTCACTCTACCCCCAGAATCGTAACAATATTTATGAATTCATATAGGTCTCATCGCCTAAAGTCTATGTTTAATTAAAGAAACTGCAGTATTTACAATTACTCCGTGTTTACTACTGGCCCAGTTTCGCTCAAAGGAAATCATATTAATGATCAAATGGTGTTCAAATCGGTGGCAGCCAAAATCCCGAAAGCCAAAATCCCGAAAACCAAAATCCCGAAAGCCAAAATCCCGAAAGCCAAAATCCCGAACGCCAAAATCCCGAAAAGGCCAAAATCCCGAAAGCCAAAATCCCGAAAGCCAAAATCCCGAATTTTTAAAATCCTGAAAGGGATGAAATTATATAGAGGAAAATGTTTAGAATAATTTTCCCAAGGCACAGAAGATTTCCCTTTGCCTCCAGCAAGCGCGAGTGCAATCGTGGGAGTAGCTATGATACTTTTAAGAATTCGGGATTTTGGCCTATTCGGGATTTTGGCGTTCGGGATTTTGGCTTTCGGGATTTTGGCTTTCGGGATTTTGACCGGGACCCGTTCAAATACATATATCACCACAGATAGTAGTTTGGCTTTTTCAGGTTTTACAGCTAGATGCCTATCCAAAAATTTCCACAGTTAAAGAAAGCCTTCTCTAATTTGAAAAATTGGCAATGCCATATAGTAATATCTGCTATATTTATTGTGACAAATACTATAATTATTGCAATTATTCTTATAAAAATCGTCATTTTCATAGGATTACTTAACCCTTCTTTGAACATTTCTGCAGTC
Organism: Phlebotomus papatasi; assembly: GCF_024763615.1. Taxonomy (NCBI): domain Eukaryota; kingdom Metazoa; phylum Arthropoda; class Insecta; order Diptera; family Psychodidae; genus Phlebotomus; species Phlebotomus papatasi. The sequence continues at coordinate 21,437,870 of NC_077224.1, forward strand.
ACCAGAGTTTTTGTGGTATTATATATGTCCACAAGGGAGAGCTTCCAAAAGCTCAGGTAGTGCACAAAGTCTTCCTGTAGGTAGTGTTTCTATCTTTCCCACAGTAAAAAGATTACGAGACAGATGAGGAGATTTTGGATGGCAAGGAGACCTTTTCTTATATGTTATATACTTAAAACGACGGCGTCTCGTCGATCTATTTTTGAAGCCACTGCCATCGGGTTCACATAATGTGGTGAAATGTATTGTGGAGTGTGTGAATGGATGTCTTTCGTGAATTTATTCCGCGTGTGTCTCAATTTCAATATCTCTCTTTTGTGTGTCCTCTCACGAAATAATCATCATGTCTTTTTCTTCATCATCATCATCTTTTTTTTTTCCTCCTGGCAAAGTCAAAATGCTGAGAATCTCAGTGTCTTCGTTAGAATCCAACTGAGAGAAGCCAAAGACTAGGAACAGAAAAAAAAGATGTGGGTTGTGTGCAGATGTCACTTACAAAATGATTTAAATCTTCGTGACGCTATCGTGGCTTGTTTCTAATGAATTGTTAGACTTGGTCATGGATTCTCTCTCACAAGTTGTCTTCTCATTGGCAAGAAGCATAAGTTGCCAGCAGGAAGGAACATATAACAAAAAAAAAAACTAAAGAGACCAAATTGTCAAATTGTGTTTGATGGAGGTTTCAGGAGAAGAAAAAGAGTGCGTAACAAGAAGAAAAATTATCTTTTTCCTTATCACACTTCTGTCAGAGATCTTTTTTTTTTGTGTATGTCTACAAGACCTCATCTTCTGTCGTTGCCAAAATATTTCGATTCTCCATAACTATATATGTGATGCTTCAGTGAGCTTTTTGGCTTTTTTTTGCTCCACACAGTTGTGGAGAAGGGGAAGGAGCTTTTGTGTATAGAAGACACACGCAGACTTTTTGTGACCGTTTTTTGGTTATCTTTTCTCAGGATGAATTTCTATCTTAACAAACAGTCACCCTCCAAAAATTTTCTACCTTTTTCCACCCACACGAAATATATATATAATGGAAATGGTATTTGCGAACATGATGAAAGAGACGCCCTATCCTCTTAACCATTGATCTTCCATCCCCACAAGAGGATAAAACTAAAAATTTTACCACCCCCCAGAGAAAAGGTAAGATGACAACCATATTCTTGGAATTTTTAAGTCATATCCTTGTTAATTTGAAAAATGTTTGCATTCCGAGACCATGGGACCTACCCAAGGTATGAGGGGTTATAAGAAGTCAAAAGGTAGACCAAAGTTATTTCTCAATGGAAAGCTACCTTCACTGCAATTTCATCTTGGACGGGTTGGAGAGGGGAAAGTCCTTTTGTCTCTTTTCCAAGAAAGAACAAAAAAAAACTACAGAACACACACACATACCAGTAAAAAGTTTTTCAGGACAATTTTCAGAGTGGATGATATACATAATAAAAATTGTCAAGGAGCTTTCACGGTGAAAAAGTTTCTCGACTGGGCGAATATATATATAAACCGTGTTTTTAAGCATTCCATTTTAATGAACATTGAGGACAAAATTAAAAGTTTCCAGATGAGAAAGTCAAAGTGAGACCCACGATTTGCCTTTTTTTTTGTTCTCATAGGGTATACTGTTGCCTGCGACATTTCCAGAATAATTCTGGCAGGAGAAAGGTATTATTCACATTTTAAGGTACCCGCTGGATTATCCCCAAGAATTGAGGTTTGGGGTGTAGAAAGTTTTCACCGCCAGATTTTCAGTATTAAAAATAATTCTTCTGGCAAACCACACTAAATACAAATTGTTGGCATTTTGGATGTGAAACTGGATAATTTCCAAATTTCATTTAAAATTTCCATTTCCAGACTTCAAAATTATTTTGGGTACAAAAAAGTTCTCGCTGTTTTTTTGTGAAAATCCAAGTTTTATTAAAGAAAATTAGAAAATAATATTTCATTTAAAATATTGTCCCTTGCTTGATACTACTTTCTCCCATCTTTCAGGCAGAATACGGATACCTCATCGAAAGAATGAGGTATCTTTTCCCTTTATCCAAGAGAAAAGAAAATTTTATAAGGAAATTTCTGGGTGTCTTCGTAGGACTTGAAGTGCACACCATACAGGTCATGTGTCATCGTTCAGAACAAGTAGTAATCAGATGGAGCAATGTCCGGTGAATATGACAGATTTGAAGAAATATCTTGTTTACACTTTTCCAAAACAAATGTACTACCAATTTCAATCTATTGATAAAGAAATATTATGACGTTGGTTACAAATACCGCAAGTACGTACAGACTTTGACTGGATTTAGTAGAAGTAAAAAAGAATTTCATCAGTCCAAAAATAAGCGTTTAAGTAGCACTCTTCGCAAAACGATCCATTTAGATCAGGAAAATTTCATAAAATCAAGACTCACATCCTTTTCTATCTAAAAGCTGTTGTAGGGAAAAATTGTGCAGCTTCGTACGGAAAAAGATGTCCAAGAATTAAGATTTTTACTGAATGCCTCACAAATCGAATCAATCATAAGGTAGTCGGCCGGTTTCTCAACTCGGCCAGTGCGACTATTTATTCAATTTACTTAGATTTGTTATAATATGGTCTTACCGATGTAACATTAGAAGGTGTATTATATTATATATAACGTAAATCAGTGAAAATTTCATAGAAATTGACTATAAAACGTTAAAAAAATTGGTTAAATAATTCAACTGGCCGAGTTGAGAAACCGGCCGACTAGAGGGTACTTTACCTTACTACTATGCCAAAAAAATGTCTTACTTATTAGGTTTATAATACCGCCTCAGAAAATTCCTGGAAATCCTTGGATTTTCCTCTAAAGGAAAATAAAAATTTAGTGGCGATTTTTACGAAGCTGTCCGGGTTTTCTCAGCTTCGTACAATATTTTGCCAACCTATGTAGGTCTCATTTTCCTCGAAAACCTTACATTTGATACAAAAATTTGCTCATCACTGCCTATCTGGAACTTTCATCTACTTCTTTCCACCGTTTGAAGAAGGTATAATCCGGTAAAAGGTCAATTTTATACTATTTTTCTGACACATGTTTTTCTGACACTCGGAAACCCATTCTTGCACTGCATTCTGACAGTCAGTTAAGTGCTTAGTTAAGTGTGATTCTCTCTTAATCATACTTATTGTAATCCTCGGATTTTCTCTACCACCTCATCCAATCGGTCTTACAGAATATATTTCGGACATGACATAACTGATTTCGAAAATGACCAAACACCAATTTAAAGTGAAAAGTGGGAAGTTCCACTTTAAAACAAGGAAAATAGAATGAGAAAATACATCGCAGTAAACAATTAAAGAATCACATCTACCACAAATGTGAAAGCACTAATCACACTTATTGCAATCCTTGTATTTTCTCTAACATCCCCAGTTGGTCTTATAGAACATCTTTTGAACATCACTCATTCTGAAAATGACCAATGACCAACTTAAAGTAAAATTTGAAAAATTACGCTTGAAAACAAAGAAAATTGGATGAAAAATTCTTAAAACGCACCGCATGGGCAATGAAAAACGCACATTTACCATAAGCAGATTTAGGTTTAATGTTTGATTTGACAGAAGTAAAACAAAAAGCATCTGATGAAGTCTCATTTTGAAGTGTGAAAAAATGCATAAAATATTCTACATCACAATTAAGCCTCATTCACATGATAAAAAAGTGCATAAGAAAAAATACATAAACTAAAATAGAGCAATCTGATTGGCTGAGGCCTACGCACTTTTGCATAGAAATTTTTCATAAAGATGATTTTATTTCTCAATTTAATTCCCAACTGTTCCCAATTTCAAATGAAATGCGCGCGCGACAAAAATCAGCTGTCAAATTTTCGCAGTTAACAAACAGTAATCGTAATTTCTTACTTGTTACAACTGGTGAGAGATCCTCCCCGAGGTTCTGCGACTCAGGTGCAACCTCCGGATGCGATTGTGACACCACACAAGCTTCCTTCTGCTTCCTTCAAAATCAATTCCGGACATTTCAATTCTTGAGTTCTCGTGGAAAAACAGCACTTCTATTGTTGGAGTGCTTTTTCCCAGTTCTGCTGATGGTCCTGTCCTGATTCCTCCGTGTTGCTGGGTAATCTTTCGGGATAACATTGTGCTCCACATGACACATCTCAAACCTCAGTCTTTCTGTACAAATGCACACACATTCCACCAAGACATCACACACGAGGGCAATGCTTTGAATCCCTGGAATACTCTCTGTCCAAATATTCTGTATTTTTCTCTCCTCCGTGAATTTTTACACACGAAAACAAACAAATTTGTTTCACGCGCACCGCACAATTGATTTGACAGCTGATTTTTGTCGCGCGCGCATTTGATTTGAAATTGGGAACAGTTGGGAATTAAATTGAGAATTAGAAAATAAAATTTTTAATGCAACTTTTCATCATGTGAATCCAGCTTTACGATTTAAGGCCCATTTTTTTATTTTTACCTTTTGGACCCAGGAAAAAAGGCCTAGGCTTCCAAGTTTGTTAGGAAATGTGAGATGTTGAACTAGCTCTTAGAATATATGACCATTAGTGATTCCAGCAACGGTTAACCGGTTTCGAAAAACCGGTTAAAAGCCCTATTTTGGAGACGGTTTTTAAAACGGTTTTTAGATATGAAACCGGTTTAAAACCGCCTTTTTACAGAACTTTCAAAATTTCTCTAAACTCTAAAGGTTAAGTTCATTTCTTGAAACTCAAGATACACTGCAAAATATTTCCTTGACTTTAGAAGAGAACCTGGAGTGCAATAAGATTCTAAGTGTAATATGTAGTATGGTAGTAATGTTAATAATTATGAAGGATATTTGTAATAGGTTTCCTGTACGTTTTTTCCACTCTTGAAAAGAATTATTTGCTTGAAGGTTATAGGAAATTATTTCAGGTCTTTTTCACTTGAAAATATTTTACCTTGCAAACTTTAATTAAATATTTACGAGATAAAAAAATCAATTGTATACTGAGAAAAAAATTGTAAACAGTTTAGTACAATTTTGTAAAGTATTGTTTTACGTGTATAAGTAACATGATGCTTACCTCTCCCTGTCTTCATAGAGATTTTTATTAAATTTTGCTATATTTTAACTACATATCTCATTAGACTCAAATTCACCAAAATTGTTACACAAGATTCTTGTAAAATTTTTGTCAAAAATTGGTATTTTTTAATTTCTCAACCGGTGGAGTTGAAACCCTTTTATTTTATTTCCGTTTTTTCAAAATGCCTATGGAATATTTTCTGTGAAATTATTTGTAAATTTGGTGCAAATTATAATCGTGATATTCATGATGGAGTAGAGAATTATCCACAAAATTGACTTTAGAAACCATGCCCGACCGAAAAATCTACATTTTTGTTGAAAAAAAAAGGATAATTTTGATAATACTTTTACAAGATAATACAAAAAAAAACTCTATAGCGGAATATAGGTAGCAATTTAAGTTTTCGAAACTTTTAATTTACGAAGATTTAACTAGTCATAGGATTTTGAAAATAAAGAGGGAAACTCTTTCGGTTTTCGTCAAAACATTCTCTATATTATTTTCCAAGATCTAGAATAAAATTTTTAAGTATTTCCTCATCAAAGATTGTCAAAAACTGACAGCTTTTATAAACAAAAAATAATTATTTTTACGGCAATCTACATTCCATTAGCTGTTCCACGGTATAATGTTATTGCGAAACCTAACGGTAACTTTTCTGCACTCTGAAAACTTCTGAACTATTTTAAAATATTATTTTAAAAACAAAAAAGCAATAAATAAGTTCTAATTTAACTGAGAAAAAGAATATATTTGTGTGTTAAATATTATATCAAAATTTAGGTTCTGAAAAAATGTTTAAAATTCCATAACCTAATCCTAAGTTTGAAACCGGTTTAAAACCGGTTAACTGGTTTCAGAGCCATCCAAAACCGGTTAACCATCTATCCTGAAAACCCGGTTATTTGGAATCACTAATGACCATGGATAAAATTCATTTAGTACCTGGGAAGAAAATCAACTTTTACGAAGCTGCAATATTACGAAACTGCAAAACCTTCCCCTATTTGTATGTCCTATTTTTTAACACTGAAAATTAGACTGAACTAAAATAAATTGGTTGTAACTTTCAAAAGTAAAAAAAGAGTACTAAAAAATGGGATATACATATGCTAAGCTTTTGAGAAAGAAAAAGACGTGAAATTTGATTTGATAGAATTTTCTTCATCTAGAAGATGCGTGAAACCCATCAAAAAGCATTTAACTTAACTTACAAAAAAACTCTGCTGAGAACTATAAATTAATTAACAAATGATTTGTTAATTCCAAAATCTCTTGGTAATCGTTTTTCAAATACTACATTGTTTTAGTCGCATTTAAATAAAAATAAATTATACATTTTCATAGTAGACAATCAGTGTTCTATAACAAGAACATTTCCGTGTCAAACCCTTTACTATATGACAGAAGTAATTCATGAAATTTCATCTCACGCCACGTTATAATTAAGCAATTAATAATGTTTTTGTGAGAATTATAGTTACTTGATTCTCTGCCAATTAGACATGTTTGAGAGGTGTAGATATTTTAATTAAGACTGTTGTTGAAGGATAAAGTCCAGTAATTAGAGAACTTGACATTAACCTTGTTTACTAAGTGAGAGGGAGCTTCTTGCAAATGAAATTTTAATCGAAAATTCTTATTTTAACATAAATATATCTCACATATTTCTATTTTAGGGATCAGAAAAATTTCTAGGTATTTACATCATAACTTTTAATACAGTTTTGCAATAATAATTTATCGTAGAAGACAAGAAAAAAAAAGAACTTTATGAAAACTTTGCAGGCGTGAAGCATAGCGATATGCTAAAGGGGGGAAAATCCTCGCTGAAGGTAAAATTTCTCCTCAACACTAAATTTAATAAGAATCATAAATGCACAAGAGTGTAAACAAATGCAATTTATTGCAAAATTCAAGCAATGCTGACACCCCTACCTCCCTACCTTTTGCCTCTAAAATACTCTCAGTCAGTGGAAAGTTATGGTGAAGTGACTTAAATAGCACTGTAATTGAATTTTGTTAGAAAAGACACAAAACATACACACCAACTGTTGCAATAAATTACATTTTAATTATTCTCATGCACGTTACACTAAATAATAAATTGGAATCACACCGAAAATGTAATGTTAGCTCATTTTCTCACATTTTACGAGACACATCCAACCCAAGAGCACAGAATGAAAAAGAAAAAATTATGGGATGAAACCACGAAAATGAGCTTTTCTTCAGAAGTTTATTCTTCTTCTTCTTTATGCTTGCCCCGAACCAATTCTCTTGGTTTTCAATTGAGAAGCACCCCATTAAATAAATTAGATGTGACGGAGAATGGGACCAAATCACCATTGAGATTCGAGAGGTTTCTTTTCAAGAGAGTTCTCCTGTTTTTTTTTGTCTCTTTTGCCCAGGTTTGAAGAGGCTATTTGGTGATTTCCCAGATCATCATGAGGTGGATTCATTAGGAAAAGTTTTGCAATTTGGGGTGGTTGGGGCATGGTTTTGGACGAAAAAGTGTCGTAAACAAGAAGGAAAGGTGTGAACAAGTTCACCCAAGCGATTTATTGCGAGAGACAGCAAAGAATTACAAAATATCCTACACATTTTTGGGGCACAAACAAGGGAAAGTGGAAAATGAAGGGAAAACTAGGGATAACCTTGCTTTAGCTTATGGAAAGTTGTGATTCTATCAGTGGAAATTCTGCTTTTGAAAACCAATTTAAATGCTACTTGGAACTTATTAAATACAAAAAGGTAATTACGGACTACTTTTAAGTTTACCACCTTTTAATCGTTTGCATTGTCTTGCAATCCAAACTCAAAAACAAACAAAAGATATTTGATGTTTCGAAAACAGCTTAATGGATTCTTAAACTTCCTACTGTTCTGGAACGGTCTTGAAATAGTATATCAAGAAAATTATTTATATACAAATGTCTTTCAAGCAGTAACGTACCTAACGAGGTTCGGGAGGGGCGGTCCGCTCAGGGCGGGAGCCTCCAGGAGTGCCGATGTTCCTTTTTTTTTAGACAACTAAACCAATGTCGAAGTAAAAAAGATTTTAATAAAATAGACTCCGAGTCTTTCTGGAGTGCCCCTCTAGTTCTTACAATGCCTTTTGTCCTTATAATTCTGCAAAATTTCGCGTTGAAATAAATAAAAAAAAATCTTTTAATTTCTTCACGAGGCTTTCTAGGGCGCTCCTTTAGTTTTGTGGTCCTAGTTTAAAATACATTTTGTCCTTATCTATCAAAATTTCGCGTTAAAGTAAAGAAAAAGCTTTTTTAATTCCCTGACTTCCTGGGGCGTCCAATTGTTCTAAAGGCTTTCTTAGCGCCCATAAAGCTCTCAAAAAGCATTTTGCCATTATATTTTTGAAAGATTTCATGTTGAAATAAAAAAAACGACACTTTAAATTCCTTCAGGTGCTTCTTGGGGCGCCTGATCTCTTGAAGAGTTTTCTTGGCGCTCTTCTTGGCTCCTAAAACTCATTTTGTCCTTAAATGCTGTCAAAATTTCGAGTTGAAATAAAAACATACTTCAAAATATTAAATTAAAATTGTGCTAAAAATACGCATAGCTCATGTATAATAAGGTTCAAATTGTGTATAAAACTGGTACTTCTCAAATTTTGTGCATGAAATCAGCATAGCTCAAGCATAAAACGGTTTATATTGTGCTGAAAACGCGCACAGCTGTTAAACATGAAACGATTAAGATTCAGAAAACTGTTAAAAATTTAGATTGAATTTTGTTTGAGCTATGCAGGACTCATGCACAATTTTATCCATATTATTCTTGAGCAGTGGTCGGCTGTACCGGCTTTGACGAGCACCATCTGTTTTAAGAAATCTAACCGCTGTGCATGTTGTCAGTACAACCTTAACCATTTCATGCTTAAGCTGTGCGTGTTTTCAAAATAATCTTAATCGAAATACTATTCTTCAAAATTTTGATTTTTACTGTTGATGAATATTGAGTACTACGTTCCTTGAAAAGGAGAGCGTCCACTTTTGCGTTTAACTTTTATTAAAAATAATTAAAATTTCACTGCATTTTCAAAATTAAACCAGTTAAACTCAAAATTAAAAGTTAAATTTCTCAAAGAATATAGTATAGTCAATGATACTGATAAAGAGTAACCCCCCCCCCCCCTTCACCGCTCGAACAATTTTTACCGTGGTAAGCACGCCTTCGCGTACAACCACACCCCCCGCATAAGTTTCTAGATACGCCACTGATTTTAAGATGTTAATTTGTTTCAAAACCTTCTCCAATAGAAGAGTAATCCAGTCTCATATTTAGGATTTTCTTCTTCTACCGAGGATGATTTTTTTCACGCTCCCTTTACTAGATTTCGAACAAACACCTCAATAGACTGAATGTTGAATGTAATACAACCTGTACGAGCGCTACTTGGAAAAGTGATGCTGGACTGGAATGATCTATCAAAATTGAAGTCGGCTTGTCTAATGGAATTTATCCGAAGGACTGACTGGCTCAATATACAAAATCCGTAGGGGATAATCGTAAAAGAGGATGCATAAGGGGCCCAAATTGAGGCCTGAAAGCAGCGAGCAAATGGGCGACGACTGAGCCTGAGACTGGAAGAGGAGCTAGAAGTGTATGGATGAACGCCACTTGTTGCCCCAAAATGAATCTATCTACTAGGTTTCATAATACTTTAGTAGACAGTGAGACGTTTTCACTTGTGGAAACCTGTTAAATACTTTTAAGTTGGACACGATTATTAATTGCTTTTAAATATTTTTATACGTCAACAGTTGAATTTGGTCTGTCAAACTTAAAAAATTTCCTTTTGCCCCAAAGAACGAAACTAAAACTTTCCAAAACACAGAAAATTTTCCTTTGACCCAAAATGGCGATACTACAAACTTCCCGAAACACAGAAAATTTCCCTTTGCTCCAAAGAACGAAACTAAAAACTTCCCAATAAAAAGAAAATTTCCCTTTGCGCTTGGCCTCTACACATTATGAGAAATTTCTTTAAAAAATGCCTTTTTAAAGAAAATTTCCCCTATCCTTGTAGGTAGAAACGTCAGAATTTTCTGAAAAAGGCAATTTTTGACGATGTTTCTAGTGTGTAGACATCATAAAGGATGAAACCAAAAACTTCAAAAAAACACCGTTGTAATTTCATTATTTTTTTTAAAATAAAATATACTTGGTGTAAAATATATGAAAGACAAGATTGAATAAGATGTTTGACCATACCGACCATACCACACCATCACAATAGCTGTGATTATGAAAGTATTGCAGCTAACTGGAAAAATAGAGAGTGTGAGGATAAAAAGCCCATGGTCTAGAATTGACAAAGCCCAGAGTGAGGACGCAATTGTTGAAGGAGCAACAGGGTCATTTGGGTAAATGCCAGAAAAATACCCAAAAATGAGACATGATCAAAAATATTTGCACAAGAACATTTTCCCAGAACCAAAAGTAAAAGAAAAATCACCACTGACTAATTTCATCCGGGATACCATGAGCCAGAGAGCAAGAGAAAAAAAAAGCAGGCAACAATCCTTAACATCATCCCCTCTAGTACAACATAATAAAGCAACATCTATCTTCTTTAATCGCTCTCCAAGTCCCATATTTTACATTATACACTTCCTATTTTCCGAGAAAATATAGTTTATGTGGTGGCAAAATGCTTATCAACTAGCCCAAAAACTGACCAACCAGACAATTTAGCCAACATTCATTCTCGCCCAATTGTTGTCCACGAGCCACCCACACCTACATTATATGCCAATACCAGTCTTTCCGCCCAAAAAACCATGAAAAAAAGTGCTTTTATGCAGCATACATTTCCATTAGAACTGTATCGTTTTTCTCATTATTTATCTTGTTTGTTTTGCTCTTTTTCGGCTGTCCAACTCGAAAAATTTACATTTTATCATTGTTTTAATTTCAATTTGTTGTAACGCATGAACAGATAAGTTCATTTTTTTTTATTTGAAACTGCTTTTGCACTTTCGTTTGACAAATAAAATTACCAGCTGATAAAATTATTATCTAAGTACTAATTCTATTTTTAATAAAAGTACAACCTTTTTCATAAAAAATTGCTTGACTACACCTCGAAGTTAACGGTTTTGGAGAGAGGCTATATGTACTATATCCTATACCTATGTCCATAATAAAAAAGACTTTTAGAACACTTTATAATGCCTTACTTGTAGATAACTAAAAGATGTTATAAAGAAAGAAATACTTATTCACTAGCAATTACGAATTAATCTAGGTAAAATTTGCAATTCCGGACAACACGAAATTCCGGACAAACCTATTTAGAATTCGAACAATTCACTTGAAAGTTGATAAAAAAAATCAATTCACAAAATCTTCAAAGTAATAACTTAAAATTGCATAATTAGGTACTAAATTAGTACTATATTAACAAAGTTTATCTTCCAAATTGGTCTTTCCGGAATTACGTGTTTTTTCCGGAATTCCAAATTTTCCCCTAATGAAAACTGAACGTCAAGTAATTCATTTTTCCACTATGCATTTTATTGCTTTTGAAAAAGTGACTAAATGTACAGTATAAATTTTAAAATAATTGTAGGATTTTTTAAACAATATAATTCCGATTTTCCGCTATCCCCAAGGCATATACTTTATACAATAAACAAATGAAAAAATTGAATCTGAAACAATTCAGATATTTTTTTTATCCCAATAAATGCATGAAAAAAAAATTAAAATTCTGTAATAAATGTACAGTTAAAAAATACTAAATAAATGTATTTAACATAAAATCATCCTTTATGGGACATTTTTAGTGCACAAACACGAAACTCTAAAATTGAGTTCGCCCCATGAATGTTAATATAAAAATCACTGTATATTCACAGCCAATTTTGACGTTGCTTATGAATATTTATAGGATTTTAATTTTTTGTTGAGCTTCAAAAATTACATATTAATTTTAAATAATTTTAAATGTCCAATAATTCATAGGCATATTATATTAAAATCACCCTCATTTTGTCTGCTCAACATTGCCATTTTGCACCATCCATTGACTATTGTTTGAAGTACAGTCAATTTTCCTCTTTTTTTTCCCTTGTCTAATGCCTAAGATCAAAGAAATAGTCAGACAGACGATTGATGTCTCCATGGATGCTGTAAATAATTTTAGTGTTCTTCCTATTTGATGTTTAAAGCGTAAATTTTAATTTATTACTTTACATTCTTGATGGCAAATTCTCTTAAAAGTCTTTTCACTGTGTCAGTGGGTTTGTTCATCCAAATGTTTTCTGGATGGATTACATCCTAGATAATCAATTAACACTTAAGTACTACTTTTTTTTTGAACTTGAAGTAGTTCAAGTCCTAAGGGATAATTCCAACCCAATTCTATCAGGAAACGGAGTGAAAAAAAGTGGTAGAAAAGCGTCGTAGCTTTGCAGAATGCTCAAATGATACAATTAAGAATTAAGATTCCCTGCGTTCTGTAATAACCCTCATGGTTTCAAAATTCTCTTGCATTAAGATTTTACTGTACTAATTCAAAGGTTATGAAAGAGAACTTATGTAAATACCCGTTGCATGTTTGAAAATACAGTGGGACCTCGATAGAGTCAATCCCCGATAGAATGAATCTCCAATAGAGTCAACAGGCATTTTTTTACTCTACGGACTCCGATAGAGTCAACTTGGACCGAAATTGACTCCGATAGAGTCAACTTTTTCATTATTATTGAACTTATAATATTGTATGACTTTTTTGAAATTATAATCAGTGTTTTGGTGTATAAATGTAACGTTTTTACACAAGAAAAACAATATTATGATAAAATTCGTATATTAAGTGTGTAATCAATTTTCGAAAAAATAATTTTCTTTTCGTGATTTTAAGCATTTTGACCGATTGAGAGTTCTCTTGTCTTAAGATTTTTTGATTAACCCTTTAAGGACGAGAGGTCAAAAATTGGGGGTCAGAAAAATGATTTTTTTTCTAACTTTTTAAAGCTAATCACAACTTTAGAAGGCCGTAGGAAGAATTTCATTTTTGGGTCACCAGTAACCCAATCGTCTCTAAAGGGTTATGCCCTATGATCCCGTATGACGTGTTTTCCTAATAAAAAAAAACGATTTTTGGCGATGAAAGGGAGGGATAAGGAGGAAATGCAGATCATACTAATAATCCCAAGGTTGACTTATTAGGTGGTCATCCGAAGACTCCAAGTAGATATCTCTAACCATTTAGCGCCCATTTTTCAGAACAAGAAGTAAATGAGAAAAATTGGTTTTATTGCTCTTTTTGTGAAGTTTAGAGCCATAGTTATGTCATAACGAAAAGAACAACTATCAATCTCTTCTTTGATACAATAAAAGTTTAAAACAAATTCTAATTAATAACGTTAATTGTATCAGAATTTTCAACAATTAAATATCTTCCGGAGCTCTTCTAAAAAAAGTGAAAAAAGAAATCTTTTAGACACTATTTCCTTATCTTAACATCGTGGATGGACTTCAATATTATCACATGGATAGTAATTTTCACGTAAGATATTTACTAATAAACATTTCGTAAAATCATGTCTTAATCTCCAACTTTTGCCCAAACATACGACTATTTCTGGCAAGAGGGTGTAGAATTATAAAATTTCAGATTTTAATTGATTTTTTTCGGACTCCGATAGAGTCACCGAATCCAATGGAGTCACCAGGCCTGGAAATAATTAGTTGACTCTATCGAGGTCCCACTGTATATACCGACGACTTACACAAAACTGAATAAGTTCATAAAACGGCGACATTATATTTTAATGAAAATGAAATTCAAACGTTCTTCAATCATTTAAAGAAAGTGTCAAGAATACCAAAAATATCGAAATGGAAGAACAGCCAGCACTAAAGCGGCGAATTCCGGTCGATTTTCGAAAAGGCTTGGCTTTGGTACGGCTTTGTCCATACATTACTGAACAGAGCCAATCATTTAACAATATTTCGTAGTGATCCAATTCATGATGCAATAGACATTCTTAAACAGTTGGAACATTTTGCAAAGTTTTTTTTTACCTTCAACAGTTTTATTTATGTTTATTGTTTTGTGTTTTTTTTAATCGTTCATAAATCATCACAAAACCTTTTTAAAATTAAATTTCAAATACAAAGCATATATATTTTTTATTTAAAGTTTTGGTTCTAAAAACTTCAAATCAGTCACGTATGGTTCTAAATTGCCCGAATTGTCTAAATCAAAGATTTATTGAATAAATCCAACGGAAATAAGAAATTTCTTTTGTCATAGCAAAATTAAATTTGGTCAGATAAAGATCAAGCATTACAAAAATGGACCTAATTTAGAAAATGGTTCCTATGGCTCTGGCACACCTTTCCAATTGAGTAAAATTCAATCGATTGAAATCTTACCTCTTACTCTTTCAAACTGAAATAAGATATTTTTGTCTCTTTCTGTCAAATGAAAATTGGAATTTCAATTTCATTTTCAATTTCAATTTCTATTTTCATTTGACAGAAAGGGACAGTAATATCTGATTTCAATTTGAAAGAGGAAGGCGTAAAATTTCAATCGATTGAATTTCACTCAAACAAAAAGGTGTGTCAGAGCCATTACCAAAATAATTTCAATAATTTTTCTTTTATCGTAATAAGAGAAAACACTGCTTTCAAAGTTGTAAATTAAATATAGATCAGATTTAATTTTCCACTGACCAAATTTTAATTTAACTGACCAAAAATTCAGATCTTCAAATAGACTAAACCAGGTTCAGCATTTGACCTTGAAAAACCGTTAGAAGGAATTATTCAAAGTCATTCATATTTTGACGAAATATCCACATATAAAACCTCTAAAATATAATATATTGTAACAAATTTGCCTCTTAAACAGCTAGGAGTAGTGAAATATTCACGACAGCTCCCCTCTAGCTCCCCAATGCGCCCTAATTACTGGTTTTGGGGCGTAAATTCCAGTATATTGACATGGGTTTAATTTTTGAACTTAAGCTTTATATTTCGGGAGGGCAACGCATATGTGTTGACATGACAAGGGAACCCGGCACGGGGATAGACTAAATTGAATTGATTATTCCCCTTTATAACCCATAAAAACAGAAGATTTCGAGGTATAGAAAAGTAAATAAATTTTATACATCGCTCTCTCCATGAAGTTCGAGCAATAAAACCAATGAGAAAGACATCTTGAAGACTTTTCACCAATGTGAAGAAGTGAAAACATTTGTTGTACTATATTGCAATTTGTGTTTACTCCTCAAGAAACAATCAATTTTACCTGGAAGATTTTCAATTATTTCCTGACCACACAGCTCTGAACCCACCCCCTCCCCCCGCCCACGAAAAATGTTTGTGTGTTGAAAATGTGCGAACAGAAGATGTTCATTTGTACCAAATGCGAAAAGTCAATTAAAATCCTTGAAAATTTCATTTGTAATTAAACTGCGGTAGAAATTGCTCTACCACCCTTTATGTAATTAAAATGACAAATCCATATAGAGGCGGTATAATTTAGGCAGAGGTGAGACTGGTTTTAATTGTGATGAGATGTTAGCAACAAAAAAAAGAAGAAATTATTTAATATTGCTTTAAAAGATTAAATTAAAGTCAAGATGAAGAAAAATCCTTATCAGGTGAGGTGTGAAAATTCCTGGAGCAGGCGCATACACCTGAAAAAATGCGACGTGTCGAGTTATGTATTGGTTTGAGGGTGAAATGAAACAAGTGAAAGCAGATACTTTCTCCAGAGAGATAAAAAAAAAGAAGCTGGCTTGAGTCAGTGAAATAATTTTATCTGACATTTATCTAGAATTTCAGTGACTTTCATGGAGCTTTTTTTTTCCGACGTCTCACTTCTTATTGTGGTTTAGCCGCCTGGGAAGGAGAGGCACATTAAAAATAACTTGACATACGCATAACTCTGATATTGAGATTAAAATCAACCCTTACATGTCACCCATATGTCGCAGTAAAAGCTCAAGGAAGGGTAAAAGATTAATGGGACTTTGCTCGCAATTGCACTTCTTGGGGGTGAGCTTTTTCATTTCTTTCTCTTTTCACATGAAAAAAAATATTCAAATAGAAATAAGTTTTTGAATAGTTTTCTTACTTAATTTTTCCAATTGTGATGTCAGCAGCATAATCAAGGGAACGTAAATGTGGAAGTTGTAGGGAAAGTACGGTAGCTTTGTCTTGAAGTACCTTTGAATTTTATTTTGTCTTTAATTAGCTAAACAAACTAGCTAAATTACATTATGATAACAGTGAGAGAAATCCGAAAAAGTTAAAATAACATTCCGAAAATGTTAATTTTACCCTGCATTATTGATCCGAAATCGGTGTAAATATTATGCTTCTTAGGTGTGTTAGGGGTTAAAGTAACACTTTTCATATTAATTTTACCCTTAAAAATGTGTAAAATTAACATTGAAAATGTTGGTATATTTTTACACCTATAAAGTGTTAAAATTACGAGGAAAAAAGTTAATCGCACACCCTTTTTTCTCAGTGAAGGTCTAATTCCATTTAATTTAAACCCAATTTGAAAAGTGCCCTAGTTCAAACGTGCCCCACTTCCACCTATGATTTTCTCACGATTTTTTCAGGAAAAATAACTGAGACACAATGATCCAATCCGAAAAGGTAATCCTGCTCTTATAGTCCAAATGTCCCAAATAATTGACACAATAATTGACACAATAATTACCATTGATGATAAAAATATTTCATAGAAATTTTTAGCAACTTACTCTTATTGTAACCCTTAGGACTTTATTCAAAGATTCCATCTCA
The DNA here is from genome assembly GCF_024763615.1 of Phlebotomus papatasi. Classification (NCBI taxonomy): domain Eukaryota; kingdom Metazoa; phylum Arthropoda; class Insecta; order Diptera; family Psychodidae; genus Phlebotomus; species Phlebotomus papatasi. The sequence goes on from NC_077224.1 coordinate 21,454,760, forward strand.
AGAACTGCTAAGAATTAACATACCTAGAAAGACAGAAATACAAAAATAAATTGTTAGTTAAAGTAGAACATTTTCTCTGGAATTACTTATATTTATTTACTTCTAAATAATTTATTAAATCATTTATAATTATTCTTATACTCTAAAAAAAAAGTTTATTGAGCGGACAAATGGATCTTGTTCAAATTTTGTCAAAATGATCTTGCTCAACAATTTGACAAAACTTTCTCTCACATTTGATATGGAAAAACATCCTTTTGACAAAAGTTTTGCCAAATCTTATTTATTTGACAAAACCTTTCTCTTCCAGAGTGAGACAAACTTTCGATAAAAATTCAAAATATTCTTTATTTTGAAAATTTCTTAACTCTTTTTTTAAGATTTTTAAATATAGTGACTTGTAAATTTATTCTGTACGTCGATTTTGTATCAAAACGACAGAAAAGCCTGTCAAATCTACTATGTAATATATCATTTTTATCAATTACTTGTGGTAAAGTAGAATCATCTTGAATCTCCTTTAACACTAAACCAACCAAGACCCAGTCAAAATGACCGGTTTAAAATTAACACAAATTTAAACGGTTGAATGTCACTATCAAACTTTATTAATTTATTAAAATATACATGTAATATATTTTTCAGTGTTTAAATTTTAATTTTTCGCTCTTTTCCTAGACAAATTTGTCGAGTATCCCATTTTACCGCGGTTTGTCATTTGACCGAAAAACAATCAAAAACGGTCGGTAGGTTTAGTGTTAAAATGTGCCCCTTATGCTTCCCCACTCCTATTCTATCTTATCCCCTGATACGGGTAGCCGCTCCATTTCACAGCTCTGTGGGCAACCAGTGCCGCTACTATACCACAGCAACCCATCACGGTGTGTGTTTGGATCAGTGACAGTGAATATTTGTATCGACTGATGTACCACTTTCAAGCCGAAACACTCGTTCTCGTACCGCCTTTGAGGCAGTTCGCTTTTTTACCAATATGCACCATTGGCATTACTATTCATTCATTCACTGGACGAATTCAAAACCGATATGGTATGAGAAATCTTTTTCTGCTGCTGCTCAGCTTTGAACCCGAGACCTCACAGTCATAGAGCCACTACTCTATCCACTAACACACTTGAGGCTCCTTAAAATGTATGAACAATACTTTTTTAAATCGTAAAATGGTCCTCAGTCTAGAAGTTCAGCCCAGTTCTCTAAGGTCTGGATTTTCTAAACAAAACGAAGTTTCAGTGATTATTTAAGATACTCCCAAGCGGCATTTGATATCCAAATAATGTATGTCCCAAATGTATAACTAATATATTTTCAACGTAATCGAGCTATTTCTAAAAAACATAATATATGAACATGATGGAAGTATATTATTTGAAAATTATGTGCGTTGTATGACATAAAAATAACTTAACTGAAAAATGTATAGAAAATATCATTTATGTACTATTAATGAGAATAATATATTTTATTTGATAAATTCCAGTTAATATATTGGTACTTCCCTTAAAATTACGACTAAATGTTTCTAGATCCATAAACAAGTCATAATATAATCTATTTTTGAGTGAAGATGTGTAAATCGGTGGCACCCAAAATCCCGAAAGCCAAAATCACGAACGCCAAAAATCCCGAAAAGGCTAAAATCCAGAAAGCCAAAATTCCGAAAGCCAGAATTCCGAATGTTCAAAATCGTGAAAGTGATGAATTTATATGGAAGAAAATGTGTAAAATAATTTCCCAAGACACAGAAGATTTGCCTTTGTCTCCAGCAAATGCGGGTGCAATCGTGGGAGTAGCTATGACACTTTTAAGAATTCGGAATTTAGGCTTTCGGGATTTTGACCGGGACCCGTGTAAATCTATGTCGAAAATATCAAAAGTATATTTATCTTACATATTCTTGCTGTTATGTTTACATAATGTCGTGAAATTGTATGAACATCATATTTTAATATTGATTAGTTACATTTGTTCCGTAAAGACGACAAGTTGTATACAACTTGTGTCCTTTTTGTATGGCGCTGCCAGATTGTCAAATTCTACTTTGTTTACTATATATAAAAAAGGTGTAAAATTAACACTAAAAAATGTTGATAAATTTTTACACCTAAAAATGTTAGTTATGAGAAAAAAAATTAATCGCATCAACGTTTTTTTTCTCAGTGTAGATATACATAAGTAAGACTTTTCCGAAAGATATCGCTTATTAAGAAAGCAAATCAATGAAGCCATATGGCTTAGCATTATGAATTTCAAACTAGAGGTTTAACTCAGTTCCTAAAGTCCAAAATGATAAACAATTTAATTGTTTTCTTCAAGATCTAGTGAATCGTTTACCTTATGCCCTGAGTACACTTACGGCTTAAGCCGAGAGATGTATCAATGGGAAACTGATGAGAATGAAGTCTAATGATTATTTTGATTATAAATTACATTAAGCCGTCTCTCGGCTTAAGTCGTAGGTATGTTCAGCATATTAATATCCAACCTTGAGTCAAAATTTTCCATATGGCTACACCTTATGTCTGATAACCGTTTTAGGTCTGAAGTTCGTATCATAGATATCATATAACGTCTGCCTCCTTATCCTAATCGTGACTCAGTAGTAAACATTTTTTGGTTAGGGTAAAATGGTACAAGTTGGACAATCAATGGTACAATTTGGACAGGGCTTTTTGTCTTGATAAATTTAGTACTTCATTTTTATTTGTATATTTTTAATGCTTTTGTTTAATAATTTGGTTCCTTGTGTTTAAAAAGATTTAGTACTATATTTATCAAGAAAAAAGCCACGTCCAACTTGTACCGGCGAATTATCCAAGTTGTAACACTAATTCCAAATTATATCACTTTACCCAACATATTGCGAGTAATATTTTGACTACATTTTAACGTAAAAATGTCCAACATTTTAAGATTCCCATTCAGAGTAGTTTAATTACCATTCTTTGCATCCATAAACGAGTCATTGCTGACTCGAGTAATAATTTATCGCTTGGGGTAATTTGAAAAGTATAACTCTTATCCAAAACTCTGCTCCACCATATCCTCAATAAAACGCTGAAAAATTATCCTAAGCATCTCCATGGCAATGTAATTTACCATATCAACCCTCATTGTGCCCAGAAGAAACCATTTCTTTTGAATAATTCACCTTTGCAATCAAATTAAAAATCTAGATTTGATTTATACTTCCAGCACATCAAAGAAAATCGTAGTAATTGCGATTTTATCGGCAACTGAAAATGAATCCCAGCTGGAGGGACAGTGCATATAATGGAAAATCTGATGAAAATTATCTGATTTCCACAGAAGATGGAGGACTCCATCACTGATAACTAATGCTCCACAAGTCTCTTGGAAATAAACAGAAATAATTCTTATGGTTTCGTCGTGATGTGCATGCTTTCACGGGTTGAATTGCAAGTTCTGAATATTCCCTCGATGTAACAACATAGGGAAAGAAAATAAGCCAGAAAATGATGAGGAAAGAGTTGAAAGAAGGAGAAATATCGCGAGACACGCTACATAAGGATGTAAGTGACATTCCACAGAAGCAAAATAAGGAAAGACATCTCTGTCACCGTCACAAATCCAATGGAAGTACATTTTTGTCGAGGGCAATGTCTTTTGTCTCAAGTCACTGGAGAAAAAACATAAATTATGCTAGCACATCATAACCCAGAAGAGACAAAACAACGTGAGAACGTCTCATCCAAACACAATTTTGCCAATTTTAACATTAAATTTCGTGTGAAATTGTATCATTACAATTTTCTCGATTTAATCTCGACCATGTGGCATAGGTTATGATACATAGTATGTAGTCAGGGGAATTAATATGATATTTCAGGTGGATTTTCTCCCAGCAAACACACAACATTACCTCAGTCATTAATAAACTCACATATCTCTATCTCGTCTCACTTTTTTTTTCTTCTCCCGTGCTTTATTGTACCAAATTTAATACAGAACGTGTTCAGAATTCATAATGAGCCATTTCTCTGTACGTACTTTTTTTTGCGACCACCCCTCATCATGGATTGTTGTTGGGGCTCATCCATAAAGAAAAAAAAGCATCAAAATATTTTTTTTGCACCGCAACATAAACAGAAACGGATATTTTTTTAACGGTGAGCGTTGTCTTATTAAAATCTTGCTTATATTGCGCATTATGTTATCGCATTAAAAATGTACATTTATCTTTTATCGCTTTCTAGGTCGCTTTCCAGGAAGTTGCATTGTATTATATCCACCCTCAATCTAAACACTTTTAGCGAAAAAATTCCTTGTGCAATGACACTCAGGAAAATTAGTGTTTATCGTGCAAATTACGACTATCTAAGCATATTTTTACCAGCTTACAAATATTGTACTAACGTCTATAAACTTAGTTGCGAAATATTTATTTAAGTGAAAAGAAGATTAATCCTCGTAAAACCTTATAAATCTGTAAAAGTCAACGCACTTCTTTTTGTACTTGAGAAATAAAATAATTATAGGGTAAGTGTGCCAAATTCCGGCCAGCTTGAAATTCCGTCCATCTTTTTTGTTTCTCGAAATTTCATAAATTTTCAGTTTTTACATACTCTAGAGATTATACTATGCAAGAGAATAACAAAAAATGCAGCTTGAAGAATTCCCGATGGGCAAAGAACTATGAGAATGACTGTGGCCGAAATAGGGCACCAAAGCTAAATATGTCAAAATTTTTATTTATTTTAAAATGTATTAAGAATGATTTTAGAGTAAATAAAGACGATAAACTGTCTACAAGGTTTCAAGTAACACTCCTTAAGAAGAAGTAATAAAAATATTCAATTTGTATTAATAATATTGCATTTAAAACTTGAGACCTTGGCGCTTGCATTCAACTATGCCGAAATTTGGCATACTATCAAAATTCTTTGTTTTAGACGATCTTTTAAACCACAAAATCCAGTTCGAGTTCAGTCCTAGTTTTTGAGTAGTTCAGTCACACTTTTTCAAGGACGAAATATTCGCCTGGGCCACACCCAAAATATATTCGAAAATTCGAAAAATTCTAGGAGTGGTTTTCGAAATAAACAAAAAAAAGTGTTTTTTAGCAGGAGAGAGATGGGGGAAAAAGAAAAAACTGTCCTATTTAATGTTGACTTATGGGGGGGGGTCTACGAATGCTGTAAGTCGATGTGCTTGGCCTCTAGCCGTGTCACAAATTGAAAAAAGTGGATTACATAACTGCTATCTCTTTGAGTTCGAACAGTAAAACTGGTCTAAAATTTACACAAGGCAAAAAAAGAGGGTGCGATTAACTTTTTTTCCTCATGACTTTAACACTTTTTAGGTGTAAAAATATATCATCATTTTTTAATGTTAATTTTACACCTTTTTAAGGGTAAAATTAACAGGAAAAAGGGTAACCTTAACCCCTAATACACCTAAAAAGGGTAATATTTACACCGTTTTCGAATCAATACTGCAGGGTAAAACTAACATTTCCGGAATGTTATTTCAACTTTTTCGGATTTTTCTCAGTGTAGTTAAAATTTTACTTTTTATTTGGAAAATATCACAATTCGTTCATTGGCTTTCAAATAATAAGTTTCATTCAATCGTGAGACAAAAAGTAATGACCAATAAATCTCAGAGTGTATAAAAGATAATAAGAATTTTTCAGTGGTTACACTGGAAACTTTTCATTGCGATAATTTTGCAATATTATTGAAGTTTATGTGAACTTTATGAAGTTTGCCTTTTTAAGCTTCCTACCACGTACATAGTCCTCATTCTCGTATCCTCATGCCAAAATGGAAAACCCCTCTTTTATTGCTACCACGGCTTTTCCGTTTTTCCTCTCTTTTTTTTTCACACAGAGTCCCTCAATGGCAGTTTTGCGATTTAATTGCATAATTTAATGCTCACCGAGAGTGAGACAGAAATATTGAATAAAGTACGGAAAAAAATCAAACAGAAAGAGAACCTTCACCCTCCGTCATCATCACTATTAACTCACTTAATGACTCCACGGCGGAATTATGCAAGAAATATATCGTTGGCATTTGTAACACATATACATAACATTTTTTTTTCGTTACTTTTAGTTCACTGCGGAGAAATCATGAAAACTTTCTACGTTAAGACCGAAGGTTAATGGCAATGGCAAAAATTGTTTAATGAATAAACAAAAGCGACAATTTATGCTAATTGTTACATTAACTCTTCGCCATAACGTTGGGCCATCAGAAGAATTTTAATGCTCAACCAGTGTCTATTTTTTATTGCTCGAACTCTACAGAGAAAGTATAATGTATGCAATCCGTCTATTAGGCTAACTTGTTGAACTTATACGAAAATAACCTTGAACTATTATTGATAACTAGTTTCAAGGTCAAAAAGGTGTTAACCTTTAAGGACGATTGGGACACCGGTGTCCCAAAACCAAAAACAATTTATTTGACTATGGAAAGTTACTTTGTCCTCAAAATAGACAGAAAAAAGAAATCGTTTTTGGGACAATGGTGTTCCACTCGTCCTTAAAGGGTTAAATAACTCTAAGTTGTGTAGTTCTCAACCGCTTTCCAAAGATAAATCCGAAAAAGTTAAAATAACATTCAGGAAATGTTAATTTTACCCCGCAGTATTGATCCGAAAACGGTGTAAATATTACTCTTTTTAGGTGCATTATGGGTTAAATTTACCTTACTTTCATGTTTATTTTACCATTAAAAGGTGTAAAATTAACATAAGAAAATGTTGATATATTTTTACACCCAAAAAGTGTTAAAGTTACGACGAAAAAAAGTTATTCGCAGCCTCTTTTTTTCTCAGTGTATAGATGCTGTTGAACGTTACAAAAGATCTATATCCGATATTTGTAATTAATCAAACGTGTTTTATAAAGGTGCTAGGTTATACAGAATTAATGAAACACAAACTATTTTACAACATTTTACACACTTAAATATTGTGTAAAATAACCAAGCAAAATAACCTTGAATAACCCTTAAAAACGATTTTCAATGCCAAATGTTTAAACAACTCTAGATAGCGTCATTCTTAACCGATTTGGGTAAGTATATGTGTTTTGGAAAGGTCTTGGAATCCCGAATATTACTGCACCAGAAACGGATCGCTTTTATGCGGTTATTTACCGATAATTCACCGATAAATTGGTAGAAAACAATTGTAAGTCGACAAGATCAATTAAGAGCAATTTTCGTCAAAAATTTCTTTTTTTAAGAAAATTACCTGTATTCGTGTAGGTAGAAATGTCAAAATTCTGTCAAAAATGCAATTTTTGACGAAAATTCCTTTCAATGTGTAGAGGCCTTAAAACACATCATCAAAGTCGCGATTTCGCGCATTCATCAAAGCTGCGACACTTTGCAACCACTTATTGCATAGTTTGCAAAATCTTTCGTGTGAGACAGAATAAAAAGAAGACTTGAGTATCTCAGAAAGAATACAAAAAATAAAACTCATAATCGATTGAGAACCTTTTGTGTCCATTAAAAAAATCCCCACGGGATTGAGAAAAAAGAAACATCTTGAAAACACGATTGTCTCCAGAGATTCCAAATGGTATCAATCTCATTTTCTGCCAATTGAAAACATGCGATGAAATACTCAGAAAAAAATATCTTCTTGTATTTTTTTTTTTGAGAATATTTATTTTCTGTGTTTTTATGCAAATTTTGACTGCAGGCATTCATACACAGGCAATAACTTTAAAAAATTTTGACACGTACTTCTTGTAAACAATTTCAAAACACAATACTTTTCGTGTTTATGCCAAATCAAGCACAATGTAAAAATTTTTGTCTGAGTGTAACACGTTGTAAAGAGAGCAAACTGCTGGAAAACATTATCCATTCAATAGGATAAAGAAAAGATATAAAATTTTATTGAAAACGTCCATGTAGAATTTAGATAAGTCAAGATCCAATGAGTCAGCTCCTATTGTAACATATTCACCCAATTCACCAAACAACTCTAACACTTAATTATGAAATTTTAATGCAAATCGTGATTAAATTGAGCAATGTCTCATCATAAAATTTAATCTAACAATATACTCCAATTGCAAATTTATTCAAATCAATAACAAACTTGAGCAAATTTCTCCAGTGAATTTTGATTAATACCTCCACAGTTTTTTTCTCTTATTGGGGGCTTGAATTTTATTGGGTAAAATGTTTGTCTTGTGAAGGAGTACATAGCATGGTAAAAAGGAGAAAAGCAACATTCATTCTTGTTGGATCAATAAGGATATTTAATGATTTCCCTTTATTTTTTATATATATATACGTGACGCTCAACAGTGACGCTCGTGAAAATGCAATCAATTTGGGAAATTTAACTTATTTTAATTGTATTTGGTGCTCGCATGCAAAAGCCTCAGCAATTAGGTAATTGCAGAAAATAATTGTGCAATATTAGAGAATGTTGGACAATTGTGTGAAATTCTGCACTTTCATGCGACACCTTTTATATTTCCTCCCCAAATAAAAAAGACCATTTATATTTTGGTATTTTGTACACCAAGCAAATAATTGCAATTGTCAGCCAATCTCATTTTACTAATTAACTGCAACATTTGGCAAAATTTAATATTAAACCAATTTGAACATTTGCCATTTGACTAAGACAAATTTGTATTGATCCTGCGTACATTTCTATTCATTATCAAATGCTAGAATGATTGCATAGGCTCATTAGCAAACTAATAAATTATGCACATCACATAGAAATGTGTTATGGGTATCTCTTGAATTCACATCCTTAATTAGGGTATACCAAATCTAAATTCATCTTCTGAGAAATCTTCTATCTTTACTTGACCAATAATGTTTAAATACACACAAAAAATTGGAAAAACCTCATTTTTTACCTATTTTTGAGGGATAGGGAACGTATGAAAGGGGTGTGGGGGAAAATAAAGAGGTTGGGCACGAGATAATGTCATTTGAGGAAAGGTCATCGAAGACCGGAAGTCGATATCTCTTACCGTTTAAGCTCCAGAACAGTGCAAAGTAGAAAAAAAAGTCGATTATATAACTGCTCTCTCTTTGAGTTCGAGCAGTAAAATATTTTGTAAAATAATTCGTAAATGTTTGTAAAATCGTACTGAAAATTCACAAAATGTTTAAAAATTGTGTAACCTACTCTAAATCGCTTGTAAAAATTTCGTAGAATTTTGCAAAATCTTATTTTTTCTAGTCTTCCAGAATATTACAAAAAATATTTTGTTTAAATCTTGGTAGCTTTTTGTTTTCTTGTTTGTTAAGCAAGACTTTACAAGAATTTAACACAAAGTATACAAGATGATCTTGTTGTTCTTTAATTGAACATAATTTTACAAGAACAAATCAAGAAAAAAATCAACATATTTCGTTGTATTCTGAATAAAAAATATTTTCCAAACATTATACAAGTTTTTTGTTTAATTTTGTAATACGTTTCTCATTCGGCACACTTCGGGTGGAAATTGCGTTGGGAGAATGGGACAGTGAATGTGCAACTGTGCAACTATAATGGCGCATCTCAAGTACATTGCAGGGAAAATTTTTATTCTGTTTATTATTATTATTTATAAATTTATACAAGAATTCAATTATTTAAAAACAGATGATCCACCAACTGCTGAAATCACAAAAGAGCATTGAATATACATCGAAAATTTCAAATGCCTGCTTCAGATATAAATACTTTTGCAAAGGGAATAACGTTCCTAATTGGAGATTTAATTCCTGATACTAGTAATGAGTAGAATACAACTACTATAACTTTAGAAAAAAAAATTGAGAATTTGATACAGGTTTCTTAAATCATGTGCAAGATGCGATTACGATTGAAAATAATTTAATTTTCAAAAATAATATTCTAGAAAACATCCAAAAAATCTACGAATTGCTCTGCTTTGTCAAAAATATTTTGTTTATATTGTCATAAAATGCATTGATTCTATGATATAAGATAAAAATGTAAGATGTAAGATTAAATTATAAAAAAAGAAATAAATATTTTTTTTAGAAAAAAAATCTTAATAAACAAATTTTCTACAAGACGTACAAAATTTATACAAGATATTTGGCTTTGCTATGTTTTCGTATTACAAGATATTTGGATTAGTTATTATTATGTAAAACGAGATTATTACTAAGCTTCTGCAAAATCTTGTGTAAATCTTGTATAATACGGTTTCAACAAGAAATCTTGTTGAAAAATAACGAGACTTTACGAGAATCCCTATGGCGACAGGGGTAGCCAAACATCTCGTTACTTTTCTATATGAGCCAACGAGATTTTACAAAATTTTTTACGAGGGATTTTTTTCAGAGTACCAACAAGTTCGCAAAAGTTTATACTTTTCCCACAAACATTTGTTCGTAATTGTTTGTAAACAGAGGCGTATTACTAAAATTTGGCAATTGTTCGTAACGCTTTGCGACACAACCACAAACGTGAATATTGGTGAAAGAATAAAAAAATGTTTGTCAAATGATTATGTTACGAGCCATGTTTGAAAAAAGAGTACAAACTTTCATGAACTTTTTAATGGGTTAAACGATTTATCAACAATATCCTACACAGAAAAAATATTTCGTAAAATTGTTCGTAAATTTTTGTGAATTCCTATTGAAGATTTATGAAATGCTCGTAAATCGCTGAACCCACTAACAAGTCCGTGAAAGTTTGTACTTTTTCACAAACATTGTTCGCAACATGATCACTTGCCGACCACTTCTTGTTCTTTTAAAACTTTTTTTTTTGTAAATTTTTGTTAAACTGTGTCATTAGTTTGTAAAATTTTGTGAAACAAGCAAAACTGTACGAGCCAATGTGTGTAAAAGAATAAAAAAGTCCTCGTCCAGTGCTCATAATACGAACACTATTTGTGGAAAAACTACAACCTTTCGTAAACTTCTAAGTAGAAATTCACAAACATTTACGAACAATTATTACAATTTTTTATTCTTTTACCCCTTTAAAGACGAGTGGGACACCGGTGCCCAGAAAAAACTATTTTTTGACTACACAGAAAAAAATATTTTATAAAATTGTTCGTAAATGTTTGTGAAATCCTATGGCAGATTTACAAAATACTCGTGAATCGTATAACTCACAAACAAGTTCGTCAAATTTTGTACTTTTTCACTAACATTGTTCGTAAAACGATCATTTCACGAACATTTTTTTGTACTTTAACAAACATTTGTTCGCAAATGTTCGTAAACACACAAAAAATGTTCGTAAAATTTTGTCATTTGTTCGTGAATTTTTGCCAGACCAACAAAAATTTACGAACAAATGACAAAATTTTACGAACATTTTATTTGTGTGTTTACGAACATTACCGAACAAATGTTTGTAAAAGTACAAAAAAAATGTTCGTCAAATGATCATTTTACGAACAATGTTTGTGAGAAAATTACAAAATTTTACGAACTTGCTTGTGGGTTATATGATTCACTAGCATTTCGTAAGCTCTCCATAGGATTTCACAAACATTTACGAACATTTTTACAAAATATTTTTTCTGTGTATATAAATTTATTTTGTTCCCTAAATAGTCCGAAAAATTAGCTTTTATTTTTGGAACACAGGTGTACAATTCATCTTTAACGGGTTAATATGGGAGCTTTGCATATCACTATCTTTTGTAGAGCTTCAGTAAAATTTGTAACCTAACAAACAACGGAAGTCAAATTTTGTTATTCTTTGTTGCTTATTAAGCGGATAAATAGTTCTTGTTAAAATTTTATCAAAAGGACATTGTTTACCAATTTGCCAAAACTTTCTCGCATTTTATGCGTATTTTTTAACAAACTTTTAACAAGATTTGGCTGACGATATTACAAAACTTCTGTCCATGGAACAACCCTTTTTGACAAACTTTTTTTTGTTACTTTAACAAAACATTTTTTTAGAGTACTCTGAAAAGGAAGGTGTGCCACTGTCTATTAAAATTTCATCAAAAAAGATCTTTGTCCTTAAAAAGTACACTGACAAAGTAGATATTTGTAAAATTAATCTCTAACAAATCTTTACCACTATAAACTTCAATGAATAAATTTATCTTTATGAAAACAGTTACAAAATTCTACATCCGTAGGTGATTAAACTCGTTTGCAAACTATTGCAAATGCAAACTATTTCACAAATTTGAAAAGGAAAAACATATAGTAAACTTATTTCTCACAAAAATAGGTTAACGTTATAATAAATTTCAAGACATACCATAAACACGTGTGTTGTATTTAAAAAAAAAGGGATTTGTAATTAATTTTGTGCTAAGAAATGCATTTTTAAAGCACAAAAGCACATCTCAATAAATAGGGCAATTTCTAGTGACTGCTAACTATTACTACTCATAAAAAGCTTTAGTGTTGTAAAACTTGGTATTTATTGAAAGTAATTATTTTAGCAAATTGGAGCAGAATTCTATAATTTAAACTTTGATTTGCATAAGAGTTCACTTATTTACTTTAATAATATACTACCCAGTGTCAGTGTCATGCGTTTTGCTGAATAAATGAGAATAACAAACACACGAGTGCACAGAAAGAGCATTAAAATTCAAGTAATTTAACTTCAAATGCTCTTGACCATCAAATTAAAAACTTGTGCAGAAAGTTTTTTTATTAACTCAAAAGTTGTCTCAAAAATGTATCTCCAAATACGTAATTGCACATATATTTGAATGGGAGATCTCAGGGAAAGTTATCTAATCTCCTTGCTAAACCCAAATAAATTGGCAAGGAACTTGAGTGGTTCTACCTTCTAAATTGGTAAGGTTTTCCTTTTCCCATGTTCTATTGAATATCAATCAACACTTTTTCGCCTCGTTTCAACTCGGTCCATTTCCCCCACAAAAGAATTAAAATCAATTCCGGAAATGAAGATAAAAAAAAGAGTACCCCTAAAGGTGGATTTAATGGACAATTATTTTTCAATCAATTGAGAAAATTGAGAAAACCGAAAAAACGCAATATAGAAGTGGTTTTGTGGATTGAGCGATGGTTAAAAATGATTACATGCCTTGTAGGCCTTACCATGAAATTCGGCTATCTGCAAGCTGAGGCTAACAAAATAGCTCCAAGTACTTTTTTTCCTTTAAACACTGATAACAATATCAGTTCATTAAGTAAACATAGGTATTCAAAACAATTTTGAAGTAATTATAATATTTAAATATTGGTAAATAGCAATGTACATTGGGAAAATAACTTAGTCCAGAATTAGTATCCGTTGAAAATGATTCTCTTAGTTATTACTAATATACTATCATTAGTTTTGACAGTTCTTGGTGAACCTACCAGTAGAATTGTCAATGGAATGCTAGTGACTATCGAAGATGCTCCCTATCAAATATCCCTACAAATCCAAGGAAAGCATACTTGTGGTGGTTCAATCATAAGTCCACAATATATTTTAACAGCAGCGCACTGCGTAAGGTAGGGTATATTGTCATTGCAAAAATTTATTAAAATTGCAATTTCTTTTATTATTATTTCAGAACAAATCTACGGAGAAGATATACCATAAGAGCAGGATCGAGTTTCCATAAATTCGGTGGTCAAGTACGCAATGTTGCTAAAATTATCAAGCATCCAAAGTACGATCCCAGCACAAATAACAACGATTTTGCAATATTGAAATTAGTGAGAAAATTAAAATTCAATCGAAAGATCAAAGCCATACCATTAGTCAATAAATCAAATGTTCTAAAAGACGGCACTAAGCTGATGGTATCTGGATGGGGACAGACCAAAAACCCTCAAGATCCCAATGATCAATTGCACGCGGTATATATTAAAAAATTCAATGATGGAATTTGCCACACGCTCTTAAGGAGAAAAAGCAAAGGAATAACTCCCAAGATGTTTTGTGCCGGAACTCAGGAAGGTGATAAGGATGCTTGCCAAGGTAGATGAACTATTAAAAAAAATATCTTGTCCTGAATTTAACGGGACGATTTTATTTCAGGCGACTCCGGTGGTCCATTAGTACACGGCAAAGTTTTAGTTGGTGTAGTATCTTGGGGATACATGTGTGCACTCAAAGGATACCCTGGTGTTTATTCTCGTATTTCAGCAGAACGTGATTGGATAAAATCTGTGACGCTAATTTAATAAACGAACCAGTGATAATTTCTGTTTTAGATTATGCGGGTTATGATTCTTTCATCGGATTTTTTGTTTGATTTCTAACTTGTGTAAGAAATTCAATGAACATTCCAAAAAAAGATGCTCTATAGGGGTTTAACAGTCTTTTGTCAAAAAAATAAAACAAGTGCGCATAAAATTTTCTGAACAAAAAGACAACAACCATTAGCTGATTGCTGGTCTTGAAAATAAATAAAGCCCCACACTTTAGAAATAGCTCTATAAGGTCTCGAATTTAGTAGAGCTTTGGGATTCTCATTTCCCAAGTAACAGACTCATTTCTGGATATTGCATTCGAAGGGTAATGCCTTAGGTACACTTAGCCGAAAGAGCACCTTAATGAAATTATAATCAAAATAATAATTCGACTAAATTCTCATAAGCTTTTCACTAGCTAGGCCGTTTCTCGACTCAAGCCAGATTGGACAGAGACAGATTAGTCAGAAACTGATGGAAATGTAATCTGATCATTATTTTGATTATAATTACGTTACATCATTTAACGGCTAAAGTCGTAGGTGTGTCTGGGACCGGTGGCAGCCAAAATCCCGAAAACCAAAATCCTGAAAGCCAAAATCCCGAATGTTCAAAATCCTGAAAGGGATGAAATTATGTGGAGGAAAATGTTCAGAATAATTTCCCAAGACACAGAAGATTTCCCTTTGTCTCCAGAAAGCGCGCGTGCAATCGTGGAAGTAGCTATGTGACACTTTTAAAAATTCGAGATTTTGGCTTTCGGGATTTTGGCCTATTCGGGATTTTGGCTTTCGGGATTTTGGTGTTCGGGATTTTGACTTTCGAGATTTTGGCTTTCGGGATTTTGACCGGGACCCGTCTGGGACAATTGTAACTTACAAAACTGTTAATGCAAAACAGATAACAACTTTTTAAGTTCCTGGTTCCCCGAAAAACATCTATGATCTTTCAAGGCATCCTTGTGCGTTCCTACGGCTTTACCGTGGGTTTTCTATGTGTTTCCAATAGATCTAGAGGCTAAGTATTAGCTATGAAAAATGCAAGAATTTTACTGCTCGAACTCCACAGAGAGAGCGGTATATTATAATCCCTCTATTATGCTGTTTGTCCGTCTGTTCATTGGGCTAACGTCAGCTCTAGAGGCCAAACGGTTAGAGATAGCGACTTGGGACCTAAGGGGGGCATTTTTTTTCAGGTTATAAAAGGGTCTACAGAGCGCATTTATCAGACGAATGGGGTTATGTTAGGGCTCGTTTGAAAGGTCTTGGAATTCTCGACAAAACTAAATCGGTTCCAAAGGGGTTTTGAACCGATTCATAACCGATAACTAGTTTTAATTCGAAATTTAATTATATTACTCTTAAGTTATTTAAAATCTTAAATTCAATAAAAATTTCAACACATTTCCCTTCTCGCTTCACGCAAAATTACAGAATAACTTTTCTAGCAGTCGTGAAGGGAAGTTCGTTAATCTTTCACTAGTGAATCGTTCACTGGTGAAGCGTTCACCGAGTTAGAGAATTCCTACCCTGGGGGTGGATTATGTAAAAATCGTGAACGTTCACTGGTGAAACGTTCACAAGTGAACGATTCACCGCTCGCGTTCACAACTGCTAGAAAAGTGATTATGAATGAGTGAGTGAATCAGTTGCGGTGAAAAACTGCTAGAGTGAATTCGAAGACGTCGAAATTGATTGTTTTTGTTCAGTGGTCATGTAGTTTTTCACAAATTTTCTAAGTTTTCCGCGATATTTTAGCAAAAATGGAGTGAAATTAGTGTTAAAATAATACAAAGTGTGTACAAATTCGAGAGCAGCGTCTGTTAACGTGAGTGAGATATTTTGTCAATCTTTTCGTTTTGTCCGGAAGTGAATACTCTATACGTGCCACGAAAACAGTGTTTCGAGAAATTATATTTTTGCAATTTTTTTGCGTTAAATGCTTTATAAACTCAATAATTTCGAGTCACATTATAAACTAGTTCTGTGAAAAAGCCTTACTTCCGGTTCTGCAATGTATTTTTCGTCCTAAAAATTGCATTCACTTCCAGTTTCACCCCATCAAATGATGGTGAAAAATCTAACCTCAAAAAACTGAGTGAAGTGAATCGTTCACCGCGTTCATAATCGCATTTAGCGGTTCACTAGTGAAATGTTCACTTTGACCTGTCAAGTGAATCGTTCACCGGGTTCACTTACTTACATAATCCACCCCCTGGAGTGGAATGATAACGTGTCGACACTATCGAATCGATAGTATCAATGAATCTATATTTGTTATATTAAGTAAATGTCGACTTTTTACGTATTGTTGGTTCATATTGTGACATTCTTAAAAGAATACGACTGTTGATAAATTTCTATAGGGGAATGTAGGCATGGTTCGCACACATTCAACCTTCAAACGATGCGAATTTTCTCTCGGATAGCAAAGAATCAGTGCATCATTTCGTAACTCTTTGCAGACAAAGAAAAAATTCGCATCGTTTATTAAATGATCACTGTGTGCGAACAATGCCTACATTCCCCTTGACTGACTCATGCACGTAAATCGTTTCACATAATAAAGAACAAAGTATTCTTTTAGATTCTATATCAGAAGTCCTTTTAAGTTCTCTTAAAAAATAACATGAATACCATTTCACTTTAAATGCATTATTCGAAATACTCGCGAAAGCTAATTAAATTTCCCACTTAATTTCACGATAAATTAACTTTTATTTCACGATTATTGATATAAATAGAAAAACTCATGATCCAGCATCAGTTCAGTCC
This sequence comes from Phlebotomus papatasi, assembly GCF_024763615.1. Classification (NCBI taxonomy): domain Eukaryota; kingdom Metazoa; phylum Arthropoda; class Insecta; order Diptera; family Psychodidae; genus Phlebotomus; species Phlebotomus papatasi. The sequence goes on from NC_077224.1 coordinate 21,471,672, forward strand.
TACATAATTATTGCTAGAAAATGTTTGTTTTATTGTTCTACACTGCATTTGTTGTGAGACTGTTTGAAGCTTATTCATTCAATTCTACATATGATGGTGGTAAGATCGTCAAAGGATTCTTAATAGATATTGAGGATGTTCCTTATCAAGTAGAAATAGAATTCGAAGAAAGACATATATGCGGTGGTTCAATAATAAGCCGACAATACATCTTAACAGCTGCTCATTGCTTAACGTTGAGTCTCAGGTCCATTTAGAAGAAATAAGGCAGTTCAATTAAGTGAAACTTCTTTACAGACCACCCATTGCATCAAAGTACCAAGTAAGAGTTGGAACCAACTACCGTTTGAAAGGAGGTACTTTGTACGATGTTGCAGAAATTAATCAACATCCTAGATATAATCCACGTATAGATGATTACGATTTCGGAATTATGCGATTGAGTAAGCCTCTGATCTACGGTAAACGAGTCCAACCAATACGTCTACCAAACTCGTATGATATCGTAAGAGATGGTGCATTACTCATGGCTTCGGGATATGGACGTACCAAAAATCCTAGAGATTCTTATACAAGATTGCATGCAGTATTATTAAGGAAAATCAACTTTTCGAAATGTTTAGAGGCCTTTGAGCATAAACGATACATTGTAACTCCAAGTATGTTTTGTGCAGGATCAAAAAATAATAAAAGGGATTCATGCAAGGGTAAAAATGAAATCGGTGGTAAAATTATGATTAATTTATATAACACGTAATATTAAATTTTAATCCAAGGTGATTCTGGAGGTCCTATTGTAAAGGGCAAACTTCAAGTTGGTATCATTTCATGGGGATACAAATGTGCTATCAGGGGATATCCTGGTGTTTATGCTCTTATTGTATCAGCCCGCGATTGGATTAAAAAAGTAGCTCATGTTTGATAAGATGTAAATAAAATGTAAATAATAAATAATTGGCCTTTTACTCCAGAGGATCATTAACTACATTAAGACGGCGGTGGACGCATTGTTATAAAAATTTTATCATTTCGCATTATGGTGCGAAATATACTTTAAAAAGAGTTAAATACAAAAAAAACAGCTCCATTTTCCAACTGAAGCAAAAGAACCATCATCTGAGAAGTCATTTATATTATTTTGCAGAATTGTCTACAGAGTTTTTGGTGGGAGACAAGACAATCATTAATTTCAGTTCTAATTTCATTTTAGGCCAAAGGGCGCCAAAAAATGGCACAGTTTGCAGGAAAAACGACGGGAAATCGCAAATAATATTCCTTCCATTTGGCACAAAAATCATTAATTTCATTGAAGGAATCATGGAGAGAAGATCACGCGAGAAAAAGACAAACAAAATATATAAATTAAAATATTATACACAAAATGGAATTTAATCAATCACACCATGATTAATTTCAGATGAAATTCATGGTTATGGCGGGACTTTGGCTTTTGTCGAAGATGAAGTTTTATTTATAGCTTCCCGACTATTGACTCAAGAACATGTTAAGTAATTTGCATAGAAAGACTCTTATCTCATCCAAGTCATAAATCTATTCACCATCGAGCACTCCCCTTTTTCCCCTTGACAAATACATTGGACACTTTGGCAATTTTCGACAATGACTCGATAAAATTTTCATATCCCAAAGAAGGTTGACGATATCTTTTAAGGATCATTTGCCCTCCTAAAGTTTTCATTCTTAACAATATTCCCTCTCCCCGTACACAATCTGTCAGCAGAATCCAATTGTATGACCCCACAGAATGTATTTTCATACAAAACCAATAATTGAAAATTTTACCCTTTGCCATTTGCCAAGGAACCCCCTCCCCTTTGAACCCCCCAATGAATAATCCCCAATCGACTCATTGCAAAACCCCTTCTAACGCACGTATTAAATTGCTTTTTAAGGTTCAGCATCAAACATTTTAATATCACACCATATTGTTACTCCTTCGAAAGGATAACCCTTTAACCATATAATTTGCCATTTTCTTCCCCAAACATCCATTGAGAATTTCTGCTGAGCTTTTACTAATTTTGTCCCAATTAAGAATATATATGTATATATAATACACCATCCAATTCATTAATTAAACCAAAGTAACAATTTATTGAATTCTCAGATGAATGAAAAATTGTGCCACCTTCATGGGACACTTTCACTCTTAATTTCATGCAAATCGTCTCTTTTAGAAAGTCACACGCAGAATTTTCCCATTGGATGGGGGATGAAAAGCGAGCTATGAAGGCGAATTATTTTAATTGTTGAAAATATAATTACCAAGAGATACCAGTTTAAAATTGCTTCACTTAGCAAAGCGTTTTCTTATAGCTTTGAAAATCCAGAGAGTAAAGATTAGAGTGTGCTTCAGTTCAAAATTAATTTAAAGCAAGAATTTAAGCAGACTTTAAGCATTGTTTCTGGTTCAAATTGAGATGAGAGACTTAACGAAATTTTTAATAGAATTAATAGAATAGGTTTTAATAGAAAACGTCGCGAAAAATAAAGTTACATAAATAAGTAACGAGCTTATCAAATGAAATTTAACGAAATATTGAAATGGGCCAGATAGTATGACTAAACGTTTTCATATAAAACTTAACGAAATATAAAATAAACAATACGACGAATTAACTTCTTGACGTGGTGTCACCGTGGTGTCACATATAAGATTAATATTAATATTAAGAAAAGCCGAAGAGAGAGGTATGTAGTATTCAAAATTTCAAATGGAATATCACGTGTGTTAGAAAGAGTACACTCTAGTGGAATAATACGATGAGTAAAATATTACTGTTCGTATTAATTGCTTTCTGAATCGTATTACAGTCAATTCGAGTAATTTTCCATGCGTGCCAACTGTGATTCGGTCAGTTTTCGAGCGAAGTGCGAGAGAGAGGCATGATAAAACACTTGCTATCTCTTTTTGGCATTTCCGCAGTTCAGAAAGTATAAATCTTAATATTAATCTTATATGTAACATGGTCATGACAAATAAACTTTTCCACATAAGAATTAACGAAATATAAAATAAACAATACGACGAATGAACTTTTTAACACTAATAGCATCTACACACTAAAGAAAAATATGTCCATATTTGAAAGTTTTCCAACACAAGCATATGTAATTTACATAAAGCAAATTAGGTCATAGTCAGCTAAAAATAAAATGAGAATTCTTGAAGATGTAGCAAAAAATTGATGAATTTTAAACTAATTTATTGCAAATTTATTTATTTTTTCATTTCATTGTGAGCAATTTTCGTGGAAAAAATTTTTTTGAAGGAAATTGTCTCCACTTCTGTAGGGTAAAGTGTTACAAGTTGGACAGGGCTTTTTTTTCTTGATAAATTTAGTACTTCATTTTTATTTGTATATTTTTAATGCTTTAGTTTTATAATTTGGTTCCTTGTGTTTAAAAATAAATGTTGTACTGTATTTATCAAGAAAAAAGCCATGTCCAACTTGTACCGGCGGATTGTCCAACTTGTAACACTACGTCCAACTTATATCTCTTTACTCTACACGGAAATGTCAAAATTCTGTCACAAATACATATTTTTTGACAAAAAATTGCTCCCAATAGATCTAATTTGCATAATTTTTTAGGGTTATGAAATTGAGTTCACATTAAAAAGGGAAATTTGAATAAACTTAACGTAATTTAACTTGCAAGAATTGAAATACTCAATTAAGAAATAAAATGCATCTAAACCTGGACGCTAAGAACGATAGAGTCAATTATTTTAAACTCAATGCTAAATATCTTAATACAAAATCAATATATCGTCGGTTGCGTCTACTTCTGTCGTATCTGCATTTGTTTTGTGTAAGCATTTCACGCAAGAGGGGACGTCTGTATTGTAGCTTGCCCCGAATGCAGATACAAAACAAATGCAGATACGACAGAGGTAGACGCAACCGACGATATTAAATAATACGCAGATAGATCAGAATTTTTCACAAAGTTGAAAAATCAATTTTAAATACAACTTAACGAAAAGAGTTATTTAACTGGTAACTTAACGAAACGTAAAGTAAAAAGGGTAAATAATAAGGAACAGTAGTTTCCAACATTTTCTTTTTGAGATTTATGAGAATACTAAAGTTCAGAATAAGAATTATCGACAAATTTAACGAATAATTTTCTTGTATTATTGCAAGAATGAAAATAGTCAATTAAAAAAAAAACTATATGATGGAAATTGGAAATTGGAAATAAAAATAGACTAGATTTATAATCTAAAAGTCAACACTGAGTACCCCTTATAGAATAAGCTTATCTAAATTTACAAATACTAAACAATTTGACAGTTGTGACATGAAACTTAATGAAATACTAAATTACAAAAATAGAATAATTTTTTAATGTGTCAGATATCTTAACAAAAAAACCTATGATATTTTTTTCATATTGAAATAGGGTCGAATGAATACCTTTTCGGCAGGGAACACCTATTAAAATTTTGTTAAAATTTTCAAGTTTATTTAATATATTTAATAAAATCTAAAATAAGTAAAGAGCACCAGCGATCGGCAGTGTTCCTCGGATCGTCAGGTTACTATCAGATTTGTCGTACCAATTCAAATGAATTTTTTAAAAATTATTTGCTACATTTTAGCATTTAACTCTCATAAGAATGCAGTGCATTAGTTTAGATTTAATTTTTAAAACCAATTTCCCGTAATAAACCTGATTAAATTTGTGACGATCCCAGGTAGAGAGTACATCGTTGCAATTACATCTATTTTTTATTTATTTATTCTTAAAATTTAAAATTCAAATTCGCAAATATAGTTAAATGAATCACTAGTATACCGATTAGCAGACACAAAAATACCAAATAGTATTTTGAGGCTTATATTTTCAACTAAACATCGAGCATGTCTCTTAATATTCCGATCCGGGGTACTCTTCCCTTATATGAAGTTTTTTCATTAATTTATTTCTTCCTATAGGGAGAGATGTTCAAATTTCATATCCGAAATAGTAAAAAATATGCTGCAAATAGGTCATGACACAAATTCTTAAAGTTCCAATAGGTGTTCCTTTGACCCTAGGTTTTCTTTACTTCTTTAATTTTATGGTATTCCAAAAATTTATTATATTCCAATAAAATAGGGAAAATAAAATGAATAAAATTCAAATTATTAAATTCAAAATATTGGAAAATATTATAGTTGCTTCTTCTTAAGAAAACATATCTCTGACTTCAATGATATGAATTTAAAACTTTAATTTTCTATTTAATAAATTTATCTCAGTGCTTCTGTGCTCAATTTCACGAAGAAATTGCTCCAAAAAAAAACCAAAGACCTCAATTTCAAAGCTGCCCAATTGTATCTGTAAAGCTTATTAATAACCACACTACAAACCATCTTCATTATCTTGCTCTATCATTTCTTTTTATTTAGAAAGTCTCCATCGTGTCTCAAAACACGATGATTTCATTTTGATAACGCAAAAAGGTTAGAAAATATTATACTATGTTGATAGTCAATTGAGCGTATCACTGAACAAAGTACTCAATTTTAAATAACGTCGAATGCTAACTTGAAATTTTCCTCGGCACAAGTTACAACTTTTTGATTGTGTTTTAATTGGCTAATTTAATAATAATTTTTCCAGAGTTAGTATTTTCCTCTGTTTATATGCATTTTAATTGATATCACATAAAATTGTTTTGTACTTCGTCATTACGAGTAACAAAAAACCTTTGAGCATTTTGACTAATTACTCAATTAGTTTATAGCTAGACTAAAAAAAAAGAGCACAAAATCAACCAAAATTGTTAATTAATGGCAAATTTGTGGCGAAACCGATTGAAATGTATTCAGAGGTGTGTTTAAGGTGAAAAATGTCACAGTTAATATCACCATCCCAGAATAATTAAATTGATTCGTCCAATCGGTCATTTATATACCAATAAATTAATGTTGAATGGAGAATCCAAAAAAAAAATTGCACATAAAATGTGAACAAAATGTCATTGGTGGTGAATTGAGTTTGAAAATTGGTTGCAATTAGTATTGTGTGTGGACCTGATTGATTTGGTTGAATAAATTCAATTGAATTCTAAGAGGTGATTGTTTGAGTTTTATCTGCGGTGGTTTTGCATCCAAACTCCCAACATACAATTTAATTCCAAATGTTAGAATCTCTCTCTCTGTTGATTTTCCATCTAACTCGTTGGGTATACAGGAAAAAAATGGAAGAAAGGGGTGGCCAAGTTAATAACATTTCGCGGAATGCTCAAACTCTTGAGTTCATTATTGCACCTTAAAAATCAATTGATCGGTGGAAAATTGACTATTCTTCCATTTTCCGCATTAAACCGATTTCCGCCATTTTATTTCCAATCTCTAATTTGGCTGCGTCTGCCGCCAACTTGCCAATACCGGTCTCACCAAGAAAATTTCTCAATAATCTACGAAATGTATCAATCTTTGCTCGAAGCATCTTCAATACGCTCTCCAAACCTGTTTTAACTATAATTATAAAATTATAATTTACGATTATATTGATTAAAAAACGTTGTAGGGGAGAATGGGGCAAAATTTGTCAAAACGAAAATTTAAATATTCACTATTTTCTAAAATAAAAGAGACTGAGGCTTGAAATTTTCATTATAGATAGCCTTCATGAACTTTCTTAAACTTAGAAAGTTTCAAGGGATTCGAGGAAGGATTATGTAAAATAAAAAAAAATATGAAATTTTGAGCCCTATTTTTGGATTAGCTTACAGAAAATATCAATACTGATTAGCTCAATTTAAACACACTTTTCGTTAAGATAGATAAAAATTATCTTCGACAAAGTTGTAGAGGAATAAATTCCCTATAAAAATATGTCTATTTGATATTTTTAACGTTTGCGAGAGTAAAACGTCCCAAATTATCCGAAGACTGACAAAATTTGCCCCAGAAATTTTGAGAATCTCCATAAAATCGACTTTTATGGCTCCGGCACAACTTTGAGACCAAGACAATTTCATATAATCGAAATTCAGGCCCCTTTTATTCCAAACTTTTTACATAAATCGCATTCTTTCGCACTCTTCTTCCTCTTTTAGCATCACATCAAATTCAATTTAGTTAGACCTAATTTTGTGAGCGAAAGGGTAAGAGAAACTTATACGAAACGTTTGAGTATGAAAGGGACAGTGAATTTTGATTTCATGAAATTATCTTGATCTAAAAGGTGTGCCGGAGCCATTAGAAAATGATTCTAAAATCACATTTCCTTTGAGATAGAGGAGAATAGTCTTCTGCAATGTTGTAGAGCAGTAAATTTCCTATAAAAATATGCTCATTATAAAACGTTTAAGTTTTCTCAGAGCTCGTGAAAGAATTAAATATTCGTTTTGACAAGTTTACCAGTTTACCCTAGTCTCCCCTATGGCACGCATTTATGCAGAAAAGTTCCTTAAATATGAAAAGCGAACAATTTTTTAAATGCACTTACTCTAAATTAATTTTATCCCTAGTGCAGCAATTTAGGGGAAGTTTTTGCAGCTTCGTAATGTTGCAGCTTCGTAAAAGTTGATTTTTTTTTCAAGTTACTAAATGAATTTTATCCATGGTCGTATATTCTAAAAGCTAGTCCAACATTTCACATTTCCTGATAAAGTTAGAAGTCAAGGCCTTTTTTCCTGGATCGGAAACGCAAAAATAAAAAAAATGGCCTAAAATCGTAATTCTGATGTGTTATATTAAAAAAAACAACTATTCCAAGATATAGAGAGTTTATCAGGATTAATATTTACCGTAAAAATCTTTTGCTCGAAGGGGGCGTTTTTGTGAGTGGAGGAAAATTCACAAAAATTACCACCTTTGCAGCTCAGGAAAAATTGACTTTGCAGCTTCGTAAAAACATCTGACAAAATTATTGACCACCGATGAATCACACCTAACCAAACTCTTAACTGTCTGTCAGAATGCAGGGAAAAAATGGTTTTCCAAATGTCAAAAAACATGTGTTAGAAAATACAATAGATACATACAATACAATTTGCTTTGTGTTAGAAATACAATAAAATTAATTGATTTGAAAGGGGAAAACAAGTAGATGAAAGTTCCAGCTAGGCAGTAATACGCAAATTTTGGTGTCCAGCGTAAGGTTTTCGGGAAAAATGAGGCCTACATGGGTAAGCAAAATGTTATACGAAGCTGAGCAAACCAGGACAGCTTTGTAAAAACCGTCACTAAATTTTCATTTTCTTGTAGAGGAAAATCCAAGGAATTCCAGGAATTTTCTGAGGCGGAATTATGAACCCGATAAGTAAGAGATTTTTTTTTGATACAGTGATATAATTAATTTGCTTTGTGTGGCATTCAGTAAAAAATCTTTACCTACGAAGCTGCACAATCCCCCCTACCTCGACGAAATTCATTTTGGTACGGTCTGATTTAATTTGCTTCACGAAACTACACCGAAATATGATGCCTGAGCAATGAAAATTTGTATTTTCTTGTGCCTTAAATAGGATTCGAACCCGAAACACTTCCACTGCAGTGCAAGCGTTCTAGCACTTAACCCATTTTGTAACCATTTTGCTCTTTCTCTCTCTAGAGTTAGAGCAACAGAAAGAAGTGGATGTTTCGAGTGTATTGAAAGAATTCCAATCAAATGGAGCTTCAGCCACAACATATTGCATGTGTCGTTAAAATGGGGAATGAGGGAATTATATTGATCTACATTGTGAAGACAAGTGTTTTTCAAAAACTTTAAATGTCACATTCAGGAATTTAATTAAAAATTGATCGATTGAAGCCCTTTCACCCGACGTCCCACAGCAAATACACAAAACCATACCCAGATTAGTTAACTCATCCACTCATCAAAAGACTTTTATATTGCAAATATATACACAAAGTGCACGACCGTGAACGCGCCAAATGAAATGCATTCGAGAGGCCATGATTAACCATGTGGAATACTCAATGGAGTACTGGGAACATAGAAAAATAAAAAAAAATATACAAATACATGAATATATTTGTTAAAAATCTTAATGGAAGAAGAAGCAGGGAGAGAGAAAACTCATTATTTGCAATAGTAACATCTAATAATTTCACTTTTGTATATCACTCTTGCTGTCTGCACTTCTTGGAACTGCAAAAAGTGAATCTTATGCATTTCATTCCCATGAAAGTTTGTTTACTTGCGGTAAAACTTATTGGAAACCCTCAAAGTTTGTTTATTTGAATTTAAACATTCAACTATATTGAAATAGGTCATTTGAATTGAAAAATTAATTAGATTGTAAAGAATGTCATCTAACTCTTTCATATACCGCAAACACCCATCCACTAGATTGACGTAAACTTTCCGCCACAAAGAAAAGTCTATTTTGAAATATTTCTGAAGAATTTATTTGTAGAAATGTTCTAGTCTCTTAGTAATAATTTGAATATCAGAAAAAATCGAGATGAAAAAATGTACTTATGATAAATTTTAAATATAAAAACAAACTCGTAGAAAACTTTTAAAATTTCAAAAGAATGAAGCTACTTTTAATGTTGTTTTCTTAAAAAAAATAAAAGAAAAGAAAATTAATATTCATTATCTAAAAAACTAATAAAAATACTTTAATGTGCTATCCAAACCAAAACACTCAAAATCATTAAATTCGGATTAACCCTTTAAGGACGAAAGAGTCAAAACTTGGTGATCAGAAATGATCATTTTTTCTAACGTTTTACAGAAAAACATGACTTTAGACGACCGTAGGAAGAATTTTGTTTTTGGGTCACCGGTGATCCAATAATGCTTAAAGCATGGGCCTCTCGACGTTTCATTTTTCCATACGATTTTGCATAGAGGCACTGAAGACTCTCTTGGCAAGTTTTTTCCTAAAGAGAATTGACTTATCAGTTTGATATATTTCGAAATCGTGCATTAAAAGCTATATAAAAATACATATTTCATAATGTTCGCCGAAATAATACAAGAACTACGAGCAAATTTGTTTAAGTCGCGGTGCAATATCTGCGAAATTTTTACAAGGAAAAGTGAAAAATAGCTTCACTTTTTATTAGGCTTGATAAGGTCCCTGTCTTTTTTGGACAGTATTCTCTAGTTTGAACGCATTTTTCTCCAAGAACAGCTAATCACTAACTAGAACTTTCTATTTCTTTGTTTAAATCTGTCAAAACCGGAAAAATGTGTGAAAACAGTAATCAAAGAACAGGAGTCCCTTAAAGAGCAGTTCCTAAGATACTTTTCCAAAAGAACCAGTAAGTATTGATTTTTCAAAAAACTCAAATTTATAAACAATGGATTAAAATTGTAGTTTTACGATTTTTTCCAGAAAACTTTTGTTTTTTGCCTTAAAAAAAAACGAAGGATAAAGCTCCATATATATCTTCAAATCCTGGCTATTTCCTTCGATTTAACTATTGAAATAGGCTTAGAGTCTGACCCGAAAACTTTGGGAAAAATCATTGCTTTTCTTACCTAGAGGCTAGCCCCTGGCAAGTTGCCTGAAATTTGAAGCCACTTTCTCATATTTCGATTTAAATTTATACGGGATTTTTTTTGCACTCACGACCGTTACGCTAAATATCTAAAAATTGAGAAGTCTTTTTCGTATTATAAGATGCCTTACCGCGTCGAGGGATAAATAAACTAAATTTTTATTTAAATACATTTTTTTCTCGGAACACTGTGAGCTGAGTCCGAGATCAATTTAGGGAATTGGCTTCAAATAAGCTCCATATAAAAAAGTCAACTTGCCACGTGCTTGCCTAGGGGGAAACGGGGCACTCCTGAATTAGTACAGCTTTGAAATTGAACTTATTTCTTTTGTTTTTAAATAGAATTTAGCTTCCCAATTGGATTATGGAACTAAATTATATTATAATAAGGTCTGGACCTAACCCATACCCCCCATAACCGTGACGCTCACCGATTTCTTCGTGACATAAAATTCAAAATTCGAAATTGAATTCGAACTTATCAAGAGGAAGTAAGTGCTAAAATGGAATGGAATTCTTTTTATATCAATTTTTTTAATAAAAATTTGCTTCTCTTTACTATTTGTAAAATTGTTCGATTTGATTCAATTTAAAGTATCTATCGGTAATGCAAATAATCTCGAAAACCCCATCAAAATTCACTATTCCGTTAAATCCTCTAGTGAAATCACGTTAAAGTAGAGGAATTATAGGGGGTTTTGTCATTGGTGCAAAACAAAAGTCAAATTAAAAAGTTCAATCGAAAACAATTAGCAAAAATAAATGTGGATTGAGTGAATATGATGAAAAAGTCAATAATAATTTTTCCGAAAGAGTTGCACCATTTGCGTTGCTGGGAAATCATTGTTCTCAAACATCTTCTTCCATTCTATGATTTATGGTTAGTGGCTTTTCCGACTCGTTTTTCTCCCCATGAAAATACTCACAAGAGTCTCTTTGTAATTATATAGAAAGAGAAAATTCTGGGAATGGTTTTTTTTTCGTTTTGTTCCCAGCTTTGGGAGATACTCGAAATCTTGAGATAAATGCTATATCCCAAAAGAACTTTTACATTTGTGTGGATTAATAAAGTTGCTTAGCGGTCTAATTAGGGTTTTCGGTTTTCTTTTCTATAGCGTAAAATTTTAATCTAGATTACCGTAGATATGGGTGACATTGCACTGTGGTAATCCGGACAGCACCTGCTTTACGTAAGCTTTTCCTTAATTCAAACACTCTAGGATGGTCTAAAATTTAAGTGCTAGAATTAAAGAAAAGCTTACAAAAAGCAGAGGTGCAAAATCACCTACGGAATGCAAAATAATCCGCATCTACGGCAGCTCAAGTTCATCTTTGAAAATCAAATAAAATATTATTCTAACAGTAGGGGAAACTGGGGCAAAAAATCACAAATTGAAAATTTGAAAATTCAATATCTTCCAAAATAAAAGAGATAGGGGGAAGTAGGGCACCTTTGAAAGTGAGACACCTTTGAAATTGGGATTTTTCACCATTTTTTAAATAAATTGAGCCTTATCGTGATATAATTTAGTTGCACAAATAGATTGAGAAGCTAAATTACATTATGATATGGCTTAGTTCCACTTAAACATAGGAGAAAAATCCCAATTTCAAACGTACCCCACTTTGAAAGGTGCCCCACTTCCCCCTAGCGGCTTAAAATTTTTTCCATAGATGGCCTCCATAGACCTTCTTCAAGTCCTAAGTTTCTTAGAATTCGAACAAGGAATTCAGAAAATAAAAAGTATTGAAATTTTTCGCCCTATTTTTGAAATGTTTTCCTTACAACTGATATCAATTTTGACCTACTTACTTTCCAAAATTGATGCACTGGTAAATATTTCTTAAATGATTTGGACTCCTTGAATACGAAACCACTATCTATTTTAGAATTTTACTAAGATTCTTTTCTCCAGAAATCCTTTTATTAAAAATGACCACTTGGGGTAAAAAGTAACAAAAGTTGTGGAGCAAAAAGTAGCAAAGACCGATGCAATTTCTGATGTCTCATGGCGAGAAGAAACGTTATTTCCATGTTTTGCTGCTCCTTGTTTGCATTAAAAAGGTGTAGAGGAACAAATTTCCTATGAAAATATGTCACCTAGCTATTTTTTTTTTTTGTAATTTACAAAAGCCCTTAATAAAGTAAATCAAAATGTGATTATATCCCATACCTGGTACTATTTGCCCCAGCATTTTTGAGAATGGTCACAAAATTACCTTTTAGAAAACAGCTCTATAAATGTATTTCCTTACAAAATAGAGAAAAATGACTTTCAAAAAGTTATAGAGCAATAAATTTCCTATAAAACTGCACTAATTAGGAATTTCTGGGGCGCTAGGGTAACTTGTAAAAAAAAAAATATCCGTTTTGTGACTTTTTGCCCCAGTCTCCCCTATTGTCTCTTTTAATATTTAGAAATAATTCAGACTTATAAAGGATTCAAAGGCCTTTTCAACGAATCTAAACTTATTTAAATAGGTTAAGCAAAGCGTTGTCTAGAGCTATTTTACCTTTAACCTTAAAAACAAATTGGGAGATATGAACCAAGGTTATTGCCATTTGTTAATTAGAGAAGTTTGGGGGGGAGGGCAGTGTGAATGGGGGAATGGTGATCATGTTAATGATGGGATGCCGTTTTATAGGTAGGAGTTTATCAAAGACCCCAAGTTGCTATCTCTAACCGTTTGGTGTCTGGCTTTTATGGCAGCCTGATGGCCGAACGAAATGTTTCCAAGAGATATGTCAAAATATAGGCCCTTGCACGGTAAATTTGAAAGGGTAAAAATCAATGGTATATAGGTCATTCAGTAGGGAGTAAAGCTATAAAAAAACATTTGATGCTTGAGCATTAATCAGCATTGCGACTAAAACTCTCACGATTGAAAATTCACCTCATACTAAAATGGCTATAAATCGGCATTAAAAAGGAGGAGAATCTGCACAATAGAAGGACCTGGGAGAGTCTTTTCCAATATTAAAACTTAGACATGGTGGTATGGGTTTAAGGGGAGAATTGTGAATATTCCAGAGAGTGAATAAATCAAACAATCCTCTGGGTGCCCAAGGTATACATAAACGCCGGTGAGTTCAAATAGAAATTCTTGCGCCAAACACAATTTCCTCAGCATATAAATCACCATTTATGCGAAACTCTTACGTGTGGCTTTACATATTGACGAAAAGTTGTTGTCATCATGTTAACTGGGAAATCTAATGCAACAATATTCATATTTTCCCAAAACCCTCTTTACCCCTTCCCCCTTTTTCCAGGCAAGTGTCAGAAGGAAATTGTATATATCTTCTTCCAGTCACAAATTGTGCAATGAAATTCATGAGAATTTAATTTCAAATTGGGGATATTACATTTCCATTTGACACGATGCACTTGTTATTATTCAAACTACATATCAATCCTAGTTGAAAGATATAGTCTTTGATAGCTTTGAGAGTATAAATTTTCACAGTATTAAAATAATCATTAAGAGAACTATAAGTTTAGAATCAAATTCTCCTATTCAAAATTCATACAGTTGTCAAAGCCAGATTGAAATAGCATTTTCTATAAAAGCTCTAATGTTTCAATTGAAATTTCAAAATTCAATTTCCATATTCAATATTACCATTCATAATTTTCGACAGATAACAAAGTAAAATTTACGAATTATTCACCATTAAAGATTAAATGTTGAATTTCAAATTTGAACTTCAAATAGGGAAGAGTGCCCAGCCCATGCTTCGTACGATCCCAAGCTTCATTATGACTAAATTTTTCCTATATTTCCCAATAAACGCGACTCATTGCCCAGTTTTTAAAATATTATAGCGAAGTCAAATTTATTCAGAAGCATAAGAAAAATTTAGTCACTACGAAGTTTGGGAACGTACAAAGCATAGGCACTTTCCTCTACAACATATCCTCTTCTGGATTACCACTACAACATATCCGAAAATCATTGCAAACGCTTAGGCCAATTTTGAGAAAAATCGAAAAAACTTGGTTTTTAGGGGATTGAGGTGGCATAGGAGAAAAAGGGGAAAAACGTAGAGATATTGGTTTTTTTATTGGGATCATCGAACACCGGAAGTCGATATCTCTTACCGTTTGACCTCTAGCTCGGAAACAGACTTAAGATCTAGTAAAAAATTCCGAAAAAATTTTTACACAAAGTCGGTACATAACCGATTCATTACCGATGAAGACTGATACAACCGGGTTCAGAATTTCAATACATTTCCAAAAAATCCAAATTTAACCAAATCTGTTGAAAAATCAGCCCTTCAAAGTGGTTGACTTTTGACCTTAAATAATTCAAAGTGGAGAATTTTCCGGTTATAGATATGTTTGGACGAAATGTTCGCCTGGACTACCTCTAAAACATATCCGAAAATCATTGAATAAGCTTGGGCCAATTTTGAGAAAAAATAAAAAAAACACGGTTTCGGAATTTTCGGTTTGTTTTATTGAGGGTCATCGAAGACTGGAAGTCGATATCTCTTACTGTTTCAGATCCAAATCGGCAACAAGTTGAAAAAAAAGATGATTTTTTAACTCTTCTCTCTTTGAGTTCGAGCAGTCAAAAACTGTACGGGTGATTAATCAAACAGTTTTTTTGCTCACCGTTTATACCAGTTTCGATTTCTTCAATTTTCTTATATTATTTTCACCTAGGGTAAATATCCTAATTCAAAACCATTTCCAGACGCTTTAACTTTGACAGAAGATTCAACACAATAAGTTCATATTTTTTCTAAAGAGAATTACATAAATTTGCTCCTTGACTCTTCTAGAATGTTACTGTTTAGTGAAAATACTTCAAATATAATTTGAAAACTTCTTAAATAAAAGAAAAATACGCGAGTGTAAAATGCTTCTATTGGAAACAAATTAATCCAAATGGAGACAAGGGAAAGTTTCTAATTGGAGACAAACAGTGTAACTGAAACCTCGACGAAAGGCTTCCAAAACCTTGTTGAATTGCTCTTGAGTGCAATTAATTATTCCCGGTCTTTTCTCCTTTTCCATCTAAAACAATAAGAAAATCTCTCCAAGAAAAAATCATATTTCTGGGGTTTCCTATTGAAGCATTTGCAGACATAAAAGAAAAACCCTTTTTGTTCACGAAATAGGTAATTATTTCATTTAAAAACTTCACGTACCGTTAACAATAAAGAATAAGGTAAATGTGCCAAATTTCGGCATAGTCGCATGCAAGCGTCAAAGTGTTAGGTTTGAAATGTAACATTTTTAATACAAATTGATTTATTTGTTACTTTTTAATAATGAGTGTTGCTTGGAACCTTGTAGACAGTTTATTATCTTTATTTTCTCTAAAATTATGCTTAATATATCTTAAAATGAACAAGAATATATACATAGCATTGGTGGCCTATTCCGGCCACCTTCATTCTCATAGTTCCTTGCCCTTACGGAATTCTTCCAATGCCTTTTTCAGATCATCTTCCTCGCCGAAGCGATATTTTTTGTTATTTTTTGCATTGTATAATCTCTAGGGTATGCAAAAAATAAAAATTCATGGAAAATTGAGGAACAAAAAATGTGGCCGGAGTTGCAAGCTGGCCGGAATTTGGTACACTTACCCTAGCACTTAATTTAACTAAAATTAGCCAGAAATATGACATAAATGTTAAAGAAAACAAATAAACAACTGTCAATCTATTGTGTTTTTCATTGGTAAACATGGTCGATCAATGAAAAATTTTCTGAGAAATTAACAAATTAAAATTTATGAATATGAATGGATTTTCGCTTTATTTGGAGCAAAATTAACTAAATAATGAAACTGTAATATAGAAAATATATAAATATAATAATTTAGTACTGTTTTTATCATAGGAAAAAATGACGTTTCCATTTAGAGTAGCGAAAAATTTCCATTTGGAGCAGGTTTTGAATTAGCTTAATTTACCCTATAGTGCCACAGAGTATAAGAAAAGGTAATACGGTGATTGAGAATTTGCGTAAGAAAAACGGTGAGCATTTGACTGTCAATGTGATTCTGTCCTTAAACAGAATTTTAGTCAATCTGGCGTTGGTATTTCGCGAGCTTAAAGCTTGCTAAGACTATTCTTTAAAAAAATATCCTGGTAAATTTATGAAAAATTGAATTGAAATCCTCATAGGAGTCCCAAAAACTTTTTTCTGCAAAGTTTCTTACAAAAATTCAATGTTAAAAAAAAAATTGTTTTTCTATTAAAAGTTCTTTTAAAGCAGCACTGTAACCTTCTTTCATTTCTCTTATGATCTAGGAGGGATTCACAGGGCATAAGTTTTTCAGGACACTGCACTTTAAAATCTCTTTTTTTTTGTTACTTTTTGGCTTCAGTAGGTACTTTGATTTCTCTTTTGGGCGTCTTCAGGAGAACCCCCATACACCCGACACGTTCACCGCTTTCTTCATCATGTAAAATGAAACATCCGTTTTAACACAAAAAAAACTCCTCATAAGAGGAGCTTTTCATGATCATCGAATTACTATTTGAAATGATTTCCAGCGAAAAAGCTCAGATTAGACTAGGCAAAAGCTCATGACAAAAGTAGGTCATCAATGAGAAAGCAGGATGACTGAGGAAAATTTTAGGGTCGGAAAGCAAACTAAATAAGTGTCAGAGATTGGAGATATTGTTTTACGCACATAACACAATTATCTGCGGGTCTAATATAGAGAGAGAGTGAGAGGATATGTCTCCTCTTCACCATTTCGTGGGAGGCAAAAATTCCCCAGTAAACAATACGGACAAAGTGAATTTACTCAGCATCGTATCTCTAGCTTCTAGCATACAAAAGTACTTTGTTCCCCCAGCATCTTCTGCTTTTGTCGGTTCATTTTGGGTCATATTAGGAGTACTTCATCTCCCGAGGATTTTGAAAGTCTCCTTGGTCTTGAATGACGATGGCAGAGAATTTTAGCCCGTGAATTATTTTCTCCAACCAAGAAAACGCACAAAAAAGTTTTTAATTAAGTGAAAGCACTGTTGCAAGTATTTTGAGTTAAAAATAATATTGATGTTGGATGTACTTGAGACATTTTCCCATTTTCTTCAAGACCTAAAATACTCCAATGGTGGATAAGTTACATTGTATTGTTTACGTAAATAAATGAATTTTTCAGTGTAATTCAATTAATATTAATAAGGTAATCTCTTTTACCTAGCATTTTGTAATTTTTCGGTTAGTAAAACAAGACATAACATTGATAGAAAAATAAGGTTTGTTGCAGGGGCCCATTAAGCCTAATAAAAAGTGAAGCTATTTTTCACTTTTCCTTGTAAAAATTTTGTAGATATTGCACCGCGACTTAAACAAATTTGCTCGTATTTCTTGTATTATTTCGGCGAGTATAATGAAATATGTATTTTTAGATAGCTTTTAATTCACGATTTCGAAATATATTACACGGATAAGTCAATTCTCTTTAGGAAAAAACTTGCCAATAGTCTTCAGTGCTTCTATGCAAAAACGTATGGAAAAATGAAATGTCGAGAGGTCCCTGGTTTGTTGAGTCCAAGAGTGCAAGAAGATTCAAAAAAGCAACAAATTTCATTTTGTATTTTATTTCTTCGGTTGTACAATTTGTGTGTAATACTTTTAAGACTATGTCGGTAAATATAAGTTTTACTGCCTTTTACTACTGAAACTAAAAGGAAGAGTATACTTGTATATACAATACACTTTTTCTCGAATTTGTCACCAATCTAGAGCTTATACGGTAAGAGATATCAACTTTCGGTCTTCAGTGACCCTTAGTAAAAAAAAAAAACTATTTCTAGAGTTTTTTCCTTTTTCCCCTACCCCGACCCTACCCTCCAAAACCAAACTCTTTTTGTATACTCTGAAAATGGCTTCTTATTTTTTTATTTTCGAATATGCTTTGGAGGTAGCCCGGATAAACATTTCTTTCAAACGTACCCGTGACCGAAAAAAATTCAGAGGTCAAAGTTTAAGGCCTCTAGAGGGCCTATTTTTCACCCGATGTGGTTAAATTTGGCTTTTTTGGAAATGTCTTGAAATTTTAAATCCTCATGTGGAAAGTAGGGGAGACTGGGGTAAAAAGTAACAAATTGAAAATTTGAAAATTCAATATCTTCCAAGATAAAAGAGATAGCGGCTTGAAATCTTTTCCATATATGGCCTCCATACACCTTCTTCAAAGTCGTAAGTTTTTTGGAATTCGAACAAGGAATACAGAAAATAAAAAAGAAATATTGAAATTTTTAGCACCATTTTTGAAATGATTTCCTTACAACAGATTTCAATTTTGACCTACTTATTTTCCAAAATTGATGGACTGGTGAGGATTTCCTAAATGATTTGGACTCTTTGAACACGAAACCACTATCTATTTTAGAATTTTACAAAGATTCTTTTCTCCAGAAATCATTTTATTAAAAATGACCACTTGGGGTAAAAAGTAACAAAAGGTATGGAGCAAGAAATAAAAAAGGCCTAAGAAATTTCTTATGTCTCACGGCGAGAAGAAACATAATTTCCGCATCTCGCCGCTTTTTTTTTTATTGGTCAAACGATTAGCACTCTTGTGTGTTTTTTTCTAAAATAGCTTGAAAAGCGCTTTTCTCAAAATAGGCGCATTTCCGTACAAAATAGAGGAAAATGACTTTCACAAAGTTATAGAACAATAAATTTCCTATAAAACTGCACAAATTCGAAATTTCTGGGGCACTAGGGTAGCTTGTAAAAAAATAAAATATCCGTTTTGTTACTTTTTGCATCAGTCTCCCCTACTCGTGAATGATTTTACTTTTTTTTAGTCATTTCAGTTTTTATTTGTTCAAAAGTTTGTTACTGAAGTAGAGGTCAAACGGTCAGAAATATCGACTACTACTGATCCTCGATGATCTTACACTATTTCCTCGAGTCGTTTTTCTTCCTTTCTCCTTTACTTTTTCCTCCAAAACAATGATTTCTTTTGTTTATTTCAAAAACGGCTTCTACGATTTCTTTTATTTTCGGATATGGTATGACCGAAAAAAATTTCGACATCAAATTTTCGAAGTTTAAACCGATAGTCCACCGCCATGGACACAAAAATTGCGTTAAACGTATAACTCATGAAGAACTCTATCTGGGACGCTTTGTTTTAATTATTTTTTAATTCAAATTCAAATTCAACGGTCGATATCAAATACATTTAGAAATTCTAAAAGCTGTCAATGTCACTTTATCCAATTCCGTCAAATGGTAAATTCTTTTCAAATTCAAATTAAAAAAAATTTCTCACAAATAGGGTCGAAGGAACACCTCTTCGACAGGGAACCCCTCTACACTGAGAAAAAAAGGGGTTGCGATTAACTTTTTTTCGTCATAACTTTAACACTTTTTGCGTGTAAAAATATATCAACATATTTTAATGTTAATTTTACACCTTTTAAGGGTAAGATCAACATGAAAGAAGGGTAACTTTAACCCATAACACACCTAAAAAGGGTAATATTTACACCGTTTTCGGATCAAAAGTGCAGGGTAAAATTAACATTTTCGGAATGTTATTTTAACTTTTTCGGATTTCTCTCAGTGTCTTAACACTTTTGTCATAATATTGAAATTTATTCAATGCATCCAATAAAATCTAAGTAATATAACGTTTTCTCATTAATCTGCGTTTTTCGATAAGGTTAAGTTTTCGAATTTCGTATTCCAAATGGTACAGAGTAAGTTGTCAATAAATCCTGACACGAGTTCTTAAAGTGTCAATAGGTGTTCCTTTCACTCTAAGGAAGCCGGACGTTAAATTTTCCATCAATCATCAATTTTTCATGCAGCATCAATTTAATTTAAATTTTAATTGATAAATACATTTTTCCAAATTGCATCTTCTATATTATATGAAGATTTCTCTACAAAAATGTTATTGCGCAGCCCATAATAAAGAATGGTATGTTTTTTAAATTATTAAACAAAATAATTATAAAATATGTAATAATTTGTTTCAACACAACAATGAAACCATCAGTAGCGCAATATCAACAAAGAGTAGGTTCAAATCTCATTAAAAACAACTGTCGTCAGGCGCGTTTGAGCAATTCTTTCAACAAATAGATCATCGTCACAAGTGTTGTCCTCAAATATTTACTGAACGTACATCTTTAGTGATTATTCAATTATCGATAGTATGTAAAATCAAATAATAAACTCTGGAGGCTGATAGAGAAACCTCCTCGCAAGACTCTGTGAGATTGTCTTTAGTAGAGACTTATATAGAAATTCATTGGATTTCCCACATGATTTTTGCATTGAATGGTATCTCAAAAAGTAAATGTGATATGCCTATACCCCCAGCATTGGGCCTTTTTTTATTCACACGTCAAGTCAACTTCTTGGCATAGGAATATCTTCAAAGTTAATTGTGACACAGAAAATTCGATGCTCATTTAGTTGATTTGAGAGTAGAACATTTGAACGATTGACGTTTTCTGTCACTACAAGTATATCAATTATCAAAAGGAAAAAAAGGTCTAGTGGGAAAATGAGATGGTAGAGTTACTGAGGGCTTTTAATTGATTTTTCAATATGATGCAAATATGTAGCAAAAGATATCTTGGTCTTATGTTGAAACTGATTTATCTGAGAGATAATGAAATTGGTCACATTTCCGCAATGGAAGGGGGGGGGGACGCTACGTGAAAAAATAACTGCTCCCGGATGCAATATATTCCCACAAAATGATTATATCGTCTGTTGGATTTTGTTAATTAACATTTTGCATCTGACGGTTTATATTTCAATTTCGGAATATTCATGCGACTTGGTGTCTTCAAAGGGAATATTCATCATGAAATTGCTCGATGAGACGACTCATGGAATTTCCAAGTGGAAGTATCATTAAAATCAGCTATGAATTTGGAGTATTTTCTTCCCAATTTTCCTCCCATCAAACAACAACAACAAAAAACCTACCCATCAGAGGAATTTTCTCTGCATGGGTCATAAGGCCGAGATGGCATAAAGTCACATGAATGAGATTTAAATGATCTTTTAATAGGCAAAACACACCACACCACACAATTTCCCTTCTATAGAGCAATTTTTCATTTCGCGTGCGAGCTTTTTTATCCATGCCACGCTTTCCTCAAGACTAAGATTTATCATTTCCAACCCTCCGTACTTTTCTTCATTTTAGTCCACATACCGACCTAAACCCCCAATCTTCCACCCCTGTGCGGGTGAATTAAAAATAATTCATTATCATGGAAAAGATATCCGTGGGCATGTGTTATTTTTAGGCAGATTTCGGATTTGAGTTTGAGATTTAAGTTAAATGGATTTTTAGTGATGATGAAATACGTTACATCTGATGGATTTATGCAGAGTTAATAAATACTATATAATTACTTTAAACAACAAAAGATCTCGTTAGAAGTCTCCAGAATTAAGCACTCTTAGACCGACTTCAGACCTAAAGTTTAGCCTAGTTCCCGATGGTCCCGAAATTCAAAATAGCAACCAATTTTATTGGTTTTTCAAAATGTAATGGATCACTTGCCCATGTTGACCAATTTTAAATGACAATTTTCCAAAAAATCTTTATTAAGAAGAAATTAGGGAAGTTAAACCATGTGGCTAAGCCTTAAGTCTGAGCGTCTGAAGCCCGTATTATAGGGAAAAAGCTACTAATTTTGGACAGGGTGCTTATAAGCATCAATGTTCTAAGTTTGAAATGCGATATTTTCAAAATCGATATTTTTCGTTTCTCTCTTTTCAGAAGGGCTGTTTAGAAACTTGGCAAGCTACTTATCATCTTTGTTTTTACTAAAATTAGTCTTAATACGTTTAAAAATGAATTGATATATAGAGGTGAATTTGAGTCAAATTTTGGACACTTCGGTTGCAAATTTGGACACTTTCGTTGTAATTTCGGACACCTAATCCACTTCAATAGGGTGACCATTGTTCTCCATTTTAAGAACCAATCTTACCAAGTCGTCTTCCTGTGTATGTAAGGGAACCGTAGAATGCCACAAGAAGTCCAGAAACTTTTCATATTATTCATTAAAGTGAGTTGACTTCGGTACTCCAAATGCGCGCGGATTCGCGCATTTCTTTTACCTTTCCGAGAGCATTTTAAGGCTTTCATCACTACATTTCGTTCGAAGAGATGATACTCCTTTGTTTCTTCAGGCATTTATACAACCTATTCATAACACAAGCTAAAACTTAACGAAATTTCGGGAGAAAAAAATCTGACGAAAAAGTATCACCTCACTAATGAATTTCTGAGAAAATTGCCCATATTTCACACGGAAAACGTAATTCTCAAGGAAAATTTTACTTCAGGTCAAATCTACAAATCACCATTAACGTGAATCAACACAATATTCAATGAACATTTAATAATATCACTCAAAAAGCGAAGAAACATTGTTAGTACTTCACCACAGCTAAATAAGACTGAAGTAAAAACAAAGTTCTGTCATATTTTTCGTAAGGTTCGTAAGCAATTGCTCACACTGAATTTTCAACAAAGCATTTTTATCTCAAATAATATCCAAAATTTAACGAATTTAGTGTTAAAATCTTCCAAAGGAAATAAATATTCAGATAAAAATTCATTATTCATCAAATATTGGAATAAAAATTCATAATTTTAATCAATTTATTTTTAGTGTCCAATTTTACCCTCAAGGTGTCCGAATTTAGAAACTGTCTAAAATTATAAGCTCTTCCCATATTTGTCCCCAAAACGGAAAAATTCTAAGTCAGATTTTGATTTGGATATTTCAGATACCGACTATATTTAATTGTTTTTTAGACCTTCTCTGTGCTCTCCAGAAGAACATGAAGAAAGTTCTTTTTTTTTTGTGAATCTTCTTGAGTTCCAAGAGTTCCATATTATGTTCTTTTAAAACCTTTACCCATTCTCTGACTAAGATCCTTGAAAAGAATTTCATAGGGTAGAGTAAGTGCTTTTCGACACCTTAAGGGTTGACACCCTTATAATTCTTATACTTTTTGTCAGAATAAAATGAAATTTTGTGTACAAGTGCTTTGAAACATTGTCTCTCTATTGAACCAGGAGACTTCCCAGGAATTTTTGGGCATCGAGTTGAAAAATACATTTCCTGCAACAATGCATGTTTCAGTACTTCTCGCCACCTTGTAAACACTTTTTCGCCATTCTGTAAGCACTTTTTCGCCACTTGTTTTTAATGGAATTTTAAGAAACAGCAGCTTTCGAAAACTCCTAAAAGTATACGGCACAGTACATTTCTTATTTAACGCCGATACCAGACAATTATAAGAGTATTCCAAATGATTTTTATACATTTTTTATTTGCGATAAAAATCAATTGAAAATTATGCTTGTTTCAACTAAATTCCGCAAGGTGCGCCACTTGTAAAATGCTTGGGAAAATAAGTGGCGAAAAGTACTTACACAGCCGAAAAAAGTAAGCCCTATTTCACCGTATCCGAATTTCTTTATTTATTTTTTTTTTGGAAAACATTATTAAAAAATGATATTAGAACAAAGCTCAGTTAATAACGGATTGACTTTCAGTGAAAAAATATCGAATACTGTACTGAAAAAACATAAAATAATGCAAGACAATTTTTCTGAGCGTTGACAAGGTTATGAAGAACTCCATATTTTTGGTGACTGATCACCTTCTCGACAATTTCTTTAAATAACTTGCAAATAATCTAGTCGGGGAAGCACCAGATATGGTTTTCTTATTCGTTAGGCTAGAGGTCACGAAATAACACTCATTTCGTAGTTCCATCGCTGAGGAACAAAGGGGGTGCGATTAACTTTTTTTCCTCGTAACTGTAACACTTTTTAGGTTTAAAAATATATCAACATTTTTTAATGTTAATTTTACACCTTTTAAGGGTAAAATCAACATGAAAGAAGGGTAACTTTAACCCCTAATACATCTAAAAAGGGTAATATTTACACCGATTTCGGATCAATACTGCAGGGTAAAATTAACATTTCCGGAATATTATTTAAACTTTTTCGAATTTCTTTCAGTAACACTGAGAAAAAAAGAGGCTGCGATTAACTTCTTTTCGTCATAACATTAACACTTTTTGGGTGTAAAAATATATCAACATTTTTTAATGTTAATTTTACACCTTTTAAGGGTAAAATCAACATGACAGAAGTTTAACTTTAACCCATAATACACCTAAAAAGGGTAATATTTACACCGATTTTGGATCAATACTGCAGGGTAAAATTAACATTTCCGGAATGTTATTCTAACTTTTTCAGATTTCTCTCACTCAGTGATGAACTCAATAATTCTCTTAAAATGTGATTTTAATTTAGGTGGCAAAAAGTGCTTAAAAGGCGAAAAAAATACTGACTCTACCCTAATATTTTGTCGTCTAACTGTCAATTCCACTGACAGTAAAAGTCGTTAAAATTTCGAATATTACCAATTAAATTCTACTAATTTAGAGATATAAAAATTTAATTCTCTGTACTTAATAAAATTCTGTATAAATTTCTTAGCTGTTCATGTAATATATTTTTACTGTGAAAATTTCCTGCTAAAAAAATAGAAAATAAATAAAATAGATAAAGTAAGAATTACTGATGTATATTTTAAGTTTCAACAACAAAATTTCCTTGACATTTAATTTCAAATAAAATGTAAAATATGGTTTTCCAGCAATTCCCCGAATTTATAGAAAAGTTGGAAAGCACCCAAATATTAAAGCAAAATACTCAATAGAGCATCTCAATTCCACCCATTCAGAATAATGTCCAAGAGACATTTCATCCCATCTCTCGGAATCATTTTACCCAGTTTTGTAAATATCACCTGAGAGTAAACATCGTTTCAATTCCGTTCTATTTGCTTGCGAAAAGCCCCACAAGAGACATGCTCATCTCGAGATTTGAGAAAATGGATAAAATTCGATACTATCACGAGTGCAAACAATTTAAAAATATAGAATTCACCTTCTTGACGGGCATGAGGAGTGCGTTGCTGGCGACACCGGAAGAGGCGCTCTGACGCACCGGGACGACGCCCACATTCAAATTGATGCCGGCCATCTGTGTTGTGGTCTGACTGGAGAGCGGCGGAGGCGGCTGTGTGGCCTGCACGGCGCCCGACAGTGTCTGCTGACCCAAACTCAAATTGTGCGATGGCCCGAGAAAGGTTCTCAGCGAAATAGGCGTAAACATAGCCGCCGCGGCGGCAGGATGCATTGGCGGCTGATGTAACCCCGCCGGTGGATGATGCAGTGCCGCGGCGGGATGAAGATGCTGGTAGTTCTGCTGCTGAGTGGCCTGCTGAGTAGCTGCAGAAACCTGCACAGCTCCCGATTGGGCCGCCGCGGCTGCAGCAGCTGCTTGCGGATGAAATCCCGCCGGAGATGGGTGCAACGGCACCAGCATCTTCTGCAGTGGCACTCCCCAGGGCAAATACCACGATCCCGGATGGTGCTGCATATCGCACCTCGTTAGTCTTTTTTTTTAACTCTCTATCCTCTCTCTCTCTCTTTCTCTATCTACCCAAACTCCCTCACACGGCTACAATCCGCAACAAAAAAAGCTCTTACACTATACACACCCGAGGATACCAAGTCTTTCACAACTTTTTTTTTATATTAACAACTTCTATTTCACCATACAATCACTTGCACTTCTCATGTCTTGTTTCTCTCGGTTATGCCTTGCCCCGACTTTTCACAACGCAGCTTCCTCTCTGTAAAATGATCAAATCGTGCTAATGTAAGTGAAAGGCATTTTGAGCTGTATCCCATCGAATTAGAAACTCTATCCAGAGTTTTCTCCTTCTGGAACAGCACAATTGCCTTTCTGCCTTGAAAATTGCAAAGCCTTTTAGGTTTTGAATCTTTCAGCAAGGAATATTTGGAAAATAAACGACATTTTCAAATTATGACAGAAGAACTGTCAATTTTGACAATTAGAAATGTCATCATTCAAACACTGAGAGAAATCCGAAAAAGTTAAAATAACATTCCGGAAATGTTAATTTTACCCTGTAGTATTGATCCGGAATCGGTGTAAATATTACCCTTTTTAGGTGTAGGAGTTAAAGGTACCATTTTTCATGTTAATTTTACACTTAATAATGTGTAAAATTAACATTAAAAAATGTTGATATATTTTTACACCTAAAGTGTTAAATTTATGAGGAAAAAATGTTAATCGCACCCTCTTTTTTTCTCAGTGAACTTATACACTGAGAAAAAAGAGGGCGCGATTGACTTTTTTTCCTCATAACTTTAACACTTTTTAGGTGTTAAAATATATCAACATTTTTAATGTTAATTTTACACCATTTTAAGGATAAAATTAAGATGAAAAAGGGTAACTTTAACCCCCAATACACCTAAAAAGGGTAATATTTATACCGATTTTGGATCAATACTGCGGGGTAAAATTAACATTTCCGGAATGTTATTTTAAATTTTTCGGATTTCACTCAGTGTAAATGCAACAAACTAAGCAGAATCCAACTTTTAGATATCACTTTAAATATAAGATCGTAATATTTTAAAAGTGACACATATCAAAATTGTCAATTTTGACAGTTTAAAACGTTATCATTGAATTCAAAGTAAAAAAAAAAGCGTAATTGCGACATTTTCCGCAACATCTTCCCTTCGCAATTAATGCTAATGAGAAAGTGTAATTTAGCAAATTCCACATGCACCTGTGCCCTTTGCACAGTCTTTAGTTAATTCCCAGTAAAATCATCAACCGCATCAAATTAAAAACATTGTAATTTAACGTTTCTCACTCACAGTGGAGTCTTTCTCGAGTCTTTACTGAACATGAAATCCCAAGAAATTATTCAACAACTGTGAAGACTCGCTGAAAGATTTGAAACCTTTTTGCTATAGAGAACCTTCTCTTGTGAAGAAAGTCTCTCGATAAATATCAATCTCCTTCTTCAATTGCTTATCTCCCACTCAAATGGCATTCTCAGTGAATTTTTCATCCAGAAAGCATACTGAATCATTCAATACGTTTAGGTCACCTTCGTTCAGCAACAAATTGTTTCACAAGCGCAATTTCTTCTGTTGATGCTTCACGTATAGAATATTAAAGAAAACCAACAAAAAAAGAAATCAGAGATGTCCAATTAGAATCATGGATGGTCAGAAAAGATCTCTGTGGCAGAGAAGGTGAGAAATATCTCAAAATCTTTCATTTGCAAATGAATGCTGTATTACACAATCCTCAGCAATATTTGTCAAATTAATTACTGTAATAGATACTTATTATCGTGGAGTGAATCTTATGGTTTGCCCTGCCCCCTTGCTCTTCACATATTAGGCCTCGGAATACACCCAAGTTAGAGGCACCCACTGTGAAGTGAAGGTAAATATTGAAACACCAGACAAGTACCAAGATTGCGTTGCAAAGCACAGAAGCTCCTCTCCCGCAGAAGGAAGAGAATATTAACAAACCACAGGGTTACAAGTATATATTCAAAGAAAACCTTATTACTATCATCAGCTCCCCTCTATCAGCAGCCAACCTATGAAATCCAAATAAACCCTTTAAGGCCAAAAATTTCTTACTACACCACACTAAACATCCAAAGACAAGCTTGGAATAGATGTTTTCGAGATTATGTACATATGTATAAAAGGTGGCAAAGCTTCCTAGCTTTGTGGAATGCTCGACTTGTTCATTTACGGACTTCAGACCTAAGGTTTAGGTTTCTTATCAGGTACCGTAGATGCAGGTGACTTTGGACCCCTGCTTTTCGTAAGCTTTTCTTTAAGCCTAGCTTTTATGGTCTGCGCTAGAATTAAAGAAAAGCTTAGAAGAGACTGGGGCAAAAAGTCACAAAACGGATATTTTATTTTTTTACAAGCTATTCGAGCGCTTCAAAAATTTCTAATTAGCACAGTTTATAGGAAATTTACCGCTCTACAACTTTGTGAAAGTAATTTTCCTCTATTTTGTAAAGAAATATGTTTATCAAGTCAATTTCTAAAAGGTAATTTTTTGACTATTCTCAAAAATGCTGGGGAAACTAGTACCAGACATTGGGTATTATCATATTTTAATTCGCTTCATTACGGGCTTCCGTAAATTTGAAAAAATACCTAGAGGACATATTTTCATAGAAAATTTATTCATCTACACTTTTGTAAAACACCGTTTTCTCTACGAGAAAAGTGAGAAAACGAGAAAAGCGCTTTTCAAGCTATTTTAGAAAAAAAACACAAAAGACTGCAAATCGTTTGACCAATGCAAACAAAAAGCAACGAGACATGATAATAACGTTTCTTTTCGCCGTAAGACATCAGAAAATGCTTCTCTTTTTCCTACTTTCTGCTCACCTTTTGTTACTTTTTACCCCAAGTGGCCATTTTTAATAAAAGGATTTCTGGAGAAAAGAACTTTTGTGAAATTCTAAAATAGATAGCGGATTCAATTCTAAAATTCTAAAATAGATAAATTCAAAAAATCCTAATTATTTAGATAATATTCACCAGTGCATCAATTTTGGAAAATAAGTAGGTAATAATTCTTATCTTCTTCAAAAACAAAATATTTCAAAAATAGGACTAAAAATTTCGATATTTTTTTATTTTCTAAATTTCTTGTTCGAATTCTAAGAAACTTACGACATTGAAGAAGGTCTATGGAGGCTATTTATAGAAAAAAAAATTTGAGCCGCTATCTTTTTTACCTTGGAAGATATTGAATTTTGAATTTTTCGATTTGTGACTTTTTGCCCCAGTCTCCCCTACTAAATATAGGGCAGAAAAATCATTAATAAATAATTCAGTAGATATGGTGAAATTACTACAATTGCTGATAATTTATGAATTAGACATCCCCAGGAACTGGGCTAAACCCCCAGGTCTTAAACCCACTTAGAAATCTTAAAAGTCCAGAAAGTGTAGATTAATAAAATTGTTATCGATCCACTCGATCGATTTCGTTTGAAAAAGTTTCATGCTCACGGGTTCTAACATTTCGCAGAGTCATTTTATTATTCCGCCGTTTTTTAGGATTACTAATTCATAATTGATTTAAAATGATTCCTAGATCAGCTAAGATCAATCAAAATAGCGCAAGCATCAAACTCAAGACGAAAAGAAACGTGGATTCACAACGGATTCATAACTGATTTTAACCGTTTTACACTTGATTGAGATTTCGACGTTTACAACTAATCCAAATTTGTTCGAATCAACTTAGAAATAAGCATTCAAGAGCTAAAAGACAGGTAAAAGAAAAGTAAGTGTAGCACGAGTTTTATACTGGAGGTTTATCCCAATTCCCAAATGTCCCAAAACTCTAAATAACGTGCAATTTTAACTTTTTTTTAATACATAATGGATCAATTGTCCTTAATTGGGATCTCAGTGGCGCAATAGGTAAGACACCCCCTGGCAAGTAGCCTGAAATTTGAAGTCACTTTCTCATACTTCGATTTAAATTTATATGGGAATTTTTTTGCACTCGCTACCGTTATGCTAAATATTTAAAAAGTGAGAAGTTTTTCCGTATAATAAGATGCCTTTCCGTATGGAGGGATAAATATACTAAATTTTTGTTTAAATACATTTTTTCCTCGGAGCACTGTGAGCTGAGTCCGAGATCAATTTAGGAATTGGCTTCAAATAGCTCCATATAAAAAGGCCAACTTGGCCGGATAGATCCCCGGATTGACTCCCATTTGTGAGTTCGAGTCCCGCCCGGTGCAACTGAATGTCAGGAAAAGTCATTTTCACTGTGACAAAACGAAATATTATGCACCGCCTCTGCCCAAAAACTCCGGGAGCATGGAAAAAGCATCCACATTACGGGGAAAGTGCTCCTGAGTGGTCTACAATGGACTTAGCTTAACAAATTTTTCCATTACGGAATATTACAGCAATCTAACATAATTACACTGTAATAAAGTATTCCGACACGATTAATAATAATTGTCCTTCATGCGCAATCCTAGGTCAAAACTTTCCCAAACATCTTTACTGATAATAAATTAGAGAAGTTAAGTCTTATGGATAAACCTCAGGTCTAAAGACCGTATAACATTAACGATGCGAAGGTTATGGAACGCCTAAAGTCACTGTCTCTAACTGTTTGTCCTCTTGTCTTGCCCAAAACCGGGCTACGTCAATGTCCGTAGATAATACTTTTCAGAGGGGAGGGGTCACCGAAGACTGGAAGTTGATATCTCTTACCGCTTAAGCTCCAGAACGGAAACAAGTTGAAAAAATATGATTATATAAACTGCCCTCTCTCTCTTTGAGTTCGAGCGGTTTTATTAATCGTGTCGAGCCCTAAAATTAAATATGTCTTGCCCAAAAACGGGCTACGTCAATGGCAAGCGGACTTGCCGACATCAAATCCCCTGTTCCGCATGAGGCAGGGGACAACGGATAAACAGACAAGTGGGGAGTGGTTTGTATATCACATTTGGAGAATCCACATCGCCGTCTGTTGTCTCTCGAGCGCACTACGCCGCTTTTCAAACGATTGAGAGACTACCATGTCTTCCAGTCTTGGTCACCACCAGGAGGAAGGCCTACCATTAATTCGACAAAATCTGGAGGAAAGGCTTCCTTCTATAGATTAAGTCTGGCCTCCTAACTCTGATAACAGTTGGACAGGTGATACAGTGTAACGCCATTCGTCTTCAACTGTTTCATTCGCAGATATCAGCAATATCAGCAACTATGCTAAATGCATTTACTTTGTGTCTATACATTCGTTGTAAACGCCATGCAGCGATGCGTCATTTACAATAAATACACCCACAAAGCAAATAAAGCTAGCACAGTTGCTGACCCAACCGACGCCGATACATCAAGAATTTAATCCATATAAGGTCAAAACTATAATATTCCTTAGTACTAAAAAAAAATCTAAGTATGACTTATACATATTGTTCTCTCTCTCTCTCTGTGGAGTTCGAGCAATATAATGTATATATACACCGAGTGTCATTATCCATAAGATAACATTTCACATTAACCATTTAATACATTCCCGCCATCCTAACCTTTCTCTAATTTTCTCACACTATATCCCTATATTTTCATTGAACCACCTTTTGCTTCTAATTCTCTCTACCTTGAGGCAATTCCTATTTCCTCGACATTTTCCTCTTATTATTATTACAAAATCCTCACACGAAAAACATGTTGTGTGAGAAAACGGCGGATTTGATATTGCTTTTGCAAATTAAGCCAGATTTTGGATTTGACTAGACGAACTATACCGGATACAAAAGTAAAGACAAAATTTTAATAATATCTAAAAATAGTTTTGAATCTTACAAACAAGGTAATATTGTATGTTCAGATCTAGGCATGTGTCCCTGGGAAGATACCCTAAAGTCACCGGTACATCTTTTAGAGCAGGAAAATTTAACGAAAACAAAATTCACATTCGTTTCATTCTAAAACGATTAGCTTATGACTATCTCACTCTTTCGCACTCTTCTTCTTCTCTTCAACATCACAACAAATTCAATTTAGTTTAATCTAATTTTGAGTACGAAATACTAGGATAGACCTACACTCAGTCCCGGAATTATGCACATTTTCGGGACTGAAAAAAAACGCGCAAAATGGCTTTATGCATCGAGAAAATTTGCATACCCACAGGGGCTTTCTTTTGAATAAATCGACCGTAGAACGAATTTCGCGCGGAGTAAAAGTAGACAGAAGAAAAGCATTCAATTGATTTAAAGAAATGCTTTAATAAGCAGTAATTGTGGCCAGAATTCTTCCGTAAATTGTTAGAATACTTAAAAATTTCACCTTAATAAAGTGAAGTTTTATTCTGATAAATAAGCATAGTGTCTTCAAATTTCCCACGTCACAAAATAGTATGCATTCAGGCGAATTTCAAAAATGATTTCACAAATTGTCTCCCAATGGTAGGCAAACCACCAAATGAAATTTTTCATTCCGTATAATTTGTACAAAAGATTTTTTCATGAGGCTGATAAATATTTCAATGAATAGTAAGGGAAGTATATATATAGAATAAAGTGATTTCCTCAAAATTTCCTCAAAGGCACACTATAGCATACCACAATCTAATACTATACGTGGCTAATTTTGCCCCGGTTTCCTCTACTTAATTTTTGGCCTTCCCGTCTTTTAACACTGAGAAAAAAAGAGGGTGCGATTAACATTTTTAATGTTAATTTTACACCTTTTTAAGGATAAAATTAACATGAAAAAGGGCAATTTTAACCCCCAATACACCTAAAAAGGATAATATTTACACCGATTTTGGATCAATACTGCAGAGTAAAATTAATATTTCCGGAATGTTATTTTAACTTTTCCGGATTTCTCTCAGTGAAGGGTTAAATTCCAAAGAACTAATATATGACACAAAATCAAAGAGAAAAACAGTTAAAACAAATAGTCAAATAGTCTAGACTTTCAAGCATAATTAACACCGTTCTGAGCCTCTTAAATTCTATCTTTGTCAATTTGTTAAAGAAGTATCCGCACTTTACATTTGAAATTTACCCATCATTACACCTCAATTTATCTTTCTTGTCTCATGTCAACATTCAACATCACAAGACACCAAGTCAAAGGGCAAAAATCTCCAATTTCACGTTAGATGGACTCTAATTAATAACGTATTTCGTTCACTCTGACAAACTCATCATCTTCTTGCAACTTTATACAAGAAAATCACCTAGATACAGTCAACCCTCTTTGGAGGAAAAGGTGAATAACCTATTGAGACGTAAATGGAGGAGGGTTAGGAAAAACTAATGTGGAAAACACCTGAAAAGTTCAATTACATTCCAACTGCATGAAATGGCTAATTAGTCTTGAGGGAGTGTGCGGAGGTGTGATAGAAGAAAACATATCTTTTAATTGTACTTTATTGGCAAATTAACGTATAGTGTGGGGGGATAATTTTCTATCTGTAAAGCACTAACACGAAAATGAGCTAAAAACACTTTCACACACCGTTTGAGATTAAGACAGGTGAGAAAAAAAGGTAAATGCAGACGCTATGTGAAAAAAAGCACGTGCTGATAGATTTATCTCACGGGTATTTTTGTGCTAGGGTAGAGTCAGTACTTTTTCGCCAGTAAGCACTTTTTCGCCACCTACAAATAAAATCACTTTTTCAGGGAATTATGAGCTCATGGAACTACGAAATGACTATTGCTTCGTAACCTCTAATCCAACGGATCAGAAAACCATAACTGGTGCTCCACCGACTAGATTATTTGCAAGTTAATTGAAGAAATTGTCGACAAGGTGAACAGTCACCAAAAAAATATGGAGTTCTTAATAAACTTGTCAACGCTCAGACAAATTGTCTTTCAATATTTTATGTTTTTGCAGTACAGTATTTGATATTTTTTCACTGAAAGTCACTTTGTTATTAACTAAGCTTCGCTCTAATATCATTATTTAATAATGTTTTCCAAAAAAATAAGGAAATACGGATGTGGTGAAATAGGGCTTACTTTTTTCGGTTGTGTAAGTACTTTTCGCCACTCATTTTTCCAAGCATTTCCAACAAGTGGCGCACCTGGCGGAATTTAGTTGAAACAGACGTAATTGTCAATTGATTTTTGTCGCAAACAAAAAATGTGCAAAAAATCATTCGAAATACTCTAATAATTGTCTAATATAGGTGTTAAATAAGAAAAGTACTGTGCAATGTACTTTTGCGGGTTTTCGAAAGCTGCTGTTTCTTAAGAATCAATTAAAAACAAGTGGCGAAAAAGTGTTTACAAAGTGGCGAAAAGTACTGAAACATGCATTGTTGCAGGAAATGTATTTTTTCAACTAGATGCCCAAAAATTCCCGCAAAGTCTCCTGGTTCATTAGAGAGACAATGCTTCAAAGCACTTGTACAGAAAATTTCTTTTTATTTCGACAAAAATTGTAAGAATTACAAGGGTACAAAACCTTAAGGTGGCGAAAAGGGCTTACTCTACCCTATATATTTTTTTAACTTGTTTTATATTGATGAAACTCTGCAAGTTGCAGATTAAGAGTATAGAAGAAAAAAATCGTAAAGATTGTTCGTGCAGAAAAAAAAGTCAGTGAAAGTTTATTAATTCCAAAAGACGGACTTTATGAGTTATATCTAATTTGAAGATGAACGAATTTTAGTGTCTCCATCAGACTTTAGACAGAAAAATTCTTTTGTACAGCTTCTCATGGTTCAAATTAATTTTTTTTAATGTCTATTCACAAGAAAAGCTGTCATAAAAAAAAGATTCAGACTAAGACTTTATTCTACTTAACTTCTGACTCTACAACAACGAAAAAAAAACCACCAGTCAGACAAATGAAAGGAGGAAAAATTCTTCTGACCTATTGAGAAAAAAGACAAATGGCCAAAAATATGCGTCATTAAAAGCTCTTTAGACATCAATGGTTAAAATCGTAATTACATAAGCACATAAGTTCAATTGCTCTGAAAACCCCATGACTATAAATAAATTCTTTTTCATTATTAATAGCAATTGTGTTTATGTAATTTTAACCAAATTGACGCAAAATATCACACAGAAAATTCCTCAACGCACTTCTCTGGCAGAAAACCTTCACATAAATTGCCAACAGATTCGTGCATCCAAAAGGTCAATTGATGCATTTTTTTTAAAGCAAATTCAGCGAAAACATCATCAAACTTTACTGCATCCTCGCCCTATCCATTCATACCAAAATATCGGCATGGACCAAAGCCAAAAGAGCAATATTTTTCACAATTTTATTCAACAGATAGACTTCCAGTTCAACTTGAAATGTGCCAAGACAGCCCCTCCTATACTTTTTGAACAATCCACATTTTTCCAAGAAGGAACACATTGGGTATTAGACCCCCATGAAATATACCAATAAAATATGCTAAATGCCACCGGAAACAATCTCTGAAATCATGCAAAGAAACTCTTTATAAAAGAAAAGGGGCTTTTAGATGCCGGCAAAAGAAATGTTTAGAGTGAAACCGATAAAGTGGAGTAAAAATAAAAAGGCATCATTTCGCTTTTTTTTCTTCACCTCTCTTTCAATATTTTTGTTTCTATAAATAAATTATTTGATACAACTCTTAGTATTTCCAAATAAATGTGTGATTTTTTGTCAGACGCATTTTCAGACAGTGCACGGTGCACTGCTAAAAATCGTCGGATAGTTTAAGAAAAACTACAATGAAATTTGTAAAATTTCTTGGCAAATAATTTACAATGATTTAAAAATGTCAATATTTCATTCATATAAAATCTCAATTAAAACTTTGATGAAAAAATGGTAAATAACTAGTTAGACCAGTTTTAGACGAAAACAAAATAACCATGTCCTATTTTTGTTGAGGTTATGACTGTCTTTAGACCGTTTTCTTAAGATTGTGTTTTAAAACATTTATACCAGAGTAGTTTAAAACTGTAAAATTGAATATATAAACAAAAATAAAACCATAAACTCGTCGAATC
The DNA here is from genome assembly GCF_024763615.1 of Phlebotomus papatasi. Classification (NCBI taxonomy): domain Eukaryota; kingdom Metazoa; phylum Arthropoda; class Insecta; order Diptera; family Psychodidae; genus Phlebotomus; species Phlebotomus papatasi. Next base: position 21,507,594 of record NC_077224.1, read on the forward strand.
TTAGCATTATCACTTTAGCGAAAAAGAAAAACAAAGATAAGTTTGTAAATCCATCAAAACAAAACTTTACAAAACACACTTTGAAGAAAACACATAATTATGATACATATTCGACCATGAAAAACAAATTAAATGAATATTTATATTCTTATGGACCATTTCCATTGTGAAATTTCTTAAAAAATTTGTTAGAAAATTTTCAAGATGATTTTATGAAAAAAAAAAGTTCAATATGGTTGAACTTTTCCGCACGAAAGCTTAAAAACAAAAATTATGAACAGTTTTCGAAACTGTTCCTATTTAGAACATCGCCATCTATCGAGTTTCCTTCTGACACCTGCATGCCAGTGAATTGTCAGCTAAGCGAATTCTCATAAGAAAAACTTGATTTTATTTCACAGTGAAGGTGTTCTCAGGTGAAATTCAAGTAATTGTGAGTTTGAGTATACCCAAAACTCTGATTTACGGTAAAAACGGGAACTGTCAGAAGTGCGTCAAAAAAAGGATCGTTGCTGTTTTAAAGTGATAATAGCTACACTTTCCCCTTATCTCTTTCCCTGCTTCAATTTGCGTACCAAACAGTTAAAAATATCCATTAGTAGTTTCTTCAATTAGTTCTTGAAGGTTTCGATTGTTTCTATTCATTTCTACCAAGATAGTCAATCAAAACAATGAAATGTCAACGAGATATTCGTATTCAGAAATGGGCTTTTTTGCGAGATTTTGTGTGAATTGAGCATTACAAAAATCTGAATTTTTCTCAATGGAAATGGCCCATTACGTGACAGTTTATAAAAAAAACAAACTTGGAGTGTACCTCCAATAGGGGAGACCGGGGCAGAATTAGCCACGTACAGTATTAGATAGTGGTATTTTATACTTTGCCTGCGAAGGAATATTGAAGAAACCACTCATTGAAATATTTATCCGCCTCATACAAACATTTTTTGTACAAATTATACGCAATAAAAATTTCATTTCGTGGCTAATCTACCCTGGTCTCCCCTATAAGGTAAAAATTTGAAATAAAGCATTATATATATAAACTCGTCGAAATAATATTAATTATGAAGATTTTGGCAAAATAATTGTAATATTCTGTTTACATCGTAAAGCTCAAATTAAGACTAATCGAGAAAAATAAACTTTATAAAAACGACAAAATATACCTGAAAAATTTAAATCTGGTCGAATATAAACTGCTAAGTAATTTCAGGAATTTAAAAGATTTTTAAATAAGTCAGAATACAGTCTCGTCGAATGTTAGCAATCAATAAAAATACTAAGACATATAAGACTGATTTTTTCGAATCAAAAAAATTAGGCGAGTTTCTAGAGGTAATCCAAAACAAATATGGATAATTTTGCTAAATAACAGATTACAGTAGAACCCCGCTATAGGCCATCGCTCTATAGTCCACAATTTATCGACCGTTGATTTCAAAACACCGATTTTAAGTTAGGTTATGTTTTTTAGTACGCGGCATGCAATGTTGTCATTATTATTTTAATATTTTTGGCAAGCTTTATTGAGTAGTTGTGATAATTGTGAGCCATAATGAAGAAAGCGAAGACAAGTACCACAATCGCAAAGAAAGTGGAAGCAGTCGAGCAATTTCAATACTAAAAGTCGTTGATAATTTTAAAAAATGACGTGGACCATAGTGCGGCCCAAGTGTCAAATCTGGAACCAAATATGGCCTATAGCGAGGCTCTACTGTATATAAGAAAAATACAGTTAACAAATTAGTCCACTTAGACCAAAATTAGACGAGTTTGCATCGAAGTTATTCGAAATCGTTTTAAAACAAATTAGTTAACTCGGCGAATTTAAATTAAATACATTAACCGCCAATAAAGAATAATCATCGAGTTTCCACAAAAAAAATCATTTCCAAATAGAAAGACCTGTCATTCATTAGACAGTGAAAAAAATTATATATAGGTCACAGAAGCATTTTTTAGCATCAGCTGTTAATCTAAATTGGACGAGAATCGGTCCATTTCTCACCGTGCACCCATTTAACAAAAGAATGGAGACAGGTGGCAGAAGGAAATGGATGAAAATTGGTGAAAATATTTATTTTAAATATTTTTTTTCTTCAACTCTAAATCGCTCTACACCGTGATGCTAATTGGGGTTATATGAGATTATGAATATTTAACAAAATCCGTTTGTGAGTGTGTTGAGTGGCTGTTTAAATTAAAATACAATTTTTTTTTAGATGTTTCCCAGCATAAACCGTCTTCACGCAACTTTTTTTCCGTCAAGCATCTTCTCGCACGAGGTTTTTTTTTAAGAGTTCATTGCGCGGGATAAAAAAAATATTATGCAAACACCGCATAAGTACATATTAGCAACCCCTATATTGTATATTTAATCCGGCATAAAGTTGAAATTGTAATTGAAATTTTTTTTTACGATGCTATATACTATGAAGATGAAAAATGTGTGTTTGCACGATAAAAAGCCACAGACAATTCGGTTACAGAAATTCTCTACCTTTCGTTGGATATCTCTTTTTTTTTATGATGAATTTTTAATTTTATACCCCTTTTTTCGGCATCATTCATACCTTTAATTTATATTTAAAAGACCTATTTACCGTTCAAATATTAAATATAAACATCCATACATATTTATAATAATTCGAATGAGATACCATACCCAGAACCTATTCAACATTTCTTTCAGAACTTTCCACGTGCAACTTCAGCTCTCTCAAACATTTCTTCTTATCGGTATGAGTTCGGAAAGTATGGGATTGTTTTCTTTATTTAATTTCTTATTTATTATTTATTGTTTGTGCTCTTCCAATTTCTTCAACCCATGCCCCCCTCCGTTTCTCTGTCCAAGAGCCCTTCGATCGCAATTCAATCTACTTTATGTGCTACCCCAAACCATCTCTTAGCAGCCACTTTCATCATGGCGAGAATGTCTGCGTTCTTATGCTTCTTCCCCCAAAAGAAAGCTTCTTTATGCCCTCCTCCATATAATACTTTCAGAGTGGAATTACAAGTATTTTTCGTGGTTTGTTATTTTGCTATTTTCACCGAAAGAAAAATAGATTCCATGAATTTAAAAGTAAAAGGTAGGCAATTAAAAGAAAAATTGACGCTCCAGTAAGTAAGATAATCATATGATCTCGTTGAAAGAAGCATAAATTCACGAGCATCAACTGTTTCAGCATTAAATAAATTATAAAAATTTGAAAAATTTCTGTTGGGAGAATACGATTGGGTGAAATTATGGAATTATACAGAACAAATAGTTTTCACTGAGCTAAAAATATTCGGAGCGGTTAAACTATAACAAATTCAAATATTTGAATAATTAAAATTGACAGAATTTTGAAAATTTGACAAATTAAGAGAATGGATACTAACTTGCAAAGGGGAAAATAAGGTAAAGCAAAATAGTTTTAAAAATCTCACAAAATAATAAGGATATGAATCTGTTAATCAGCATCTCTTAGATTAAGATCTAACAGATGTAGGTAGATTTAACGATAGGGTAGAGTCAGCACTTTTGGCCACACTTAGGCTTAAATGGCTTCGCAACTTATGAAATTTTTGTTATATTAAAATGAATTGTTGTATAAAGATACTTTGAAACAATATCTATCTATATATCTAAGATTTGTATTTTCCCTAATTATGCATATTTCAGTACTTTTCGCCACTTGTTTTAAAATGAATTTTAAACAATTAAGAGACGTAATAACCCATCCCAAACAGCAATTTGGAGTAAGATTACCGATGTATGTATATACTCTGGATTCCAAAAATGGGTCCTATGACGGTCGTCAGAGCGTCGAATGACGGAAAGTGGAGAATAATATTACGGTAATTTTGAAAGTCATTTGGCGTCATAATAACTTTGAGATTACTCGCCCACGACTAAAATATGACGCGCCAAAATGGGAACTTCCAGTGACTTCCAGTATCTCTATAAAAAATCTTCCCCTCACTGATTATATTTTCTTCTTCGTTTTACAGTTTTAGGCCGCACGTTCTGATAACATCCACACAGACTCACTGATTATATCTGAGGGGAAATTACACTTGTTAAATTGCTGTCAGTGCTGTGAATTGGCAAAGTACAGTAGAGTCTCCTAAATTCGAACGCTCGGGGGGTATTTTTGACATTTCTCACCTCCCAAATTCGAACGATTTTTTTCAAAACTAACGAAATATGTGTGAGATTAAATTGTACTTGTATTTCAATAAATAAATAAATAAAAAATAAATAAATAAATTGTACTTTGAATCAAATTCTCGTACTTTCTCGCAAGTTTTAGTGATAACATATTTCCTTTTCATTTCATATGATAATAGTATGTAAACATTCAGGAAGAAGCACATAAATATGGTTTTCATTCACCTAGAATACGAACTTTCTAACATAACCTCAGAATTGACATTTTGAATCCAAACGGCGTTCGAATTTGAGAGATTCAGATTTGAGAGACTCTGTTGTAGTTGTTATTTTCGCGTGTTTTCTCAATAATATAAAAAATGTGCATTGGAAGGAAAAGATGCCCCGGTAAAGATTTGTGTTGTGATTCAAAGAAGTACAGTGCGGACAGGAATTAAGTGAAAATTAGGCATTAATTCTCATAATAAATACACAAAGATTCTTTTGGAAAGTGACATTTTGTGGTTCATGAGTTTGCTCCAGTTTCTGGAGTGTCCTCTGATTAAAATTTTGTATTGAAAAGACCCATAATGAAATATTTGAAAGATTTTAGTGTGTTGTTGTTGGAAGGTTCATTCAGCAATAGTCTGACGGCAAAAATCTTCGCCAAAGTAAGTTGTGAATTAGGGCAAAATTTACCAAAATTCCATATAAAAAGTAGCAAAAATCAATAAAAGATGTAAAGAATTATTGAAAAAAAAACAATGTCTATGGTGATAGCATAGTACAAAACTGTGAAGGGCTTTCGGATTTTTCATTGAGAGTACGTATGTCAATTTCGTACATATGCGGTAGAGAAGGACCGCAAGTGCACTGTTTTTTGCGTGTCACTTTTTCGGAAAAAAGACCGTCCTTTGGAGTCGCATTTATTACTTTATGATAGAGATAATTTTAAAACCGTAAAATAACTAATGCATTACTAACTCAATTGTGAGTAATGCTCTAACTAAAATTCGACGTGAAAACGACTAATTTTTAAGATTTCAATTAGGAGTATTTTTTTTACGATTTCTTTATTCTCTGAATTAATGTATTATTTTTCTAGATTAATGTAGAGTTGAATAAATAAATTATTAATCTTGTACACCAAAAACCAGTCATTTTTGAGTCATAGTAGGTTTTTGCCGATTGGGATTAGAATAGTCCCAATAAGCAAAACTTGACCAAATCAACGAAATTAAATCGAAATCTCTGAGTCTGTCGAGCGTATTTCAACAATATTTTGTCAAATTTTCGAATTGGTCAGAAAATACTCTTTGGGGTAGAATAGAACATATTGTGAGTGTTGAAGCACAATTTATTCTTAAATTCTTTGAATTATTTACTTTATCTTGGGTGGTCAAAACATGCTTACATGGCGAAAGGGCTGACTCTACCCTACTGTTGATTCGATAGTATTGAAAAATTGTCATTTCATCTCTGACGATTAAGTAGATAGTCAATTGTCGATTAATTCTATTCAATTTTGCACAAAATAAGCATTATTCCCGTTAATGGCAAACGACAAATCGTACGACAATCTCATAGAATGTCGATCGATATGAGTTAAATATTATTAAAAATCGAATATTTTCTCTCAAGTGCCTAAAAAACACTCCTGTTAGATTGCTTTTTTTAAATTCTTCTTTAATCTATTGTTTTTTGTTTTTATATATTTTAACTTTTCTTTAAATTATTAACGTTTAACAAAATTTTAAGATAGATAAAATTATCCCCAATTAATCACGATTTGCAGCTTAGACCATTAATTAGTCATTTTTTTTTACTGTTCGTAAGCACAACCAGGTGAGAGGTGGTAATTTACAAACCGACAAAAGGACTGATAGACAAACGGAGAGTGGAATGTCAAAATTTTAAAAGGTGGAAAATCGATCAGTCTTTTTGTCCGTCTATAAGTTACCACCTCTGCAGGCCAAACGTTTAGAGATAAAGACTTGGGACCTTCAGAGGACCCCCCCCCCCCCTATAAGTCGGCCTCTGCATTTTTTTCGCCCTTATTTTTTGTTCTATTGCAAACTTACCAACTACAACTTTTTAAAATATAAATAATATTACTGTCGTAAGTGATTTTTAAGATTAATTTGACGTACCTTTACTAACTCATTTACTCATTTATCTACTTTTAAGGCCTTTTACGGTATATCATTGAAAATACAAATTAATCAGTCCAAAGAAACCGAAATTCATATAGGATAAAATATTGTTTTATTTATCTTCATTTGGAATATCTGCGATATAAGAAGACATCTAATTAAAATTTAAGGCATATTTATGACATCTTAGGCACTTTCCTCTCAAAACTTTATACGCAGAAACAAATCCCACACCATTGCAATCTGCCACAAATTTCATACTTAAAGAATTCTTCTACTATACAGTGAATAATTTTCAGGTCTTTTACATTTATAATCTTATTTTGGTGAAATGACTTTGTCTAACCATGAATGAAAAAGCCACAAACTTTCGCTATTTCTTTGCAATTTTCAGTAAGTCTCTGGCTTATTTTACTCCCCCAGAGGCACTTTTCCTCCCACCCATCGATTGCACTTGATGGAGACAGCAATTCTTACATGAAACAACAATTTTCTGGCTCAATGTATGTTGTTGTGTGTGTCGTTCCAGGGAAAACTTCTTATATACAAGTGAATTTTTGCAACCACTCTTGACTGCCACTTTATCAGCGTGAATAATACATTTCTAAGTGCGGGTGTTCACGGTAGAAATTCACGGTGAAAAATTCATTTATGCACATTAGCCACAATTACTATTGATTACTATTTAGCTTTTATTGGGTAATTCTTTTTTTTTTGGTAAAGAAAAATGCTGCTTCTTTTCTTACTATTCCAATCTCATCGGAAATTCAGAAGCTCGTAATAAAATCAATTTTAAATAAATGTGAGAGGGAAAGTGGTGAGGAAAAAAATCACATGAATATGTGAAAAGTCTTGTAAGTCAGCGATTTTTAGACCTCTCTCTCTCATCAATTTCCAAAGGGATTTTCCACTTCCACCCTCTCCTTGTTTTCCTCATCCACCGCAGAGCTTTGGCGAAAAAAAAAGCTTCATGGCGAGAGAGGGTGGGCAGGAAAAAGTAGATGTCGTGACTTTACAAAATCGAATTATGCTAAATATACATTTTTCTGAATCAGTGCTGGAGTTGGGAGTTATCCTAGATTTTCCCTGTAGCACTTCTGTGTCGATCACTTGAGAGATCAGGAGTGACATGATAACTTATTTTCTACACTATCGACTGTCAATTCTAAAAAAAATTAAACGATATCAGGAATCTCTGTAACTAAAATAGATATTTACCAACAGTCAACATTCTTTTAAGAATGTCACAATGAATGACCCAACAATACGTAAAAAGTCGACATTCACTTACTCTAACAGATATATATTTATCGATACTATCGATTCGATAGTGTCGAAAAGTTATCATTCTATCTCAGGTTTGTCAACGAGATTAAAGTTTAATTATACACGAAAAACCTTGAGGCTAAAATGAATAGAGGAAGTCTTTCAGGCTTCGCACAAACTCTAGCTTCGAACTCTTCAATGAATAACCTGTGTTAAAATATTTTAATAGCTATAGTACAGCTAAGTTTCCCGGGTTCGAATCCCCTTTAGGTCACTAGGAATTTTTATGGCGTTACAGATGTTCGGATTGCATCCAATGAGGTTCAGTGCACTTTATTCCACGGGCATGGGACAGACAACCTCATCCCGTACAAGAAAAAAATAATAATGCATGTCTTGCGGGAAGGCCTTTTTCCTTCATGGAATCTTGTGCCGTGCCAGCATTATTATATTATTATCATGTCATACATTTCCCGAAAAAAACTTAAGACAAATTCACTAAAAGAATATGGGAAAAACATGAAGTGTGCGAAACCTGAAAGCCTTCCCTTACTATATTCAAAATCTTGTATTTATTTTAGCCTCAGAATCAATTGAGTGATACGTTAAGTAAAATAATTCTAGTTTCTTCCACTTGATTGACTGACGATATTACTTCACTTGAAATGAAAGTCCCAATAAATCATGAATCAGTTTTAATAAGCAATAAATCATACCAAAACCGATAAGGGAGAGGGAGCAGTTCACGCACACCAATTTCTTCATACACGATTTATTTATTATTAAAAGCAAGTATATCCAAGGCATATCCTGTTAGCATTTTATATTGACTATTCAAAAATAATAAACGACAATTGCAAAACTATAAAAAATCAATAAAAACATTTTTTTTAAAAAAGTATAGCATGTGTGAAATTACCCCATCCCTCACTATTTTTACTTTTTACCAGCAATTAAATTGCATTAATTTCAGTGTTGATTTGCACAAGTTTCGCGATGATTTACAAACAGGTTTAAGTCGTTTATGAATGATTACACGATTTAAAGTTAAAAAAAAGACAAAAACAAATTCGCAAAGTGCTCGAACTATTGTCATGTAAGATGTTTTAAATTTATGATTGTTAAACTCATTGTTTTTCCTTAACACTTTAAAACCCAAAGTGGCACTTTAATTCAATTTTAAGTTTAAACATAAATGTATAGAGAATTTAATTAGGTTTCTTTGTGTGCAAAAAATAAATAATAGGGGAAGTGGGGCATCTTAGAAATAAGGATTTCCTCCTATTTTTAAAAAGAACTAAACCTTACCATAATCTAATTTAGCTCCAGAAACAAATTGTAAAGCTAAATTTCATTATAAAAAAAATTTCAATTCTACATAGAAAAAAATATTTTGTAAAATTGTTTGTAACTGTTTGTGAATTCCTATTGGGGGCTTACGAAATCGTCGTAAATCTTATAACCCACAAAAAAGTTCGTAAAAGTTTGCAGTTTTTTCACAACCATTGTTCGTAACATGATCACTTGACGACAATTCTTGTTCTCTTACAAACTTTTTTTTTTGTAAATGTTGGTAAAAATTTGTCACTTGTTCGCAAATTTTTGTTTGTCTGGCGAACATTATACGAACATGTTTTGTGTGTTTACGAACATTCATGAACAAATGTTTGTAAAAATACAAAAAAATGCTCGTCAAGTGATCATGTTACGAACAATGTTTGTAAAAAAAATAATACAAACTTGTACGAACTTTTTTGGGGGCTATAAGTTTTACGAGCATTTCGTAAATCCTCAATAGGAATTCACAAACATTTACGAAAAATTTTACAAAATATTTTGTTTTCTGTGATATTTAAAAAGAGGAGAATACAGTCCTATTTCAAAAGTGTCCCAATATAAAAGTGCCTCACTTCCCCTACCTTTTCTATGAAACAAAAAATTGGCCAAAAACAAAAAATGGAAAATCGAATTGAAGTAGGGTGAAGTGGTACAAGTTGGACAGGGATTTTTGTCTTGATAAATTTAGTACTTCATTTTTATTTGTATATTTTTAATTCTCTAGTTTTATAATTTGGTTCCTTGTGCTTAAAAACAAACTTTGCACTATATTTATCAAGAAAACAGCCATGTCCAAATTGTACCGGCGAATTGTCCAACTTGCAACACTAATTCCAAATTATATCACTTTACCCAATAATCCCACCTTTTTTATATAGAGTTTGGTATCAGTAGTGGTCATTTGACTAGCTTTTACTATATACATAACCGAAAATACGTCAACATTTGTTGAGTATTATCACTTGAAAATTGCTACCAAATATTCATAAAAACTTCATGCCAATGTAAAAAAATTAATTAGAGAATGAATTTATGAGTCTTAAAACAAGTTCTAGAAGTCTTACAAAATGAAAAATAATTGAAAATGTAATTTTTTTTAAAAAAGAATATCCACACTTGGATTTTTTATCAATTTGGTAAACTAAGTAATTTCTTGCATAGGGTTTTAAAGTGTTAAGTACATTAAAGAAAACACAACATATGGCATTTTTAATTTAAGTAAGCCAAAAGTACATTTAGTTAAACTTAAGAATCAATTAAATATATTTTTTTTATTTTCGAGGTTAAAACGCGCTTGGGACATTCACACGAATTTATTTTATGAGTGATACGCAAAATCTCTCAGCTTTTGAGTTCTTTGTTTCAATTCTAATTATCAAAATAAACTATGTGGATTTTTAGTATTATGAAATCGATTAAAATGATATTTTGTTAATTAAAAGAGGAGTTAAAAATCCTTGGAAACAATAATGCTGCACAATGTCCCACATAATGTTACTAAGCTAATAATGCTAGAAAATTCCTTGTGAACTAAAAGGGATTCGGAACCTTAACACTTGCATCATAGAGCATGCGTTCTATCACATTATACAAGAGATTGACTTTGTCTTGAAAAATTAGCAATTGTGGTGAAAAGTTACAAGAAATCTTTAATATTTTAATTTTTATAAAAGATCCACCAAAAATCTATCCAGTTTTAGATGACATAAAATTTTAATGTATAAACCTACTTTCAAAGAAAGGTAACTCTCTAAGCCACGCCTCTTAAAGTAAAAACCACGCCCCCTATACGTTTTCTTTGCTTTAAAAAGCAATAAACAACCAAATTTTTCTTTAATATCAAATATCTTTGGCAAATGTGATCAATATGCGTATTTGTTCTCAAAGAAAGCAACTTTTGAAATATCATTTAAACTAAACTAAACTAAACTAAACTAAATATTAATGTACTCTCTTCAGCACATAGTAGATTTCACTTACGACTACATTTTTGCCATAAAAACATCCTGCTCCGATACCTCTAAATGCCTTATTTTTTGTTTTTTATCTATTCAAAACATAATGTAATCTTGCAAATTTTGTTGTCAATTTGTTGCATAGTGTAATATATAATGTTTTTTCTTTAGTCTATGTTTTTGATAAGGATAGGTGTTCAAATTTTGTATTCCAAATTGTACAGAGTAGGATGTCAATAGGTCCTGACATGAGTTCTTAAAGTGTTAATAGGTGTTCCTTTCACCCTATTTTCAATCATTTTTAGCTCAAAATATTACATTTTTGAAATATTCTGAATATTTCGAACATTTTTCAACTTAAAACATTAATTTTAAAAATCAGAATCTACAAAATTACAATTTATTATGTTTTATAGAAAGAATGTGTAACTAAAATGAAACACTGTAAAATGCAATCAAGGGGAAGTGGGGCCCATTTTTAAATAAAATTGAGCCTTATCGTGATATAATTTAGCTGCACAAACAGATTGAGAAGCTAAATTACATTATGATATGGCTCAGTTCCACTTAAACATAGGAGAAAAATCCCAAATTTCAAAGGTGCCCCACTTCCCCCTATGACTGCATTAAAATAAAAATTTGGACGTAATCACGATTCAACTAAACTTTATTATTTTAAGTAAGTATTTACTTAGTAAAATATTCCATTAAATTTTTTAAGATTAATGTATCTAACTATGAGAAGAGAAAAATTTAAAATAGTACAATAACTCGTCGCTTAGGTAAGCAATTATCATAAGGTAGTGGTTGGCTGAATCAGAAGGTCATTGAAACAATTTATTTTCTTATTAAGGGGTTATATCACCTTTGCAAAAGTATTTTTACGATTTTTTTTTGTCTCAATCTGCATAATTGAAAAAATATATATAAGAAGACGTGATAATGGAAGAGTACTAGTGATCGACGGTGTTCCTCGGATCGTCAGGTTATTACCATATTGTTGCACCAATTCAAATGAATTTTTAAAAATTATTCGCTACTTTTTACCACTTAACTCTCAGAAGAATGCGGTGCCTTAACTCAGATTTAATTTATAAAACCAATTTTCCATGAGACACCTGACTGAACTCGTGACGATCCGAGATACAGAGTACATAGTTGCAATTACATCTATTTTTTATTAATTTATTGTAAAAAATTTAAAACTCAAATGGGCAGATATATAGTTAAACGGATCACTAATATACCGATTAACATACAAAGAAAATACTAACACTGGTAAAAATAAAAGGATAAAATTTATCCAAATTTAATCCTTTTGCAAAGGATGGATCAAATTTCAAACTCTGAATGCACATTTATCATAAAAGAACATATTAATTTGACCTATCCTTTGCAAAAGGATCAAATTTGGATCAATTTGATACTTTTATTTTTACCAGTGGCAAACAGTTTTTGAAGATTATATTTTCAATTGATTATCGAGAATGTCTTTTAATATTCCGATCCAGAAATCTCTTCCCTTATCATTATTTCAATTTCATTTTTATAAACCCATAGGGTAAGTGTGCCAAATTTCGGCATAGTTGCATGCAAGCGCCAAAGTCTCAAGTTTGAAATGTAATATCTTTAATAGAAATTCATTTTTTTCATTCCTTCTACTTAATGAGTGTTGCTTAGAACCTTGTAAACTATTTATCGTTTTTATTTACTTTAAAATTATTCTTAATACATTTTAAAATGAATAAAAATGTAGACATAGCTTTGGTGCCCTATTTCGGCCACCTTCATTCTCATAGTTCCTTGCCCTTCAGGAATTCTTCCAATGTCTTTTTCAAGTCATCTCCAGAGTATGTAAAAACTATAAATTCATGGAAATTCAAGAAACAAAAAAGGTGGCCGGAATTGCAAGCTGGCCGGAATTTGGCACACTTACCCTACGCATTTTTCTTGAAATCATTTTTTAACTGGTAGTATTCCTACTGATATGTAATAAACAAAATCTTAATATATAATACAGCTTGTTCAAACACATCTGATGAAATAGCCATACATTTTAGTGTCCAAAGGTGATGTTACCCCTTAAGCTACAAGAATTGTTGATTTACAGACCGAGTATTTCACGACAATTGCTGGACCAAGTGACGAAATAAGAAACAGTACAACCTGTCACCTACCACCGAGCACAATTAACTGAAAAAAGCAGAATTTTCTGCATGTTTTGCTGAATCGATTAGCAAATACGCTAACTGGCCAGTAGTTCTAGAACAAAAAGTGCTAACCAAATAAATTGAAATGACACTGCCTCGTGAGTGTCGTTTCGGTTAGAATTTGATTCTGGCTGACATGATAACTTATTTTCGATACTATCGACTGTCGATTCTGAAAAATTTAAACAATAGCAGCACTTCATGTAACTAATAAAAATGTTTATCAACAGTCTCATTCTTTTAAGAATGTTATAATGAATGGCTCAACAATGCGCAAAATGTCGACTTTCACTTAATCTAACAGATATAGATTTATCGATACTATCGATTCGATAGTATCGAAAAGTTTTCATTTCACCCCAAATTACTTAAGATTAAGAATAACCACATAAAACATCTAAAGTGGAAAGTTTCTATCAGTTTAAAGTTCAATGTATGTTGAGGAACTCTTCGGAAAATTTTAAATGTGCTTTTTTTGGCCGTTATCAGTTCATTTGCCGCTTTCTGTCTGCCCCAAACATTCAAATGTATTGAACAAACTTTTGTCAAAATGCTATAGTGGCATCGAGTCTGAAATTGAGTGGATTTATCCATCATCTGGAAAAGCCCCTTTCATTGCTCGACACTTTTTTCCCTGAAGCTTTTGCTACCAAGTAGTAAAAAAAAATAAGCACCTCATTCACGCACGCTGCAAAGAATTTGTCACTGTTGAGATTTTCGTTCTTTTTCAAAAAAAAAAAAAGAACGTGAAGAATGAGAGAAGTGTCGACACCTCATAGATTTATTATCATTTCGCGCGCTTTTTTTGTTGCTTGTCTTCTTGTTCTATCTAAGAAAAGCTCTCTTGAAGAATTTTTTTTTTATTTTACACATTTTGAACACACTTTTTGCCCCTTGAATTGCCAAAGAGTTGTAAGTTAGTGGAAAGAAAAAGATTGTACACGTGAAAAATGTAGAATAAAATCCTCACGATTTCCTCATACAAATGTAAAACATCATTCCCTTTAGTTTTATGGTTTGGTATATAAGATTTTTTTTTTATAAAGGAGAGCTTTTTTTTTATTTGGTGTTGTTGAGGAAGAAAGACAACATTTGACGTTGAAACATCGAAGAAGTAGAAATTTCATGTTGTGGAGCAATTAAATAATTTTCATGTGATTTTTTATGCCATGAGTGGGAGATTCGCAGTTGACGTTCTAAGGATTAATTACCACGAATTTCTTTTATTTTTCCTTTCCAACCACGTTGATTCAAGTTGATGGATATGTGAGAGAAATCACACCTTAAAAGCTCAACGGAATTTCTAAATTCACTTTTTTTTTTTTTTGAAAATTCACATGCAAGAACAACTGACAATGAAAGCTTAACCAGTAAAAACAACTTTTATTTTTACTTTTACCACAGAATCACCGCACAAAACACTTGATCTTAGCTCAGAGCTTTTTTTTGTAAATTTAAATTACTTCTTCTGCAATATTATTGCCAAATACTTATCGAAAGGTTAATACTTTGACCACACAAAAAGTCACCAATCACTCGAGCTTAGCGACAAGAAGTGAACGTACAAGACTGATTCGTACAAGATACCGTGATGTACTGAAGGTTTTTCCCACCGAGAGTCCAAACAGAACCGAACAATATGAGAGTGGAAGAAGACTGAGAATTAAACTGTTGAGGTATAGCAAGTCTCTCAAATTTGAATGGGGAAAAATCAGTAGCGTACACACGCAGAAGCATAATAGCTCCACATTGTTACTATAAAACCCAAATGAGAGAGAGAGAAAGAGAAACTCTCCAAGTTCCCCCCAAAGAGAGTCCAAATCATTCTCAAATTCTCTCTTTCTCATCCCAAACACCCAACTCTTTTAGTATTCGTGAGCAGAAAGTCAACGACAAGCACAGATTTCTGCAAGTTTCTCTCTCAATACGCATACATTCTCCTCCACCTCTCTCACTCTCTCTCCTCGAGAGCTTTTTTCCACCCCAAAAGTTCAAACTTACATTTGTTGCGATTTTTGCATACAATTTTCCCACTTTTTTTCCACCAAACTCTTCAAAGTGTAAATGCTTTCAACATTAGTAAACAGAACGAGCTTTTTTCTACCCTGAACTAAAAAAAGCTCTTTTTTTCGATTCATCTACAACATCTACAAAAATCACCCAGACACTAATTAAATATTCTTCCCAAGAACTCTATAGCTTTCTAAACTTATTCTCAATTAAAAATTCACAGCCAAAAAGAATGTTTTGAAGAATGCAAATCAATTTAACCCATTAGTGCATTATGTATAAGTATAACCCGAAAATTAGGTTAGAAAGCAAATCTCAATCTCTGGCAATTTAAATTAATAAACATTATAATCCATCAAGTTTCAAGTTTAAATTACCTTGCAGACTTATTAATATTTTAAAAGCTTTTGAATGAAATTTTGTAAGGTCACTTAGCCGTATTGCATTTCACAACAATTCAAGTAAAAAGCTCTCAGAAAAGAGATGAGCAAGTTTAATTCATATTTCATATAATTTATTTCTTGGTATCCATTATCCCAAAGTAAAACACCACTTTATTTAATTTATGCAATAGAGACACTGTGCTATTATAGCAAGAATCATAAATATCCAAAACTGACATATTTAATGTACTTGTTTCTCATGCTTTCTGAGCTGAATTATAAATTATCAATTTTGAAAGACTTATTTCAAAGTAACTAAATCAGCATCAGAATAAAAGCATTATTGGAAAGTGACAATTTCTTCTATTTTTCACAATTTTTTTTGTCCTAAGCTTTTTGACTCAATTAATAAACTCTTTTAGAGAAAATAGAAACAAAGGAACTTGTCCTTTATATCCTAACAGCAGGGACCCATCAAGCCTAATAAAAAGTGAAGCTATTTTTCACTTTTCCTTGTAAAAATTTAGCAGATATTGCACCGCGACTTAAACAAATTTCCTCGTAGTTCTTGTATTATTTCGGCGAACATTATGAAATGTGTATTTTTAGATATCCTTTAACGCACAATTTCGAAATATATCAGACTGATAAGTAAATTCTCTTTAGGAAAAAACTTGCCAATAGGCTTCAGTGCCTCTATGCAAAAACGTATGGAAAAATGAAATGTCGAGAGGCCCCTGATCACAGACTATCCTGGGGGTAATTCTGTAACCCTGTGAAGTGATCACCTGTCAAAATTGGTGAACGCTTCACTAAAGTAATCGCAAAAGAGATTCTGTAACTTGCGATAGCTTCACGTGAAAGGATCACTTTGAGGTTATGTGTTTCATTTGTCAATTTTTCGGTGAAGATAATGTTATCACTCGGTGAAGCCAATGAAATTTTTTTCAAACTCAGCACTACATCATTTCTAATACTCAATTCTATTGTTTTCCATTGTTATTTAGTTCAAATATTGATGAAAATCTTAAATTTAATAAAATTTTCAACACACTTCCCCTCTCTGCTTCACGCAAAGTTGCAGAATAACTTTTCTAGAAGTCGTGAAGAGAAGCCCGTGAACCTTTTACTAGTGAATCGTTCACTAGTGAAGCGTTCATCGAGTTACAGAATTCCCTCCCTGGAACGGACATCTGGAAAACCGAATAAATCCGGCCACTAGATCCCTTTTCAGCTGTCGACGACTTTTCGGCAAGATTTAGAGTCTTTCGCAGAAAATCGTATTATGAATGTACAAAGCAATCGTTAGGCCAATAATTTTGTTCGAACAAGAGTCGAATTTAAAAATTCGGTTCAGGCACTACAACGGCGCCAACCACTGCTCTGGAAGTCATGTTAACCCATTCCTTCCCATGGTATTATACATCATACGAAAATTGATTGATCTTATATAACTTATTCCTGGGCAATTGCTATCCGAATTGCTGTCGGGAATGGATTTTTAGTTATTTTAGTCCTTCAATTACTTGGAAAAAATAGCCCGACAGAGATGGGAATACATTTTGTTGTTCTTTTCTCGTTTTGCGTGAAGTCATTCAAAAATTTTGCTCAAAATGGCGGTCGGAAAATTCGACATCCCGTTGAATTTGTTAAAATTGGTCTTCATCCTCTTTGCTGATATGAACTCTGGTTGCCAATGTGTTTTCTTTTATAGTTACTCTATCTAAATCAATAGAGTTTGTAATGAATTAATGTACAGAATTTAAATTCAGTGACCGTTAAGACACGTGTTTGAGAGTGGCTCCCCGCGCCCCCATAATGGATATTTTTTTTTCTTTTTCAAAAAATTCATCTATTAATCTGTAGGAAACTAATCCCAAAATATGAACATTCTATCTCAAGTATTTTTAGTACATTAACTGAATGAGTTAACATGCCGGCACTACCGATTTTCATAAAGTCGGTAGCGAGCATGGCAGTTCTGAGGTTACGCACAGCTGGAACTTGTAAAGTTGGTTATCACACAGCAGGCCAAACGAGAATACTCGGTAAGCCTGTTGCTAGACATCCAGACCTTCTAATGAGGGATGACTTCCACATTGACGGAAGACTACCCAAGAAAATGACCAAAGCAATACTTAATACGAGGGCTGATTAGACTGAACGCGCAGATGAGATCATCGAATCCGATACGGTCGCTCTATTCACTAATGGTTCTCGGGTTAAATTGCTCGGAGTTTCAAATTAGCGGATTAGCGCCCCTCGGTCAGTACACGACTGTGTTCCAGGCTGACGTCGTCGTAATCCTGCTTGGTGCTCGGAGTCTAGTGGAATTTGGCATCGAGGGTAGAAAAGTTCAAATTTTCTCAGATAGTAGAGGTGTAATTCTGTCTATAACAGGATATGAGTCGCGTTCTGCTCTCGTGACTGAATACAGGAAAATGTTAGAAGCGGCCTCACAGAAATGTGACTTCGGTCTATATTGGGTACCTGGACACAGGTACCCAATGTAGGGCAAGGACCGCCTTCGTTGGTCCCAAATCTGCTGTAGGATTTCCTTGCAAATGATGAAATCTATTATGCAGGAGGATTTACTAAAACTTGATCAAACGAAATGGGCCGCGACTAAGGATTGTCGAGTGTCCAAACTGTTCATGGCAAACTTGGATAAGAAAAGGACAGCGTACCTGATGGAAAACAGTCGCTGAAGGGCCCGGCAGATTGCTAATGTTCTAACCGGTCACTGTCTAATAATACATAATGTGAAGAGGATATAATCAAACTGAGGAAACGGTCATTCACTATGTGTGCGACTGTGTCCCAGCTTATGTGACTTCAGACGAGTACTGCTAGGTAAAGCGGTGCTGTCTGTTGATGACCTATCAAGATTAAAGCCGCCTTGTTTAGTGGAGTTTATCCGAAAAACAGGATGGCTTGAACCATCTTGCCCTTAACAGGGATCAATTATTTGGGGATGCATAATGGGCCCAAAAGGAGGCCTAGGTGCAGCGGTTCCGCAAGGAACCGCCCCCACTGTAATATAATCTCTAATCTAAGTAGAAATAAAAATTGAATTACTTTTCATGAACTTTTCAAAATTTAATTATATAAACAACTCTTCAATTTCCTACTCTAAGAAAAAAGGTTGTCAAAAGGATGTTCTTCTTTATAGATTATGAAAAGTTTTATCGAATTGGTAAATCAGTAGTAAGAGCTATTTGTCCGCTTTACAAACCTTTTTTTTTCACACAGAAAAAAATATTTTGTAAAATTATTCGTAAATATTTGAAAATTCCAAAGTTGTGAAAGTTTGTAAAAGTTTGTATACTTTTCTCACAAATATTATTGTTCATAACATAATCACTTGACGAACATTTTTTGTTCTTTTACAAATATTTGTTCGCATTTTTTTGTTCATTTGGAAAAACTTTCCGAAAAAATTACAAAATTTTACACACGTTTTCCTGCGTGTTTACGACCATTATTGTTTAAAACGAAAAGTTCTGCCAAATTGAACTTTTGCTCATTAAAACACCCCTTTTTCAATGAAGATTAAAAATTTTTCAATAAATTTGACAAGAAATTTATCAATGGAAATGTTCCAGTAAGATAAAAAAAAATATTTTTGATCAGAATATTAGCAAGATTGGTAAGTAAAAAATATATAAATTGGTCAGTAAATTATGCAAATTGTTTACGATGTCCTATTTTATTCTTTTAATATAATATTTCACTATAGGGTGAAAGGAACGTCTATTTTGACACTTTAAGAACTCGTGTCAGTATCTATTGACACCCTACTTTGTACCATTTTGGATGTGAAATTTTAACACCTCTGTTGATAGTAAAAGGTATATTACAGAAAAAAACGTTATATTACTTATATTAGACTAGACTAGATTATTAGATTATATTAGACTTGTTCTATATTATACTAGATACATTAAACAATTTTCAACATTTTGACAAAAGTGTCAATAGGGGTTCCCCGTGAACAGACGTTCGTCTGACCCTATTTATCAATTTTAATGTTTACTTCATCCAAAAACTGCGCAAAATCCAGCTTGAATTATTTTTTCAACTCTCAGTCTAAAAGTTATAATTACAAGAAGTAAAATAAAAGAGTTATTAAACAGAGAAACACAATATATAATGTATTCTTTTGCAACTTCTCAGAACAGCCGCGGCCACCACGTGGAACCATTTTAAGAGGATAATAAATTACTTTAAAAAAGCATTTCGGTGTGTATACTACACACAAAAGTCTAATACTTTAAGGAAATATTTACATCTTCTCTTTGACTTAAATTCAATTGTGCTTATAGCAGCTTTTGTGGTGCACTTTGCAATGGGTTAATGCAATTTCCATTCATACCATTTTCTTTGACGTGGTACTGAGGAAAATACCCAGGCTTTCCATACCAATCAACCCACATACATATACATTCTATACCTCCCCCAAAAATTCATCCACCCTCGCACAAGTGCCACAAATAATTTTTGCCCTTATTAAATGCTAAATAATGTTAATGTATTCTTGACTATTTATCTTTTTGCGTCACATTTCGAAAAGCAAGTTTATTCACTGGAAATGTCTTTACACTTGCGGTCACACAACTTATGAGCATATCTCAGCATTTTTTTTTTTCAGAGCTCCCACCCCCCACTTACATGCAAAAAAAAAAATAAAATAAAACCATTTTTCTGCCACGGTCGCTCGCATTGAATAAATCATAGAGACCGAAACAAGTTACAAATCGTATCAATTTTGCGCAATTTGCTTTTAATTGCCACCCATTGGGTATTATTTCTTCAAAAAACTGCCATTATATGAGGAAATGCATGAGTACACTGTTTATTCACCTTTGCCGGATCGATATGTACATAGCGTTGTACGGAGAAAGAGCACCATCAATTGCATAGATTAATTACTCATTTTTTTTTTAATTTAACGTGATTTCCTCTTTGACCAAAAAGGACAACATGAAAACTAATTAATAAATTAATTGCATTATTACGATATGCAAGTCCCTTCCTCAGTAAATTGCATTTATTCCAATATTTATGGAAAAAAAATGTCATTTGAAAGTCAAAATAGAGCTCTATCTCCAAGCAACAAAAAACTTTCCTCCAAGCTTATAAGAATTATTCAAACAATCGACATTCACAAGAAAATCTGTGCAAGCATCCTTCCGAATTGATATTCCAATAAAATTCCATTAATTTTGTATGCAAAAACGAAATAAAATCAATTGAATTCCGTATTCGGAGCCTTTTTCCCTTTTATATATGTGATATCTCTTTGGAAGAAAAAGCACATCGAAAAAAAAGCTGTAAGAAGACAAACAAGATAAATTTCACATAAAAGAATTATGGACAGAAACACGATGATTAGATAGAAAGGAGAAACAAGAAAAAAATAAAGGTTCTCAAGTGCTGAATGTTCACTAATCAATAAACTATCAAATGTATCAGAGAGACCTTTTTTTCGCCAAACATGGAGTTCTCCTCCTGTTTTTCTCCATATACATAAGAACTTTAGTGATACTTCTATACAGCACGGCTATTTGCTTTTAGCTACTTGACTAAGTAGGAGATTGACTTTGTCTTGAAAAATTAGCAATTATGATGAAAAGTTGCAAGAAATCTTTAATATTTTAATTCTTTTAAAGTGTCTACATATTGGGAGTAATTTTCGTCAAAAATTGCATTTTTGACAGATTTTTGACGTTTCCACCTACAGCAGAGCAGACGATTTCCTTCAAAAAGCATTTTTTAACGAAAGATCAACCAGAAAGAAGATCAACCAAAAACCTATCAAGTTTTATTTGACATAAAATTTTAATGTATAAACCTACTTTCAAAGAAAGTAACTCCTAAGCCACGCCTCTTGAAGAAAAAAGCCACGCCCCTATACGTTTTCAAAACTCTACAAAACAATATACAACCAAATTTGTCTTTAATATCCAATATCTTTGGCAAATGTTATCAATATTCGTATTTCGACGACTCAGAATATAAGTCGAACAACTCGATTTTTTGCAAAAATCGTTTTATTCGCTTTTTGGATACTTTACTTTTTGAAAGATAATTATTTTCAAAGTTACAGAGATTTTAAATCCCAAAAATCCTATACTCTGCATTTAAAATCTCAGTTTGAAATCGATCTCCTGTAAAATTTGCCTACCACCAGTTATTCGTTTCTTATCCTGATGACCATGTTACATATAAGATTAATATTAAGATTAATACTTTCTGAACTGCGAGAATGACAAAAAACAGATAGCAAGTGTTTTATCATGCCTCTCTCTCGCGCTTCGCTCGAAAACTGACCGAATCACAGTTGGCATGCATGGAAAATTGCTCGAATTGCCTTTAATATGATTCAGAAAGCAATTAATACGAACAGTACTATCTTACTCATCGTATTACTCCACTAGAGTGTACTCTTTCTAACACACGTGATATTCCATTTGAATTTTGAATACTATATACCTCTCTCTCCGGCTTTTCCTAATATTAATATTAATCTTATATGTGACACCGCGGTGAGCGATCGATTTGTTCTCAAAATTGTTAATTAATTTAATAGTTCCATAAAAAGCGAAAATCAGTAAAGTCTACGAACTCTACATTTCAATTTAGCACATTGAGGTCAATTCCCATCCTATAGTGCCAATAGATTCTAATCCGGATATGTGACAAACAAATTTTCCCTTTTAGATTGTGATCCGAGAGTGTAAATTACCCACGAAATTCCTAAATTCCGATAAATCTTCTCTCTTGTCCCACCACCACATAATCCAGGAATGTAAGTTGCTCCAAAGAGTATCAAATTCTGATATACCGTCCAATTAATCACTTGAATTCGTATTTTAGGAGTCTAAATTTTACTAAATTTTCAATAGTATTTTCTTTTAACCAATAATTTTTTTTATTGTTCTAGATACTTCTGAAATACTTCTTTGTAAGGATTTGAGGCGATCGTTTGGCAACAGTTGGAGCTAGCGAAAAAACTTGAATCCAGACTTATTACGCGACCTGGGAGCATCGTGTTTATTGTGCCAAAGTAAATAATTAGTGAAAAGTAGTTTTAATATCCCTAATGGAGCCCTTGTTTTATTATATATTTTGATAAATAGAAAAAACGATATAAGGAAAAAACTTTTACAGTCATTAGTGCAACGATTCAAAAAGCACTTACACAAAAATCCCTTATTAAGTAAATATTTAGTTAAAATTATTTTTAATTTCCTTATTTCAAACTAGGAATTCTGTCAAAAACGGCTCTGTGAAAAAGTTATCTGAAGGTTTAATTCCAAAAGCGGTGTCAAAGTAGTAAATTGAATAAATACCTTTTTTCAATATTTTCTTTCTAGAAACGCATGATTAATGTTATAAAACGGCATATAACGGTCTATCTAAAGCTTTATTAGAAAAGTACTTGAATAAAAATCGTTTAATTATATGGGATCTTAAGACAAAATGCTTGAAATCTATAAAAGAAGGCGTGGTCGTCATTTTGATTTGATGTTTCTGTCCGCCATTTTGAATAACCGTCAAAACCTAAAATTCAGCCGATTGAGCTCAAATTTTAGTATTTTTCAGCTGATGTCAAGACCTTTACAGAACTATATATATAATACGCCCTAGGTCAAGGAATTGTCCAGATAAAGGGGCTCTAAGTTAAAAATTTTGACACTCTCATGAATACAGAACTACGGGGTGATTTCTTTATTAAAACAAGACAACGCTGTCATTAGATGATAGGTCTAACAAACAAAGAATAAGAAAAGTAACGTTTTTGCTTATAAAAGCATATTATTTGAGTATCTGAAACACTGTTGTTTCAAAGAGTAAAATATAAAATGGTAAATATATGAATTTTCCGTTTATTTTTTAATTATGTAAGAGTAAATAAATATATAAAACAAAACCCTCAACCATTTCTAACTGTGTTATCACACTTGCACATTAAAATATTAATATGATTCACATTAATTGTCGCTGGTGAGAGTCCAAATGTGTAATTTGTGTGTTTGAATCATTTTATATTCAAAATTTGATCTATTTGTTGATAAAAAGGTAGACTTGGCCCGCAAAATTTGATATAAATTGATTTATAGCATTAATGCGAAAAATTAATACGATTTTCTCTTTAATATTTTAATGTGAAAAATATTTATGCTTTAGGTAAATTTAAACTTATTTTTGCAGGCCAAGTCCACTTCTTCATCAATAAATAGAAAAACCCGAAATAT
Source organism: Phlebotomus papatasi (assembly GCF_024763615.1). NCBI lineage: Eukaryota > Metazoa > Arthropoda > Insecta > Diptera > Psychodidae > Phlebotomus > Phlebotomus papatasi. The sequence goes on from NC_077224.1 coordinate 21,531,308, forward strand.
TAAGTGACTCAAAGACACAAATAACATATTTGGACGCTCACAAGCGACAATTAATGTGAATCACATTAAAATTTTAATGTGCAAGTGTGATAACGCCGTAATGCTTATTGAGACATTTCGTTTAGGTCTCAAATATTCACCATTAAAAACCGCCAAAATTTGAATATTTGAAAAATTTAAAGTTTAAGCCTCCGTATCTAGGTAAATGCTTTATGTAGAGTGAAACATATATACTTACTGAAAAGGTCTTGACATCAGCTATAACATACTAAAATTTCAGCCAAATCGAACGAATTTTAGGTTTTGATTTTTAAAGTTATTCAAAACCTGGACTTAGCAGATTCTTCCAACACGGGATATGGACATTGTAAAAATGATTAACTATGTATGAATATATCTCGATACGATTATTAATAATCTTACCTTTAGGGCAGAATCACATTGACAGTAAAATGCTCACCGTATTTTGTTAATTTACGCATTTTCAATGCAATTCTTACGCAAATTATCGATCACCGTATTACCATATCTCATACTCGGTGGCACTAGGTGAAAATAATATAAGAAAATTGAAAAAAAATAACACCGATAAACGGTGAGCAAAAAAAACTGCACGATTAATTTCTCTTAGTTTTTTTTTGGCTCACCGTTTATCAAATTTTCGTTTTATTTCTCCAAGTTTCTTATATTATTTTCACCTAATGCCACCGAGTATGAGATAAGGTAATACGGTAATGGAAAATTTGAGTAAGAATTGCAATGAAAGTGCGTAAATAAACGAAATACGGAGAGCATTTTATTGTCAATGTGATTCTGCCCTTAGATGTAAAAACTTCTTTGTCGTTTATCATTAGAAATTGATGTTTAAAATTTATCAAAAACTGCAAAGTCTCCCGCACCTTACACCAAATGTAAGTCTTTTTTCTTAATTATTTTTTAAACATAGTAAAATTCTATAAAATAAATATTATTGACACAAAATCAATTCGCCAACAACTTAATACAAATAATTTTACCCAAAAGTTCAAAGACACCCGCAACGACCGTACACTGAGAAAAAAAGAGAGTGCGATTAACATTTTTTTTCTCATAACCTTAACACTTTTTAGGTGTAAAAATATATCAACATTTTTTAATGTTAATTTTACACCTTTTTAAGTGTAAAATTAACATGAAAAATGGTAACTTTAACCCTCCAATACACCTAAAAAGGGTAATATTTACACCGATTTCGGATCAATACTGCAGGGTAAAATTAACATTTCCGGAATGTTATTTTAACTTTTTCGGATTTCTCTCACAGTGTACTTAATTAAGGGCTTATTTTCGCTAATCGCCACAAAGTACTGACGTTTACCCTATTTTAATATATTATTTTAAATAGATGATTGTTTTACAATTCTCCAAGAATTAAGTGATGTAGTTAAAAACTAAGTATGTTCTTAATATGTACTTAATGTGCTAGCCGGATAATCAATCTTACTCATCCCGACTATCACAAGTGTAACTACTACTCATCCCAACTATCACTATATCTTACTCATCCCAACTATCACTAGCGTAATACTATAATATCAAAGGCATTATCCATACTCTTAAATAAGAGTTTTTAGCAAGTGCATAAAATCAGGACCTAATAAGTACTTACTAAGTCCTTAATTAAGGCATTTTTTAAATAAAGTAGTTACATGTAGGGTAATCAATCTGACCCATGGAATTTTGTAAAATATCCACGGGTAAAATTCATTAAGAACCAAGAACATAGAAAAAATATGAGTTTTACGAATCTTAAAACGTCCGAAGGTACCTCGCTCCCCTCTTATATATTCGCAACAGCGGCTCTGCTGTCTTTTAAAAAAGTTTATATGATTCTAAAGTAAATCAATATTCAAAGTTATTTGAATGTTAAACTTTACTGCAACACTGATGAAATTTCCCTCAGAATTTACCAGTATTATTCTTCTATAGTGATCTATGCGCCTTTCTCGCCACACATTTGTGGTGCTGTCTGGGTATCTCTCTATTTTCCTCGTCAGACTAAATAGTTTGAGTGTATATTTTACTTTTAGAAGTATATTAAGTTGAACTATGGCAAAGCATTGCGATTCCTCTTGTTGATTTTGTAAATCTAACTTTAGCACGCACACAATCAATATGCACAACACATAGTGTTATATAGCAAATTTTATATGACCATCATTCTCATGCCTTTCACATGTGATCCCCACAAATTCATCTGATCCACCACCCTCCTGTCGCCAGAAAATTTTGCACTCACACGCATCTATACAGTGGAAAATTTGCGAGAGCTTTTTCACTCACACAAATATCTCTGGGATTTGGAAAAGCATCACTTTTGAAAGCTTTCTCATGTGAATAGAGTTTTGGTAAATTTGTATTCATATTTCATGATGTCTCCTCTCCACTCTTCCTTCCATCCCCCAACAACTCCCCAAAAAAAAAATGAATCATGACACATTTATGCCAATAAATAGCCACAAAAGTCAATTTTTCACTTGGAAAAATTCACTCAATTCACACGAGAATATCCACCCACAACTTCCACGCGCGTAACAAGTTAATCAAGAAAATTTTCTCACGATTTTCTCCGCAGTATCATAATCACGATAATGCACTCAGATAGTGTTTCCGTTTTCACCATCATCTCCGGTATTTTCTTTTCTTTTTTTTTCCATCCATATAATACCAAAAGAAAAGATAATATTGGACGTTTGGATGAAGTAGAAAGAAAATCTCTCTCTTTTTCTCTCTCTGAATTGACGGCGAAAATGTCAGTTGGTGTTGAATTCTTACACTCAGTCATGGGAAATGTTACTAAAGGACTTTAATTCCAGATATTTAAAAAAAAATATATTAAAAATTTTGAGTTTTGTGAGTTTTTAAAACAAAACTCATTTGGGACGTTCGAAGTTAGTCGTCCGAAAGTTTTTTGAATTGTCCGAAGGTAGTGCATTTTCCCCTATTATTAATATTTTAAGAAAAAAATAGAAAATATACTAGATATGTATAAGTGACTTCGTAACCCTGCTTTTCGTAAGATTTTCTTTAATTCTAACACTTATAGACGGTCTTTAAATCATCCTAAAGTGCCCTTATGGTTACTAGACCTACTTTTTTAGTTCCAGGATTTCTTTAAAATCCTTTAATTCCATTCAAAGAGAACAAAGTAATTAGACTCTCATTTTGTTATACAACCTGCGAGTGATTTTTTCTGTTATTTTGCTCTGGAGGTTTGACACTAAAGCTAAGACGGCGGTAGACGCAATAAACAAAGTATTCATACATTTGTAAAAAAAAAACTTAAACTAAAAATTTAAAACATTTATCTGCGAATGTAACTATTTAGGGGAAGTGTGCCAAATTTCGGCCAGTTTCTAATTTCGGCCACTTTGAGTGTAATTTCGACCATGGAAATAAATTAATTAAAATTATGTATGTAATCTTCGAATAGTCAATGAATTCATTTTGGTTTTAAACATTTATTCATTTTAGGATGTATTAACACAAAGACCGTTCAATTTTAAGTATAATTTGAATTTAATTTGCGTTGTAAATACTCAGTGTGGAAAGAGTCTTACAAAAAATGTGACAGATCGATTGTGTTTCTAGCAGTCTTACGATTTGTGGTGAAGTGCAAAAGGTTTTCCTTCGGTGTTTTTCATGAAAATTGATTAGTTTTCCTTAAAGATTATTTCTGTTTATGTTAATAGTGAATAAATCTTTAAATTTCGGGTAAAATTTCCCAGATGGATCCTGTATTTCGCGTAAAAAAAGTAGATGCTTTGTGAACGTCTTTCCGGTGAGGTAGTGTTGCCTATTTCGGCAACATCTTTTGCTTTCCTAAATTTCTTATTCATTTTATATTTTTTTTTTTTTCAATTATTGAGTTCTACAATGTCCAGAGAAAAAACCATCGCTTCTATGAAAAAGATGATGTGTAAAAGGCCTTGGAAGAGTTCAGGAAGGGCAAATTGCTACGGGAATCTGCGCATAAATTTGAGATGCTACTCTTCAGGTTTTCAGGACAAATTACACGGAATATCTCAGGGCGTGTGGGTCATATAAACATATTAAACTAAATATTAAACTCGTTCCGTTTGACGTTTTAAAATTTTCTATCCGTTGCGTTGCAAAAGGTGGCCGGAATTTCACTCAAAGTGGCCGGAATACTACCCAAAGCAATGTCCATATTTTTATTAATTTTTCAATATTGTAGGAAGTGATTTAAAGAAAACAAACACGATAAACTATTCTTCAAGGTTCCACACAACCCTCCCGAAAAGGAAATAACAAAAAATATCAATAATAATTAAAATTATTGCATTTCAAACTTAGGACTTCGGTGCTTATATGCAACTATGCCGAAATTTGGCACACTTACCCTATTTGTCCTCAAAAAAGTGGTTTTCTGAGTTTTTAAATTAATTAATTACATTACAAAAAGTGTTCAAATTCAACAATTTTTAAGTAATTTAGATAGTTTTATTTTTAAGTAAATTATAATATTAAAATATCTATATGACAGTTTTATTGAAAACGAAGAAATATCGACTACCCTTAGAAGTTCAGCTATAAAATCTGTAATCTATCCTTCGATAAATCCTCAACTCAAACTCATCTTTCAGTGGTTTGATCCGTCTTACAAAATCCGCTACCGAGAGGTGTGTGAAGTAGTAAAGACAGGAAATTTCAATGGAAGAATTCGGCGGAAAATGAAGTGAAAATATACACCAACGCATACAGAGTAACCAACAATTTCAATTCATTAAAATCCATTTTTCACACAATTTCAGAACAACAACAACAAAAAAATGAAACCTGTCTAATGTAGAATAAATTTTGTCAAACAAATAGCCTCAAGTCGAACTTTTGTTCTAAATCACGGAGAATTTCTCCCTCACAGAAAATAAGACATGCTTCTTGTGTAACTAGGGGTTGAAAGAAAACGACGACAGTACAAGATATCATTTCGCATGGCTTGGTGAATGGTGATAAATTTCGCGTCAGCACCAGAATATTTTTCCTTAGAAACAGTCTGACCAAATTCTCCATCACCTCTTCCCACCAAAAAATAAAAACAGTACCCAGAGTACACCCAGTGTTCTGATGAAATGTGGCCAGGAGCACCAACGAAAGACGCTCAAGCCTTACAAACGAAAACAGGGGTGATCAATAGACGCGCCTTTGGGATTTATCAACCATTTATTGGAGTATTGTTGGAATGTTAGAAAGGGCTTGAAGCCAGAAGGAAAAAAAATATACCTACAAGTTACCTTTCCATTCCCTCAGCAAAAACCCTCGCTCCCAATTGCTAACATTTTCCCCTAGCCAGAACATACAACCAAGGTATTTTTTATCCACCTCCAACTTCCTCCAGTCCTATGGAGAAGTCCGTGTCCCTTTTTGCTCCTGCTACTTCCTTGCACGAATTCACTTTTCCAGCAATCTGCTGCTTTTGCCGAAATATTTTCCACCATTGTGGGAGTCAATTTTCTAACTGAGGGAATTTCTACACCCCTTTAGCTAAAACTATATGATGATGATACATTTCACCACAAAATGTGAAATACACAGCAAAAAATTATCATAGGGAGTGGGCAAGCAAAGTAGAGGATCAGACAAGTCAAACATACCGACTACACTGAGAAAAATGATTAAGTAATGCTGTTCTTGACTAATTTTCTATTGCTAATTTATGTTTTATTTGTCTTCTATTTAATTCGCAAAGTGGGAAAATTAATTTAAAGTAACCCATATGTTAACTCAGAGACTTTATATTTCTTATTTTTAAATAGGGGAGACTAGGGCAGTAATAACCATGGGGTAGCACGAAACACTGGTATTTACAGTAGCGGCCAATAAAATAGAATCACTCCTTAAAACTTGAGTATTTTAACTTTTGGTAACTTTTTTCAAGTATATTTAAATAATTTTAATTTAGAAATATTAAAGTAATTGCCTTACGTCAAAAAAGTCCGGTACTGGCCGCAAAAGGCCTGTATTTTTATGCAGAATGCGTCAAAAGTGATGTTCTGCTGGGACAAAAAAATAGAATCACTTTCATTTATAGACACTGAAATTCATTTTATAGAAACTGAAATTCATTTCGAGTATTTCAAAAATAACAAAATTTTAGTATAATGTCAGTCATTAAGTATCTTGCCAATTAATTTTCCAAGTTTAGATAAATGAAAGTACGAGAAATTGAAGAAAATGTAGAACTTTCTTGTTAGAGGCTCTATTAGATTTTTGAGGCTACGAAGGCATGGAATGATCGTAAAAGTCATAGCTGACCACAGTAAATTACAAAAATCAATAATCCATAACACAAAATAGTGTTTACGTAAACATAAGACTCGAAATTTTGGCTGCCACCGATTTCACGGGTCAATCTTATTAAGAAAACAACAATTCAGGATTTTCGAATTGTTCAATGTCGTAAAATCAATCAAATAAAGTTGAAATGGTCCCCAAGTAAGTCCTGGTTAAGTTAGAAATAAATTTCGATCATTTGTATCGCAATGAAGGACGAACATGAAAACACAGTTTTTAAATCCTAGAATTAAAGAAAAAAATATTAGGTCGATCAGACTTACGGACCACCCACTTATAGATCCGTCCCTATTTGAATATCGTTCACTGTAGGTCTCGTCGTCTGAAGTCTAATATATAACTTAAAAAAAATTGCAGTGTTTACAACTACTCCGTGTTTACCGCTGCCTCAATTTCCCCTAGCACTTAAATTATTTCTTTTATCAACAAGTTCAAAGACTAAATTTAATTCTGATCGAGAAAATTGTGAATGGTCTCTATTATCGAAAAAATATCGAAGTTCGAATCACACGAATACTAGTTAAAAGACGTCTGGAGAAATAAAGAAAAATTAAATTAGACATGGTTGAACATTGAACAATGAACAATGAAGACATTGAAATAAAGGAAAACTTTTCGATAAGGACATTCCTTATACAATTATAATTCAAATATTTTTTGCATATACATAGTTTCAGGACAAATTATACAAAAATCTTTTATGTGGCATATTTTTATACAAAAATTTCAAAATACGTGTTTTTATATAAAATTTCTAATATTTTCCTGCATTTAAATAAATTTAAAGATCTTGAATTAGATTTTCAAAGTAAAATAGAGTTTTCGAAACATTTTTATTTCTAAACGTTATATTTTTTAAGATGCTTAAAAGGAATACATTTTCAAAAAATAACAAAAATAAAATGCAACTTTTCGAAATTAAAAAAATATATATCTCAATCATAGTTTTTCGAAATTGGAAAAAAAAACTTTCCGCTAGACATTCCTTACAAAGTTAGAATTAAAACATTTTTTATGTAGTTTAGACACTGAGAAAAAAGACGGTGCCGATTAACTTTTTCTCCTCGTAACTTTAACACTTTTTAGGTGAAGAAATATATCAACATTTTTTAATGTTAATTTTACACCTTTTTAAGAGTAAATTTATCATGAAAAAGGATAACTTTAACCCCCAATACACCTAAAAAGGGTAATATTTACACCGATTTTTTACACCACCAAAACCATGTTACTTTGTGTTAACCGATATATAATTTTTGTCCGAAACGAAAATCAAGTTTAACACTCTTAAACTATTTTAATGGATCTTTTGAGTTTTTTTTTATAAATCGGTTTAAATTTGATTTGAACCGGTAAACGGTAAATAATGCGAAAGTACTTTTGAGGTATAGCATCTAAGTCACGAGTTCGAGCATATTGTAAAGCCTGGAACGTTTTGCCACCCCTTTTTATTTATACAAATGTTTTTTTTTTTTTTTTCAATTAAAAATGTTTTGTTTTATTTCAAATACCTTTCTACACCTTTCAGGTAAATTACATATATTTTTATGATTAAAGATAGTATTATCATTTATTTCAAAACTTTGAAAAATCATTTTTTTTTCAAAATTGCAAGATATTTCAACTATACTTTCATTTTAGCAAAATTAGTATTACACGACAAATTTTTTATTGTCATAAAAAACTTTACTAATTCTTTTAGTGTACAATGGTCTTGGAATAAAATAAAGCCACTCAGAAACCCAATAGATTGTTCTTTGAGATGGAAAAAGCTTGCCCAGAATACCGGAATATCTGCCAAAAATTCCTTTTCTTCATCATCCCACGAAATATTCTATTATGTGCTTTATTCATATTGTCATTCTTGTGTATAATACCAATAAAACCAAGTGTATAAGAGAAGTCACATAAGACATAAGTATATTTTCGTAGAGTCTCAACATTTTTCTCCTCTCACCCATAGCCAAAAACATCTTCCTTTCCCTCCCTTTTCTTTCTTTGAGAGCCACATATAACACCAAATCGATTGGGCCTAAAGGAAACTCCTTTTACCCAGAAAAGAGCGAAAGTGAATAAGAGAAAAAAAGCACAGACAGAAAATACAATATGAATATATTATAGGCACAACTTGTTGATGATGATTTCATTATATTTTACTGGTATGTGGCACAAGTATAAGGGAATTGCTCAAGTTGAAGTGATGGAGGTAAAAGGCATAAAATGGGATATGTGGCATAAAATAGAATTACAATTGTTTGATTGATTGCACATTTGTTTTCTACAAATGAAAATTTACTGCAGTTCTCCTGTTTTCTTTGAAGTTATCCCTCCAATATAAGAGAATTTTCGAATGTAGAACCAAAACAGTCATCACTTAACATCCAATTTACATTTTAATTGCCTTGCAGATGAATTTTTTAGCATAATTTCCCTGCAATAGACTTATTGAGTGTCTGACAAAAGTCATTTTAAGCCCAGGAAGATGTACATGCCTCACGAAACGTGAAAGAATCCAAGCACTTCTCAGTAGCCCCGAAAGTACCAAAGAAATAGCCCATTAAACTCAATAAGGAGGTGCAAAATATAACTCACAGTTTTACCCATTAAAAAAGACTATTTTGTGGATGTAAACCGATCCAAACTACCGCATCCCTAATGCCATCCCATATAAATTATGAGGTCTCCTCCTTATTGAATTACACCGCAAATTTAAAAGATTTAATGAATATTATTAAAGTAATCAACACTGAATATGATGTGCTGAAGCATGAAGATATACCAAAATTAATGCTAATTAAGTCAAGTCCACATCGAAGATTTACAACCATTTATTCAATTCACTGGCTCACATTACTTCTGAATGGTTGCCCTATACACAATCACAATGCAAATGTGCCATCTCATATCTCGATAGTGAAAAAGAAAAACATACAATAACAAAAAAAAACTTGTATCTCTTCTTACAATAATTCATTGATTTTGTGACATCATCAGTCGATTCATGATTAAAAATATTTGCTGAGTTCATTCAATGCCCGAAAGAAAATGTAAACAAGCCATTTATACAACGAGGATCGATTTAATGCCAATTTTGTAAAATTCACCATGAAATTATATGAAGAAGATTGAGAAATTTCACAGGTTTTTTTTTCTCTCTCAAAATGGATAGATGAAGAAAAGTCACTTTGTTAGCTTTTCGTTTCGTATATAATTATTCAGAGTTCTGTAAAAAAAAAAAACAAGTTAGCAACGATCAAACACAAGGATGCAAATTTATAGAGAAATAAAAAACCAAAGGTTAGAATTATCCATGTTAAGCTTTCCAGAATGATCATTACAATAAAAACTACGCTTCGATTATTAAAATTGATAAATTAGTAAGAAAATTCTTCCTATACAAAGTCTTTTCAATGCGCAACGTTTTTTTGTCGAGTGATTTAGAGCCGATTCGTTAAATTTAATCAATAAACTACGCGAAAAATCAAGATAAATAAATCATAAAAATCTTCGAAAATACACTGAGAAAAAAAGAGGGTGCGATTAACTACACTGAGAGAAATCCGAAAAAGTTAAAATAACATTCCGGAAATGTTAATTTTACCCTGCAGTATTAATCCAAAATCGGTGTAAATATAATATGATTTTTTAGGTGTATTAGGAGTTAAAGTTACCCTTTTTCATGTTATTTCTACCCTTTAAAAGGTGTAAAATTAACATTAAAAAACGTTGATATATTTTTACATCTACAAAGTGTTAAAGTTATGACGAAAAAAAGTTAATCGCACCCTCGTTTTTTTCTCAGTGTATTATTACAATAACTTTAACACTTTTTAGGAGTAAAAATATATCAACATTTTTTAATGTTAAATTTACACCTTTCTAAGGGTAAAATGAACATGAAAAATGGTAACTTCAACCCCTAATACATCTAAAAAATGTAATACAACGATTTCAGATCAATACTGCCAGGTAAAATTAACATATCCGGAATTATAATTTAACTTTTTCGGATTTCTCTCAGTGTACTATACTAATTCATAACCGAATAGACTCGGTACCTATAAAATACAAAAATATATTCTTAAAAAAAACATTTTGACAAAAATTGATTTAAAATTATTGGTTATTAATTTATATTTTTTTATACATTTTTATGATATTCAATTTTTATTTTTTTAGTTCTAATTAATTTAAAAATGATTTAAAAATATGACTGTGACTGTATGTTACGGCGTTATCACACTTGCACATTAAAATTTTAATGCGATTCGCATTAATTGTCGCTTGTGAGCGTCCAAATATGTTATTCGTGTCTTTGAGTCATTTAATATTTGGGGTTTTTCTATTTATTGATAAAGAAGTGGACTTGGCCTGCAAAAATAAGTTTAAATTTACCTAAAGCATAAATATTTTTCACAATAAAAAATTAAAGGAAAATCGCATTAATTTTTCGCATTAATGCTATAAATCAATTTATATCAAATTTTGCGGGCCAAGTCTACCTTTTTATCAACAAATAGATCAAATTTTGAATATAAAATGATTCAAACACACAAATTACACATTTGGACTCTCACCAGCGACAATTAATGTGAATCATATTAAAATTTTAATGTTCAAGTGTGATAACACAGTTATACCTAGTCCAATTTGTTATGAATTTATAATTTTTTAATATTTTCAAAGATTTTTATGATATTCATTTTGATAATTCGTGTATTTGAACAAAATTAAGAATTATGCCAACCTGAAAGTCTTGGATGTCTGTAAGAGTGTATAAATTTTTAAAACATATTTCTTGAAGATTTAAAATAAAATATTACATGTATTTTTGAAAAACTTTTTTTTTTAAATATAAAAATAAATGAAAATAGAAATAGAAATATCATTTTCTTTTTTATTTAGCAACATAGATTTGAAAAATTGTTTATTTTAGGGAGGGTAAACAAATTTTATACTTATGTCTTAATTTCATAATGACAAACTGTCAAATTAGACTTCAAAGCCTCCATTGAATCTGACATTTGCTTGTCGCGCCATCTTCACACCAAACGTGACGACTGCTAAGAATCATCATTAATTTGGCATCATTTTACAACAAAGAAAACATATTGGTCTAATTTCTTTTAGAGTCGGTGATCTACAAATTTGATTATAAATTGGCTGCTTTTATTTTGACAAAAAAATTCCATCTTGTTTGACAATGAAAAATCTTGAGAGTATTGGAAATTTGTTTTGAATATTAAAAACAAATTTTAAAAAAATGTTAGTGCTAAATTGGAAATTGTTTCTAAATTTAGAAATTGAAATAAAGAAACTCATGACAGAATGTCCTATAAGACGTAAAGTCGATATCTGTCATCGTTTGGTCATTAGATCCGGTAACGGACCAAAAGAAAAATGTTGTTTTTAAACTTTTAATTTGCAAAATTATAAATATATTATAAGAAGCTTTTGGGAGCTTGCAGTTCAGACATCCCAAAAACGAGACATTACATTTTGAACAGCTCATTCGTTTTAAAATTCCAGCTACAAGCAAACAATATTTGAATAATCCTGTCTAGCAAAAATAAACACGGAAAGATACTCAAGTATGAACACATACGCGTGATTGTATTCAAATAAAGTGAATTATTCCTATAAAATTCTTATGCGATTTACCCCTGAAATGTTCCGCATTGAAGGCAAATGTGGCTTCAATTGAATTCCCAAGTGAAGGGAAAATCAATTTGTCTTATTCGATATATCGGGAAAAAATAGCTTCTTTGGACATGGTGACATAAATCTGCACATTAAGTGCATTATTTCAAGATCACCAGACAGTGTGGGAGGAATTTTGTGGAAACTCTGTTAGAATGCCTTAGAGTCACTAATGTTTCTTGACATGTCTTCATGAGCTATGCCACAAACTATGCCATCTCAGCATGAATTTATTTATCGAAATAACTAAATTTAGCAAATTGAACATTTGACATCTTCTTGGCACATTTTATCTCCTCATATCTCTTCATGATCACTCTTCGACTTGTCTGATTTTCCGCATGAAATGCTCCTATTTTTCCTCACAATATATACATGTAACATTCTACCCTGAAAATTCGACCCACTCTCCATATCTCTTTTGATACGCCTCATCGAAAGTCTGGTTATTGTTTTGTTTTCACACAAAAAAAAGCTCATAGAATTTATTTATCAGCAATATATGTGTATGTATATAAATATCCAACGATTAAGTCTCTTGGGGGAAAAGAATAAATAGAAGACAAAAAAAAACGAAGAAATATCTCAAATGCCATTTGAAAGGAGAGAATGAGAATAAAATTCTCGGTAATATACTCTGAATAGGAGGGCAATCAAAAACGTTCTGTAAATATCACACATTAAATTTTACTCAATCGTCCCTGAAGATAAAAAAGACATTCTTTCTGTATTTTATTGTAGTTTTCACAAGAAATCTTCCCAGATGACAACAGCTGTTTCAGTAGCGAAATTCAAGAAACTATTATAATAGATATATGATATAGTTTTAGTATAACTTTATATTTTAAATCTACCAACGTGTTACAGCTCTTCTATATAGTACGCACATCAGTTCATAAATCAAAAGGCTGACATATAGATGGCGCCCAATATTGACAATTCCATATTATACACTCAGTTCTTCGTTATCCGGCACTTCGGTATCCAGGTGACAGCTGCCAAACACTATGGCGATTGATGTATTCAAACTGTTTTTTTACGAAACATGAAGTTTGTGTAGAGTGAATCACTGTGTTATTTCCATTTTATCAAAGTTTTTGACACACAATCGTGCTACAAAATGAAAATTCTCTTGTTTTTCGACGGAAAATAAATTCACACAGCACAAAATACAAAAACCGTTGATCAAATTTAGAAAACTTAAATGTCATATCGTCCCCACGTCAGCCGGATAACGAAGAGCCGTGTGTACGTCAATTTAGTGAAGCAAAAGTTATTGTGCAATTTATTGCTCTTTAACTTAAAGGCCAGCAGAAATTGTCACTTTAATGGAAGTAAGTTATTAAAGAAATACTAAAACATTTATGGTAAGTATTTTGGTAAAAATGGTAAGTAAAAAATTCACTTGGTAAGTAAAACATCAAAATTGGTGAGTAAAAAAAAGAAATTTGGTAAGTAAAAAAAATCAATTTTGGTAAGTAAAAAATTAGGTTCGGTAAGTAAAATGTTGGAATGATAAGTAAAATTGTAAGTTTGTTAAGTAAAAAATCAAAATTGAAAAGTAAAAAAGAGAAATTTGTAAAAAAATCAAAAATGGTAAGTAAAAAATCAAATTGGCAAGTAAAAAAATCAAAAAAGGCAAGTAAAAAAATCAAAAATAATAAATAAAAAAATCAAAAATGGCAAGTAAAAAAAACAAAAATAGTAAGTAAAAAAAGGGCGAAACTCATAAATTCCCAAAACACAGAAAATTTCCCTTTGGCCAAAAGAGCGAAACTTATAAATTCCTAAAACACAGAAAATTTCCCTTTGCCATAAAGGCCAGAACTAATAATTTCCCAAAACACGGAAATTTCCCTTTGCCTCAACAGGCGATACTGATAAATTCCAAAACACAGAAAAACTTCCTTTGCTCCAAAGAGCGAAACTCATATATTCCTAAAACACAAAATTTCCCTTTGCCCTAAAGGGCGAAACTCACACATTCCCAAAACACAGAAAATTTCCCTTTGCCCCTAAGGACAGAACTAATAACTTCCCAAAATATGGAAATCTCCCTTTGCCTCAACAGGCGATTCTGATAAATTCCAAAACATAGAAAATTTTCCTTCGCCCTAAAGGGCGAAACACACAAATTCCCAAAACATAGAAAATTTCCCTTTGCCCTAAATGGCGAAACTCACAAATTCCCAAAAAGAATTTTCCCTTTGCCCCTAAAGGCAGAACTAATAACTTCCCAAAACACGGAAATTTCCCTTTGCCCCAAAAAAGGGCAGAACTAATAATTTCCCAAAACATAAAAAATTTCCCTTTGCCCCAAGAGGCGTTACTGATAAATTCCTAAACAGAAAATTCTCCATTTTCCTAACAGTGAAACATTTTAAGTTAACATTTTTGATTTTTCTACATACTAATTTTGTTTTTTTTTCACTTATCATTTTAGATTTTCTTACTTTCCATTTTAAATATTATTATTATTATATAATATTATTATAGTTTTGATTTTTTTTCTCACCATTTTTGATTTTTTTACTTACCGAAATTGATTTATTTTCTTACCATTTTTGATTATTCTACTTACCAATTTTTAGTTTTTACTTAGGGGAAGTGTGCCAAATTTCGGCCACTTTGAGTGTAATTTCGACCATGGAAATAAATTAAAATTATGTATGTTATCTTCGAATAGTCAGTGAATTCATATTGCTTTTAAATATTTATTCATTTTAGGATGTATTAACACAAAGACCGTTCAATTTTAGGTATAATTTGAATTTAAATTGCGTTTTAAAAACTCAGTGTGGAAAGACTCTTACAAAAAATGTGACAGATCGATTGTGTTTCTAGCAGTCTTCTGATTTATGGTGAAGTGCAAAAGGTTTTCCTTCGGTGTTTTTCATGAAAATTGATTAGTTTTCATTAAAGATTATTTCTGTTTATGCTAATAGTGAATCAATCTTTAAATTTCGGGTGAAATTTCCCAGCTGGATCCTGTATTTCGCGTAAAAAATTATATACTTTGTGAGCGTCTCTCCGATAAGGTAGTCTTGCCTATTCCGGCAACATCTTTTGCTTTCCTAAATTTCTTATTCATTTTGTGTTTTTTTTTCAATTTCTGAGTTCTACAATGTCCAGAGAAAAAAACCATCGCTTCTAAGAAAAAGATGATGTGGAAAAGGCCTTGGAAGAGTTCAGCAAGGGAAAATTGCCACGGGAATCTGTGTGTAAATTTGAGATGCTACTCTTCAGGTCATCAGGACAAATTACACGGAAGATTTCAGGGCTTGTGGGTGATGTAAACGTATTAAACTAAATATTAAACTCGTTCCGTTTGACCTTTTGAAATTTTCAATCCGTTGCGTAACAAAAGGTGGTCAGAAAAAAGGTGGTCGGAATTTCACTCAAAGTGGCCGGAATACTACCCAAAGCATTGACCATATTTTTTATTAATTTTTCAATATTTGATTTGGAAGTGATTTAAAGAAAACAAAGATGATAAACTAGTTTTTAAGATTCCACAGAACCTTCCCGAAATGGAAGTAACAAAAAATATCAATATGAATAAAAATATTGCTGTTATATTCGGTGCTTATATGCAACTATGCCGAAATTTGGCACACTTACCCTACCAATTTTGATGTTTTACTTACCAATTTTGATTTTTTACTTACCAATTTTGAATTTTAACTTACCAATTTTGAGTTTTTACTTACCAAATTTGCATTTTTTACTTACTATTATTGATACTTAGACTTCTGCTGCAGCCTTAGAGAAATGTCCACTGTATGTGGAAACGTTAAAATTCTGTCAAAAACACAATTTTGTTTACGAAAATTGCTCACAATGTGCAGAAGAGGCCTTTAGAGATCTTTATCGGAAAATCCAAAGCACTTTCAAAAGCCCAATTTTAAGATATGAACCTTAAAAATTCATCGTAAAATTCCATTTTAATTTTCATCAATATTTTCGACAATCAAATACAAGCAGTGTGAACAATCTAGAATTTTGGTATGTTCAGCTGGGTTGTGGGAATTTTTATGTATAGCTTTTACTATAAAAATTCGAAATCCCATATAATTTCTTTCGTCTGAAACCCCATCGTGTTTGAACACTGTAAAACTTGATGATTTCTTTGGGTTGTCTTCGTGAAATATTCATAACAATTTTCCACACATACAAAAATCCCTTTTTCCATCCAAGTACAAAAAAAAATCCATCGAACGGATGAAAAAAGCAATTTTCTGCAGGACAAATCACAAAAATCTACACAACTTTTATTGGTCCCAATGAGGAAAATCGTGTGTGTTGAGCATAAGGCGAAGTTTTCCACTTCACTTGATATTGGAAATATTAAAATACAAAAGCATCTTGGGGATGTATATAGCTGTTTAATACAGAATCCCAGCATTGATCTAGCATAAGATCTGATTGAATGGGAGAAAATGGTGTCCCAATATTGATAAGACTATCCCGTAGCTCTGACCTCCATCATGGTCAATTCCTTTTGATTACCGAGAAATGTCAATCCCATTGAATTAATAATCTCTCCTAGAGTACTCTGTGCCAGCGAGATTTCAAATTTAATCCATTATCATTTCACCAAGGAAAAAAAGGAAAACCTCAATGTATTTCGCTTTCAAAATGCCAACAGGAAAAAAAAACCTGTGAAAAATTTTTATAGTTATTTTATCTTTTTCCACACTCTTTATTACACACACTCTTTCACAATTTCCCTTTGAAGCTACTCTCCGCACAAGAGAACTGCAATTTTTTTCCTACCCTCATCACACCACCATCTTATTTAATATTTAAAGAAAATTAAGCTGCTTTTCATTCATCCCTTCATCATCTCCACATACACCACAGAACCAACTTCTGGGTTAAAGAAATGAAAGCCCTCTGAGGAAAAAAAAAGCGAACCGAGTGAGAAAAATTGCATTGAGAACAAGTGGATGAGTGTGTTTTACATTTTAGTACCGGTTGCAGAGCCATCTCCGGACTTCAATAGAACTGAAAAAAAACTTTAAATAAAAGAACTTGAATGAAATATATTTGACTTTTCACACAATTCCCTCAATGGCAGAAGAAAAACCCGCAAAAACACCCTGAGGAATTACCAAGCCAAAAGAACCATGTTTCTTTCACCAATTTACTACTCAATGTAGGAACAGATGGGGCAGTTTTAAACACTGAAATTTCTCACAACTGTTTCGAAAAGGAATAGGCTAAATCCTCTACAGTAGGTGTAGTAAAGCTACACCTGAGCTTCATGATCTATTAAAATCACTCACTATCAAGTGATTCAGTTCACATTGCTTGTCATTTAAGTTTTAAACAATTCATTTTAGGAAATTACAGTTTATTGAATATTTCAGAAAGTTTTGTTCATCAATTTCCGGACAAGTCAGGAAATTTATTTCCCATCAGACAGAAGATAGTGTTAAATTTGAAAGAGCAAGAGCTGTCTAATATTTTTAAGCCACGCCTTTTTAGTCTATACATAGCCCTTTCCAAGAAGGAAAATAGATTCTTTATAGAACCAAGATTATGACAAGTCCTTTGACGCACTCTGAAAAAGCTCATAATGAGAATTTTAAATTGAAATTCTGTAGATGTTTTTAATCCTCTTAAGATTGCGTCACTTTACTTTTAATAGTCACATAGACAGAACCAAGACCGCTATAAGAAGATTATAAGCATTTTGGTTCTATATAGGGCCTCACTTAAGAGATTCTTAATTAAGAGAGAAAAAATGATAAAAATATAATAAGAAAAATGCTTCTTGGGCTGATATTTCCATTTCAATTTTTAAACCAATAGATTTGGGTTTAAAAACCGTTCTTAAAACACAAAAAACCGAAAATTTCCTTGACAATTTGTAAAACATAATCCAATTTTTATGAATTTTTGTTTGTTTAAAAACCAATAAAAATCCCTGTTGTGGTCTTAAGGAAAATATCTAGTGACGACCATGTCACATAATAAGATTAATATCATTAATATTAAGATTAATACTTTCTGAACTGCGGGAATGCCAAAAAGAGATAGCAAGCGTTTTATCTTGCCTCTCTCTCGCGTTTTGCTCGAAAACTGACCGAATCACAGGTAGCACGCATGGAAAATTACTCGAATTGCTGTAATACGATTTAGAAAACAATTAATACGAACAGTAATATCTTACTCATCGTATTACTACACCAGAGTGTACTCTTTCTTACACACGTGATTTTCCATTTGAAATTTTGCATACTATACACCTCTCTTTCCGTTTTATCTTACTCTTAGTATTAATCTTATATGTTACACCACGCTTAGGAATTGTTTTTCAAGAAAATTCTATTTTTGAAATTTATTTCTGAATCCGATTTTAACGATTTTAGTGGATTTAGACAAAGAGATACAAAAGCATTCGCATGGATCTGAGTGGCTCGTTAAAACTTCCGATAAAAAATGTTCTTTATCGTGTTTAAGAATTTAATATGAATCTAAGCTTTTGGTGAATAAACTGAAAGTCTGAGAAAGCCATCAAGAAGACTTTCCCTTAAAGAAAAATGCGGGAAATTGATTAAAAATTGACTGTAAATTGCTTCTTATGAATCACAGAAATATCTTGAAACGTTTCTTTCAGAAATTTAATGCAATCATATTTTGATTAGTTTTAGGTCAGATGCGATAAGCTTAAGAGATTCCCTTAAAGATCTTCACAAAAGTAATATTGTAAATTTCTTTACGAAAACTTCATCAAACACTTTCCCAATGTTCTCTCAAAAGCCCAATTGAGAGAATTTTAAAAATTAAATTTTGTGCAAGACATTTCAAGTAGAGATATGCGCCAAGCCGATTTTATCCGCTCGGCGCGAGCCGTCGCGATTTTTGCTTAGCCGCCGCCGCCAAAAATTTTTAATGCGGGCCGCCAGCCGCCGCCGCCAGTTCTTTTTTAGCGCGCCGCGGCGAATTTTGTTTATATTTCAATTCAATTAAGTAATTTTTCTGACAATAACCATAATAGACAATTTTTATTCTTATGAAAAAATGTATAGTTAGGATAGTTAGTTATTATACTATCTATTGTCAAGAGGCTTTCGCTTAAAAAAATTTGGATATAAGGTAAAGTATCCTGGAGTCGATCGCCTCTCGAGTAGACCACCCTGAGTTCCTCAAGTCGACCGGTGGAAATATTTATTTAATTTATTTGCATTTACAATAATATTTAGCGAATGGTTAAAAGAAAAAAATTTGAGGAAAATCGATAATTTAAGTGAATTGTAATCGAAAAATATTAAAGAAAAAAGTCTGGCGCGCCTAGCTGAGCCGCAGCCGATTGCTTTAGCTGGCGCGCAGGCGCGCAGCCAGCCGCCGACAATTTTTAAATGTTAGCCGCCGCCGCCGAAATTGTCTCGGTGCACATCTCTAATTTCAAGACAGTAAAAGCAAGCGCCTTGGATAAAAATGTAATAAAGTCAGTTTAATCTTAATTTTCTTGAATTATTTTTGGTTTTATCCTCTATTAACTGTATCGACTGTCGATTCTGAAAAATTTAAACGATAACCGCACTTCCTGTAACAAATATAGGTATTTATAAAGAGTCACATTCTTTTAAGAATGTGACAATAAATGACCCAACATTGCGTAAATAGTCGGTATTCACTTAATCTACGAGATATAGATTTATCGATACTATCGACTCGATAGTGTCGAAAAGTTATCATTCTACCCCCGGATTTTTAAGAACAATTGAATTTACCCCGTAGCAAACAACATATTGCAATATCTTAACTTTTCGCATTATTGCACATTTTTCCTTAAATTTCTTTGTCCAAATTATTTTCTCCAACAACGTGAAACAATCCAAATAGCCAACAGCCTAAAGTTCAATTCAGAAAGACACCAATGTCAGTACTCTTCCTCTAAAAGAAATCTAGTCAAATTACACTGAATATTAAAAAGAAATTAGGTTATATTGAAACATTATAAACTTAAACATTGAGAAAAATTAGAACTTTTGCATATTAAAGCAAGAACATAAGAAAAAACTTTTGCATTATTAACAATTAACATAATTAAAATGCTTCCCAAATCCCCTTGTGTGTCATAGAATCTACAATGAAAGTTCCTTTTTCTGCATCCGCCCACATTTCCCTCTAAAACATTCTCATATTATTATATTTTGAGCCATCCAAACATACGACGCCCAATGAGGAAACTTTTGATTAAATGAAATTTTCAAAACCATACATACACACACACATTTAATGCTGAGAGGGAAATTGAGTTCATTTTTCCCAACTCACATATGGCAAAATGTAAATTCCCACAATGTACACTATATCGTGGAGAATTATTAAAACGCTTTACGTGATTATCTTGCTGAGTAGTCCTCACTGGTAAATTAATCTATTCAAATTTGAAAATTAGTCTCTTTATGAAGAAATTCTTTTTTTTTGCAATCAAAATCAATAAATGCAATCAATAAAACGAAATTTTAAAACAAATCAAACTGTATTGCGAGCAAATTAAATAAATTGATTAATAATAATGTTTATTAAACTATTTATTTGGAAGATTTTCGTGATCGGAAACATTTGAAACCTTTTGAATTGGTATTATTAACGTTGTAATATTAACATTTATGTCATATTCTGCGAAATTTGTTAAATAGAATGAAATTTACGTATTTCAATCAGAGGAATCTAATAGAATAATAATTTTAGAAAATAATTTGAAACGTCCGCAAAGTAGATTAGAAATTTTAGATGATTTTCAAAATAATTAAATTGATGTAAATATTTCTAATTAGGGGAAGGTGGGGCTACTTTGAGCTGTGAGGCTAGATTGTTATACGACTTTTTCGCCTATTAATGAAGCTGATCCTTACAATTATTTTATTTAGATCTACAATTAGTTCTTCTATCTAAATTACATCATGTTAAAACTCAGTTTCTATTAGAAATATGCGAAAAAATCGTATAACAATGTAGCTCAAAGCAGCCCCACCTCCCCCTAGTGGTCATTTAATTAAGGGCACTTTATAATTCAAAATTTCTGTAGTTGGGTCAAGTAAAAAGTTCTGAGGCCTTAATGCCACACAGAAAAAAAATATTTTGCAAAATTGTTCAAAAATGTTTGTGAATTCCTTTTGAGGACTTACAAACTGCTCGTAAATCATATAATCCAGAAACAAGTTCCTAAAATTTTGTATTTTTTGCACAAACATTGTTCGTAAGATAATCATTTGACGAACATTTTTTGTACTTTTACAAACATTTGTTCGTAAATGTTTGGAAACACACAAAAACATTTTATAAAATTTTGTCATTTGTTTGTAAATTTTTGTCAGACAAACAAAAACATACATAAATCTTACAAACAATTTTTGTGAAAAAAAGTATAAACTTTTACGAACTTGTTTGTAGTTTATACGATTTACGAACAGATCGTAAGTCCCCAATAGGCATTCAATTCAACGAACTATTTTACAAAATATTTTTTTCTATGTAGGGTAGACCGGGGTACTTTTAGTCAGCAAATGAAGCTTTTTTTTCGCGCATTATTTGTTAAAAAAAAAGATTCGTCTAATATTTTTATGTTTCATAAATAGCATTAGGATATTGGCTATATGAAACAGTGTAGTTCAAAGCTCTAAAATCCTTGACTTTTTCTAGAGAGGATAATGAAAAAAGTATGACACATTGGCTACACTTGCCCCGGCTTGGATAGATATAGCCACTTTTGGGGTACTATAGGCAGGAAACAGTTTGAAACCATTTCAGAAAGCCGGTCCTAGAAAATAACTAGATGTATGGGTGCCATGAGAATTATCGAAAAAGAACCCTTCAGACCAAATTTATTTCTGCGATTCTTTGTTGAAACCCCACAAAATGGACCAATTTTTGAAACAGATCATTTGCGGATGAACACTGGGTCGTATACGAGAATACTGGTCAGAAAAAATCATGGTTCAAGTGTGATGAACCGGTCCAAATGATCGCCAATCCCGGATTTTCGATCAAAAACGTTTTGCTATGTATTTGGTGGGATTGTAAGGGAATCATCAACTATGAGCTGCTGCCCAATGGCCAAACGCTCAATTTAAACCTGTGTCAACTGATTGTCAACTGATCATATTGAAGCAGGCGATCGATCAAAAACGCTCAGAATTGGCCTATAGAAAAAGGTTATATGGGAGGTCCTATCGCACCTCCAAGCGATTATCTCTTTTTCCAGCGTTTGCAAAATTTCTTGATGATAAAAAACTGTCCTCAAGAAAGACTTGTGAAAATGAGCTATAGTCAAGTTGTTCACCAGTAGGGACGATAAGTTCCTCAATCGTGAAATTATAAAATTTCTCTTAAGAACTTAATCTTAACTATATTAATTTAATTTTCAAAATAAACCTTAAAAGGCCTCGGAACTTTTTACTTGACCTAATTCCAGGGGGCTGACATTAGCTCTAAAAATGCGACCAGTTTTAGTGTGAATTTTTTCCTGTTTTTGTACACATTTCACGAGATATCTCCAAAACTACGTAGGTTGCCAATTTGGGGTTTTCGGTTGCCCATTCCATATTAAATTGTCTTTTATTTTATATTTGTATTTTTTGCTAATTCATTCTACAATGACAGAAAACACCTCATAAACTCCAAAGTTTTTTCTGCTCGCTTGAAATATATCGGAAACATAGGAAACGTCATGCCTCTGCCTAATTCAAAGATTCAAATATCTTGCTTCTTTCGATTCTTTGCAATCTTATTCATGTAAAATTAAAATTATTTTAGGACTTAACCATGATTTCTTAATTAAAAACAAATACTTTCAAAATATATGCAAAAACCCTGTTCATAAAAATTCACTGACCATTTGCAGTATTTCATAAAATTGCAAAATTAAATTCCTATACACCCTGTAACCATCAGTATCGCTGAAAAAGGAGACAAGTTTCACATTAAGCTTCCATCCCTCGTCTTCTTCGAGATGAAAGCTCTAAAAGAATATTATAAATATCTACGTGTATGTGGATGTTTATAAAATACCATGAAAATCCATTTTCCATCATAAATCTCAGTTTCTTTCAACACACACACACGCACACACATAGTCTGCTAATCCGCTTCTGTGGAGTGGATAGGGGAGACCGGGGATGATTGAGACACTTCAAACATTTTTCCTATTCGTTTTTTGACAAAAAAAACTATAAATCATATTGAAAATGAACTAGTCCATGGTACAAATGAGCTTAGTTCTGAGACAAAAATATCATTAACAAAGAAAAAAATAGTAGTAAGTGCTTATTCCAAATAACCCCACTATCTCCTACATGAAGAAGGAAAATATGAACGTGTGTAAGAATATAAAAGTTTTCTCAAGTGGCAATCTTGAGGAGAAAATTCGTGTAATTGAGAATTAATTAAATTTATATTGACTTTTCACATAACTTCCTTCACCATGTTACAGCATTCTTCGTTTTCCCTCCTGATTGTCGAGTATTTTGCTAGAAATCCAATTAATTTCCACCACATATTGTCATCATAAATTTATCCACTTCGTGAGACACCCAGGGTGGCTTCCATCCCAAAATGACAATGATTAAAACAATAATAAGCATCTTCAATGGAATGCTCAACATTGGGAAATTACCCCAAAACCCATAAATGCTGCCGAAGAGGAGGGAGGAAAGGGGAAGAAGAATTGGCCATTTGCGAATGCATAGAATTATATCGCAATGTACATAATATTCCAAAATAACCTCACAATTTACTGATAACGAGTCATGGATCATTGTTTTCTCATTTTGCTGAATTTATCTGATAGAAATCAAGCATAATGCTCTTATATATACCTAAAATCCATCGAGTATTTCACCGCAAAGTGCATCAACATTTACATAAAATTGATATTTGCGAATAACACTAAATGACGTATGTTAGCTCCTCTCTCAATATTAAAGCCACTTGGCTAATTCCACTTCTATAGTCCGCCCCAAAGCTCAAATGCAATTTCCATCCGGACCCCAAGTCAATAAGCCTGAGAATGACCCAGAGGATCCACCCAGCCTCCCACTTTTGCATTTCAATATATGGGTAAGAGAATCCATGAGAATCGGAGGGAAAACATTTTATGCACCATACATTGTTATTGCTGCATTTATATATACACATCCCTTTAATGCATCATGCAACTTAATGTTCAACACACATGTTAACAACGATATGGGAGCGACATGATAGAATAATCCATTAATTTTTTATAATGATCCACCCCCAGACTCTCGTTTCACTCACCCCATCCCCAAACCCTATACACACAATTAAGGTTGATGACTTTTCTCATGAATCACAGTTAAGAAATTTTCATAGAAATTTTGCAAGAATAACTTACTTTTAGGATGTTATGCTACAGTTATCGTTCTTAAAGGCGGCTAAGAATTGACATACCTAGAAAGAAAAGAAAAAATATTATTTATAAAATTTCTTCAACATAAAAAAATGACATCACTTGAAACTGTTTAGGAAATGATTGGTATTCAAAGACCTTTGTAACAGATTTTAAAATTTCTCAGATCAGTTGATAAATACAATGTTAAAAACTGTACAACCTTTGCCCTTCAAAAGCCACTAGAAGGAATTATTCAAGGTCATTATCATTAACAAGGAGCGGACTGGAGCAGAAATAAAAATCATGACAATGCTACAAACATCGACTTATGGAAGAAATTCATCGAAGATTCCAAGTCGTTATATTAAACTTTTTGGCCTCTAGTTCTGAGTGATCACAAAACCCTTAATAACAGAGAAGACCACAAAAAGAGACAGGACTTTCAAAGCTGTTAGAACCAAAATAAACTTGTTACCAAAATTGTGATCGTCTAACTTTAAATGACCGATATACTTCAATTACTTTCAAACATTTCTTTTCAGGATTTTTCAAGGTCAGCATTCAATTTCCTTTTGTAGTTCTTATTTCTCAAGGGATATTAGTCAAATTTAGATTCGTTCTAATGGTGTTGTAACGACCAAGAAGCTTGAATCTATTGCAGACGGAAATAAACTAGCAAATAACAAAAATATCTTTAAGCTATTATGATAAGGATCTGACCGTAGTGTCACATATAAGATTAATATTAATATTAAGAAAAGCCGGAGAGAGAGGTATATATATGCACAATTTCAAATAGAATATCACGTGTGTTAGAAAGAGTACACTCTAGTGGATTAATACGATGAGTAAGATATTACTATTCGTATTAATTGATTTCTGAATCGTATTACAGACACACGAGCAATTTTCCATGCGTGCCAACTGTGATTCGGTCAGTTTTCGAGCTATGTAGTGCTGCCAACTTCTTACGCAGAGGGGAAATGTGAGAGAGAAGCAAGATAAAACAATTGCTATCTTTTTTTGCCATTCTCGCAGTTCAGAAAGTATTCATCTCAATATTAATCTTATATGTAACATGGTCATGAGAGGATTTATCAATCACTATTAATCCCATCAGAACAGACTGACATCGCAACGCCTGGTTAGCATTTAAAAATTCTTAAAGAAAAGTGTTTTCGCATTTCTTATATTCTAAATTAACACTAAACCTACCGACCGTTTTTGGTCGTTTTTCCTAGCACGCACGGTCAAATGACAGAACGCTGTAGGTAGGATACTCAACAATTTTTTTCTTGGAAAAGAGGAAAACATATTTAGGGTAAATATACCAAATTCCGGCCAGCTTGAAATTTCGCCCATTATTTTTGTTCCTCAAATTTCCATGAATTTTTAGATTTTGCATATTCAGATGATCTGAAAAAGACATTGGAAGAATTTCGGAAGGGCAAGAAACTATGAGAATGAAGGTGGCCGCAATAGGCCAACAAAGCTATGTCTACATTTTATTAATTTTAAAATGTATTAAGAATGAATTCAGAGAAATTAAAGACGATAAACTGTCTACAAAGTTACAGAAACAATCCTTATAAAAAAGTAATAAAAAATTCAATTTGTATTAAAAGTATTACATTTCAAACTTAAGACTGACGCTTGCATGCAGCAAGGCCGAAATTTGGTACACTTGCCTAAGTGTAAATCCCGAATGTTGTAAATCCTGAAAGGGATGAAATGGAGGATAATGTGTAGAATAATATATAATGGAACTGGTGTGATGAGTTGATTATAAAAATTCCGGTGATCACCAGTGAGAATTTCTTCACCTCAAGACTAAAAACACCTTTTTAATCTTGCCCAGAGCTTTCGGTCCGGATATGGACCTTCTTCAGTGGTCGACTAAGACTATAGCCGTACTCACTATGGCGCTGTTATCTTGTAATATCGTTATCTCGTTATCTCGTTATGTTCTCGTAATGTATTTTATAAATGAAAAATTATAACAAGATAACAGATTACGGAGATTACGAGATAACAACGCCATAGTGAGTACGGCTTATGTTTTTGTGATTTCTTGAGGATTCGTTCACTTTGTGGGAATTAAGGGTAAACATCACAGCAGGAAAAATCAGTTGGGAAGGTTTGTATGGGATAAATATTTACAATTTTCTAATTTTTTTAAAATTTTTCTTTCTGCAAAGACTCTTTCAGTGACGTGTTTGGCGCTTTTACTATTAAAAGCGCCAAACACGTCACTGAAAGAGTCTTTGCAGAAAGAAAAATTTTACAAAAAATTAGAAAATTGTAAATATTTATCCCATACAAACCTTCCCAACTGATTTTTCCTGCTGTGATGTTTACCCTTAATTCCCACAAAGTGAACGAATCCTCAAGAAATCACAAAAACATAGTCTTAGTCGACCACTGAAGAAGGTCCATATCCGGACCGAAAGCTCTGGGCAAGATTAAAAAGGTGTTTTTAGTCTTGAGGTGAAGAAATTCTCACTGGTGATCACCGGAATTTTTATAATCAACTCATCACACCAGTTCCATTATATATTATTCTACACATTATCCTCCATTTCATCCCTTTCAGGATTTACAACATTCGGGATTTTGGCGTTCGAGATTTTGGCGTTCGGAATTTTGGATTTCGAGATTTTGGCTTTCAGGATTTTGGCTGCCTCCGTAATAAATACTACATATGTCTAGGGTAAAATAAGGTAATTTGGAATTAAGTATAATTCTAATTTGAAATTAATTTGAGATTCCCTGACAGTTGTAGATAACAAAAGGAAAAAAAACAAGGAAACAGTAAGAAAAAATCTAAATTCCAAAGTAGATATGATTCCGAATTACCCCATCTTACCCTATCCTCTTTCCAATTACGTTCATAATGATTTCTCTGTTTTTGTGATAAAATTACTAATATTTTTTTTAGTATTTAGCTAAATTTATTTAAATAATGACCATTCAGTACTCGCTTTGATTAAACAATTTCTTAGAAGATTTTCCTGAAAATCTTCGCAAAATACTATCCAAAGTATGCAAGAAACAAATCGTGGGATCCACAATATTGAAATATCAGTAAATAAATTACTCAGCTGCATATTCCGTGAAAATACCTTTGACATCAACACAAAGGAAAGTATTTTACTTGAAATCCAACAACGAATGCTTTATGCAGGACATTCTTTGAATTAACCATACTCTATACTTTTGAGGTTAATGGGAAAATGTTTGGAAAATTCCGTGAAATTCTAGAGAAATTGAGAAAGCCTGATTTAGTGTGTCATCCCAATATAATGCAGTCTTGAATGTGTGAACATCAAAACATTCATTACTTAGGAAACTGAGCACAATTCCAACATTGTTCTGCCAATTCTCTCTCCTGTTTTGGGGAATGCCAATGATCACACCATCTCTCTTGTGAATTCATGAGATTTAGCTTAAATTGAACGACAATATAGGTTTTAGGATATTCATGTTTAGGTATAAATACATTTGGGACATTTTCTATATAATGTTGTGTACATATTTTAGTGATGGTGTCCACAACTAAATTTTCACAATAATGTCAATGAGTGTTGGGTGTTGAATTTAATTTGATGAATTTGTTATGGCACAAAACTTCCTCTTGTATCTCTCTCATATCAACTTTATATAGAATATAACCACTAAAAAGCCATAAATATCATCATCTATCTCAATCTCACAAAATTACAAGCAACAAGCATATGAATCAACTTTCTAATATAATAATAATTTTGTATTAAAGTTGAGGGTAGTTAATTTATCCCAGGCATTTTCCTCTTATTCCTTGAACCCTACAGCAGTGTATTATAATTCCTTGATTTTGTGATAAATTAAAATTTTTGTCTCATACACTTCCACATACAGTCAAGTGTGCTAATTCGGGCGCTTCGCTATCTGGATCTTTTAAGACTAATTCACTTAAAATAATATTTTTATTTTTATTTCCGTAATATAGTCACTACAGTAAAATAATATAACTATTCAATTTCGAGAAAAAGCAAAAATAATATTTTTATCCATTAAATAAGTGAGTGTAATCGACTCATTTCAATCTTGTACCAGCTGGGTTCTTCACTAAAAATTTTCTAACAATAATATTTTCGCTAATGACAGCTGGTTGACTGAAAACATTTATTGTTTTTTTCCTTGTGAAAAAAATATTTTAAATTCAAAAGTTTAATTAAAAATTAAAGACGACCCAGTTAGCGCATGCTGACTTATTTCACTATTATCATTATTTTATAAATTTTCTTTAAAATTTTTGATAATTTTCTTTTATATTATGTTTCTGAATGAAACAATGAATATTTCTATGGATTTAGAAGAAGTAAAAAAGAATTTCATCAGTCCAAAAACAAGCGTTTAAGTAGCACTCTTCGGAAAACGATCCAGTTACCCCACCTTACTATATCACTTTTTGACATTTTTTTTGCAAATCTGATTATTTCTGAAAGCTTAAATCGAGCCGTTAGCAGAGCTACAGACCAAACGATTAGAGATAGTGACTTGAAGCTTTCGATAACCCCCCCCCCCCCTTTCTACAAATTGAACTATACTGAATAACTTTCTCGATGCTTTAGTCACGAGTTCGAGCACTTCGCAAATCTGGGAATCCTCGCCACCCCTTTTTCCGTATTAGCATGCATCTCCGCAATGGAACTTCCCAACAATTCTTTTTTTTTTTTTAAATAAACCACCGTCAAACCATTCCCTATTCTTTCATGGTCCATTCCCATTTTAATCCGTTCAATTGTAACTTTCTGTCAAATTGAAAAAATAGGCTTCTTTGTATCCATTCCTTTCCCATTCTCAATAACACAGAAAATTCGCTGTATTTACCAAAGAATTGAAGTTAGAAAAAAAGAGCTTCCAAAGTCTCAATACATGACTCAAAAGTTGGTCGTTTTCACACGGAAAATCCCTCTCTGACTGCCGAGGTTTTTCACAAACACTATAGACAAATCCCTTTGTCGAATACGTAAAAAAAAGGACTCTTGCGGAAGATTCAAAAACCATTTTAGGAGCTTAATTCGTGGTAACATAGAAAATTTTTGAGGGCAAAAACTGATTCCAAAGGGAGAAAATACATGGATTTATTCCTTTTAAGCACACTTCAAACAAAACTGTAGCTGTTTTTTCATCATTTTGTAATCCACCCTCGAAACAAAAAGGATATTTGTGCATTTGCTGCTCCTCTACTACCCTTCTCTGAGGGGAATACATATTCATTTTCCGGAATTATGCATTTGGAATTTGTAGAGGAATTCTCTCTCTCTGTGTACTATAATTCAGTTTTCAGAATTGACCTCAATAATTTATTAGCATTTTGTCCAGGAAAATTCCAATGCGCGCGGCTTTAAAGTTTTTTTTCCAAAGACTTCCCTTCATTTCCATTGGCAATTTGGGTAGCCAATAATTTCCACATAAAACAGTTCAATTTATTGCAACATATTGATTTTAATATCTTTTATGCTTTGAATGCTAATTATCAGTCATTAATCACTCAAACAAGACTTTTTTTACTGTCAGAAAAATAAATCTTGCATGGCATTGGGGGAACTAAAATATTAAAATCAGGCCATTTGCATCGTCGCATTAGATTAAGATTGTGGTTTAATTTTGTCATTCGAATTGGATTGAATTTAGCATGTCCAAAGTGTCCCAAAAAATTTTCGGACTGTACGAAAAAGCATTTGGACTAACAACCGACGCTTAATCTAACCTCACTTTATGGGTTTTCGTGGTAAAGAGATCGTAAGAAATAATTTTGTGGATTTTTCAGCTTAAAAAATATAGTGGGACTCACAAAGTACAGTGAGACCTCGATAGAGTCAATCTCTAAAAGAATCAACAGCTATTTTTTACTCTACAGATCTCCGTGTCAACTTGTGCCCAAATGGTCCAAATCCAAATTGACTCCGATAGAATCAACTTTGTTTTTTATTGTTGAACTAACAATATTGCATATATGTTTATAATATATATTAATGTGTCTTACTGCTCGAACTCAAAGAGAGAGCAGCTACATAATCGTCTTTTTTTTTCAACTTGTCACTATTCTGGAGCTCAAACGGTAAGAGATATCGACTTCTAGTCTTTGATGACCCCCAATAAAACACAAATCTCTCGACGTTTCCCCCCCCCCCCTCTCTCTTTACCCTCCAAAACCATGTTTTTTTGGTTTTTCTCGAAATTGGCTCAAGCTTTTTCAATGATTTTCGGATATCGTCGGTTGCGTCTACCTCTGTCGTGTCTGCATTTGTTTTGTATCTGAATTCGATGCAAGCTACAATACAGACGTCCCCTCTTGCGTGAAATGCTGACACAAAAGAAATGCAGATACGACAGAGGTAGACGCAACCGACGATATGTTTTCGATGTAGTCCAGGCGAACATTTCGCCCTAACATACTTATGACCGGAAAACTTTCAATCGATTTGGTTAAATTTGGATTTTTTGGAAAGGCATTGAAATTGTGAACACGGTTGTATCAGTCTTCGTCGGTAATGAACCGGTTAAGTACCGATTTTGAATAATTTTTTTTCGGAAAATTTTTGTACCTAACCTTAAATTTGTTCTCGAGCTAGAGGTCAAATGGTAAGAGATATTGACTTCCGGTCTTCGATGACCCCCAATAAAAAAACAATATCTCTAGACGTTTTTCCCATTTTTCCCCTTATCCCCTTACCTCCCCAAAACACCATGTTTTTTCGGTTTTTCTCAAAATTGGTCTAAACTTTTTCAATAATTTTCGGATATGTTTTAGATATAGTCCAGGTGAACATTTGGCCCACCATGCCTATGACCGGAAAATTCGCCATTTTGAATTATCTAAGGTCAAAATTCAACCACTTTGAAGGGCCCATTTTTCAACCAATCTTGTTAAATTTAGATTTTTTTCGAAAGGCATTGAATTTTGAACCCGACTGCATCGATCTTCATCGGTAATGAACCGGTTAAGTACCGATTTCTGAATAATTTTACATCCCCTATAATAAAAATCTCCTTAATAATGTTTTTTCGGTTTTTATTTTTAATAATTTCCTAATAGATTTCTCATTGTCTATAAAGAATATTAAATCAGCAGTAGCCCTATGTGCATACAAAAAATATGCTAACGATGCTAACGGAGAGGACTTTCTCGTGTGTTCGAGCATTTCGCAAAGCTGAGACACTTTGCCATCTCCTTCTTTTTTAAGATTTTTTGTTTAAGCCCATTGTGAGAATGAATTTGGAATGATTTCGCTGAAAACGTAGTACCGGTCAGTAGAACAAATAATTTAGCGTCCTATTCAATTTTTTGAAGAATGACGCACTTTTTCACTCATGAATAACATTTTATGAATTAAAACCGTTGCTCTATTTAAAAGAAGAGTTTTCCTTCAATATCTTCTTTTTCCCGAATATATGAAAAAATATGAACTCGAATTAGAA
The DNA here is from genome assembly GCF_024763615.1 of Phlebotomus papatasi. Lineage (NCBI taxonomy): Eukaryota > Metazoa > Arthropoda > Insecta > Diptera > Psychodidae > Phlebotomus > Phlebotomus papatasi. The sequence continues at coordinate 21,563,199 of NC_077224.1, forward strand.
AAAAAACGTACAAAATGCTATTTTTTTTTAAGTATAAGATAAAGAAACGCTCTCCAAATTTATTCGAACTTTTTAAAGAATTTCTTTAAAAAATGTACATGATAAATGATCATAAGAATTACTCTTCTAAACACAAACGTGTAAATTTAATTTAAGTTACATTTTTCATTTAAAAGATTGGGGGAGACTGGGGCAAAAAGTCACAAATGGAAAATTTCAAAATTCAATATCTTCCAAGATAAATAAGATAGCGGCTTAAATTTTTTTCATAGATAGTTTCCATACACCTTTTTCGAGTTTATACTTAGTAGTTTATACTTAAGATATTTACTATTAACAAAAATATTCTGTAAAATCATTTCTTAATCACCAACTTTTGGCCAAACGTACGACTTTTTTTCGTGCCAGAGGGAGTAGAATTTATGAGTTTAATCTACTATCGTGTTGGATTTATCAATGATCTAATACAAATATAAAATATAGTAAGGCCATGTAACTCCGACGATTGCAAAACTCGGATGCCGCGACCGATTTAACTCGGATACATCCACTTAAAATATACTCCCTCCGTTCCGAAATAAATCGTACGTTTGGGAAAAATTCTTGTTCCGAAATAACTCATACGTTTGGGAAAAATTTGGATTAAGGGAAAGTTTGTTGGTAAATGTTTTGTGTATCAACAATTATCTCTTGTAAGGAACTATTACTAATGTTCAAAACTAAAATTGCGGTCCAGTCTTGATGGTATGTTGAGGAACGAGTGTCTTAAAAATATCTTATTTTTTGCGTTTTATTTTCAATCTAAAATAAGTGCAGAATGGTGAGAGATACAGACTTGGGACCTTCGGGGGACCCCCCCATAAGTTGACCCTGGGACTATTAATATGTCCTTTATTTTGCCCCCACCCCTCCCCTCCCCCTCCAAAATCATGTTTTTTGGGATTGCTCGAAAACACGTTGTGCGATTTTTTTTCAATTCTGGATATGTTTTAGAGAAACATATAAATGATCTCAGGGTCAACTTATGGGGTGTCCGCTGAAGGTCCCAAGTCCCTATTTCTCACCATTTTGCATTCAGATATTCGAACACATTAAAAAAGGATGTTCTTTTTATTGCCCATTCTGCAAAATTTTAGATATAAAAAATGCCATATCGGTAATAACTGTTGAGTTCTACTTTTGCATACTAAAAATTTAGAACAAATTCTAGCCTGTAATGTTAATCACAGTCCATTATGTAGTAATTAACTATCTACCGGAGCTCTTTGAAAAAAACGCGAAAAATGAACAACTTCAACACATCGATTCCTCAACTTACCATCGTCTTAAGATCCCCATATTATCCCTGAACATGGAGGATAGTTCATACATAAGATATTTACAAATAACAAAAACATTCACTGAAACCATTCCTTAATCCCCAATTTTTCCCCAAACGTACGACTTATTTCGGAACGGAGGGAGTAATTTATATTTTTATTTCTGTAATTAATTACTGAAGTATCATAATATAACTATTCTACTTTAAGAAAAACCAAAAATTATATTTTTATCGGTTTAATAAGTGGGTAAAAGAAATATTTTTTAAGCTCGGGTCAGCTGGGTTGTGTACTAAAAATTTAATTTCTGAGAAAATTTTACTGTTGACAGCTCGTCGCTGGAAAAAGTTTAGTGTTTTTTCTATATAATAAAACATTATTTGCAATCAAAATTATTAATAAAAGTTAGTGTAGTTATTGATCTACAAGGTGAGTAAGAGTTTATTGATAATATATTAATAATTCATACAGAAAGGGACAGATAATCCTAACCGGCTTATGTAGGTGAGATTCTTAACGTGAGCTAACTCGGAGTGCATGCAAATTCTATTTAGAGCTGAAGTTGGGAGACGCCATTCAGTTATCTTGAATCAAATTCGTGAAATTATACAAGTTTTGTATTTGAACCAAAATGTCAAGGATTTGGATGAACTGGCACAAAAGTAATATATGGGTGAAATGTAGACCAGAATGTTCTCTATAATTTTTCCATAGAACATGATCTCATCGATTACTCAGAAGTCAAGATAAGCGAGGTTTTTTGTTTCTTAACTCGTTTTTTCATCCAGAGTTCCCCAAGTAGTCATTTGTTGAACTTCAACTATATCAAAGAATTGTTGTCCTTTGTGAGACTTTCCATTTAAAACCCTATTTTAAGTGTCTTTGTGGAGTAGAGGCAGTCAAATTGGCATCTGAGTGATTTCAAAGCGTTATTATGGGAAAAATCAATTTTTTCACACTTAAACGGCAAAATCGGAGTGATAGCGTAGTCTGATCGGAAAATGATGTATGGACGAAATGTAGAGACAAATGTGCTCTACAATTATGTTGAAGTAATCATCAAAATCGGTTTAGCGACAGTCGAGATAATTGAGGTTATGTGATATTGAAATTGGTTTTTCGACTGTGGCGCCCCTGGTGTTGGTCCCACGAAGTTCAAACATTTTAGAAAGTTGTAGCATTTGGTGAGATCTTTCGTTTAAGCCCTCATTCATCAAAATCGGTCACATAGAACCGGAGATATGATTTTTTGAATTTCGTGAACTTTGACCCCTCATATCTCTGGTTCTGTTTTAACCACAGCGCGCATACGCACCATTTTGGAAACGTCCTAGACTGGACTACAACATACTAAAATTTCATTAACTTGCACAATGCCGTTTTTGAGAAAAGTGACTTTGAATTGCGATGAATTTTGACGCTATCACAGCGCCACCTGTGGTGACTTTTTGAACTTCCATCTGAAAGTGCTCATCGAGACGAAACCAAAAAGGTAAAATTTAGGTCGCTATGTTAATTAAAACCGGAGATAGAGGCCGGTCAATGTTTGAACTTTGACCCCTTATAGCTCGGGTCAGGGGTTATGGATCGACTTAAGTTTTTTTTTGTTTGATAGGTATAATCAACGGCTACAACATACTAAATTTTCAGCCCGATGCACAATGGAATTTTTGAGTTATTTAACTTTTAAGATTTAAAAATTTTCTTTTTAAAAAAAGCGCCCCTAGCGGTGGTTTTATGAACTTGCGATGTTAGAAGGGGAAGTGGCATTTCACGAGGGCTTTCCAAAAAGCCCTCATTTTTTAAATTCTGACAATTAGAACCGGAGTTATGGCCATTTTAAGAAATTTTTTTTGGACCCTTATAGCTCGGGTCAGGGGGGTCGGGGGACCTTAAGTTTGGTATTGATGGAAAGCTCTAAGGCCCAGCTATAGCATACTAAAATTTGAGTCCGCTGAATGCCATAGGGGCGGAGCTATTGAGAAAACAAAAAAAGGGGGGTCTTCAAAATGGCGGAAGTAGGGGTGGGGGGTGGGGGGTCAATGCACCAAGTTGCAATTTTCACCCGATATATAACCTTTGCCGAAAACCGAAAGTCGATATCTTTTTTAGTTTAGGAGCTATTAAGCTCCAAAGAGCGGCCGGCCGGCCGGCCGGCCGGCCGGGAACGTAAATTAGCCACATATATATTCGTGATCAGGAAGTGCTGAAACACATTTTGGCCAAATTTGAGGTCGATCGGACGACATGAAATTTTGTTAGGATTATAGTAGGTGAGATTGTTAAGAATCTCACCTAATATGTATGTTCCAGCTCCAGATACATTTAAAATCTACAGCAGATTGGGTAGTAATTTGTTAAAAACAGTGAATAAATACCTGTTTTAAAATGCTAAATTGGGGATAGCCAGTAATGTTTAAGACACTTTTCGATGTTTTGACTATAAGGTATTATTTCCAAAACTCAGAAAATTATCTTGAAATTTTGAATAGTGCTTACTATACTGACTAGTAATAGTCTTTATTAAAATAACTCGTTTAATGTTTTATTTACACCTTTTTTAAATAATCAACGAATAATCCACCGCATCTCAAACATGCAAGCTCTCCCCTAATGCATTTTCAGTGAATGAAAATAGTGAAATATTTTTCAAAAATGGAAAATGAAGAAGTTAAGAAGCGTCTCGTCTTAAATATCTTAAATAAAAAAAAGGGACAGATAATCCTAACCGGCTTATGTAGGTGAGATTCTTAACGTGAGCTAACTCGGAGTGCATGCAAATTCGATTTAGAGCTGAAGTTGGGAGACGCCATTCAGTTATCTTGAATCAAATTCGTGAAATTGTACAAATTTTGCATTTAAACCAAAATATCAAGGATTTGGATGAACTGGCAGAAAAGTGATATATGGGTGAAATGTAGACCAGAATGTTCTCTATAATTTTCCCATAGAACATGATCTCATCGATTACTCAGAAGCCAAGATAAGCGAGGTTTTTTGTTTCTTAACTCGTTTTTTCATCCAGAGTGTCCCAAGTAGTCATTTGTTGAACTTCAACTATATCAAAGAATTGTTGTATTTTGTGGGACTTTCCATTTAAAACCCTATTTTAAGTGTCTTTGTGGAGTAGAGGCAGTCAAATTGGCATCTGAGTGATTTCAAAGCGTTATTATGGGAAAAATCAATTTTTTCACACTTAAACGGCAAAATCGGAGTGATAGCGTAGTCTGAACGGAAAATGATGTATGGACGAAATGTAGAGACAAATGTCCTCTACAATTATGTCGAAGTAATCATCAAAATCGGTTCAGCGACAGTCGAGATAATTGAGGTTATGTGATATTGAAATTGGTTTTTCGACTGTGGCGCCCCTGGTGTTGGTCCCACGAAGTTCAAATATCCTAGAAAGTTGTAGAATTTGGTGAGATCTTTCGTTTAAGCCCTCACTCATCAAAATCGGTCACATAGAACCTGAGATATGATTTTTTGAATTTTGTGAACTTTGACCCCTCATATCTCCGGTTCTGTTTTAACCACAGCGCGCTTACGCACCATTTTGGAAACGTCCTAGACTGGACTACAACATACTAAAATTTCATTCACTTGCACAATGCCGTTTTTGAGAAAAGTGACTTTGAATTTCGATGAATTTTGACGCTATCACAGCGCCACCTGTGGTGACTTTTTGAACTTCCATCTGAAAGTGCTCATCGAGACGAAACCAAAAAGGTAAAATTTAGGTCGCTATGTTAATTAGAACCGGAGATAGAGGCCGGTCAATGTTCGAACTTTCAACCCTTATAGCTCGGGTCAGGGGTTATGGATCGACTTAAGGTTTTTTTTTGTTTGATAGGTATAATCAACGGCTACAATATACTAAAATTTCAGCCCGATGCACAATGGAATTTTTGAGTTATTTAACTTTTAAGATTTAAAAATTTTCTTTTTAAAAAAAGCGCCCCTAGCGGTGGTTTTATGAACTTGCGATGTTAGAAGGGGTAGTGGCATTTCACGAGAGATTTCCAAAAAGTCCTCACTTTTTAAATTCTGACAATTAGAACCGGAGTTATGGCCATTTTAAGAAATTTTTTTTGGACCCTTATAGCTCGGGTCAGGGGGGTCGGGGGACCTTAAGTTTGGTATTGATGGAAAGCTCTAAGGCCCAGCTATAACATACTAAAATTTGAGTCCGCTGAATGCCATAGGGACGGAGCTATTGAGAAAACAAAAAAAGGGGGGTCTTCAAAATGGCGGAAGGAGGGGTGGGGGGTGGGGGGTCAATGCACCAAGTTGCAATTTTCACCCGATATATAACCTTTGCCGAAAACCGAAAGTCGATATCTTTTTTAGTTTAGGAGCTATTAAGCTCCAAAGAGCGGCCGGCCGGCTGGCCGGCCGGCCAGCCGGCCGGCCGGCCGGGAACGTAAATTAGCCACATATATATTCGTGATCAGGAAGTGCTGAAACACATTTTGGCCAAGTTTGAGCTCGATCGGACGACATGAAATTTTGTTAGGATTATAGTAGGTGAGATTATTAAGAATCTCACCTAATAAGTGATTTTTGTGAATGTTTACATTTCGATGCAAGTCGGATGCGGTGAAAGTCAATGTTTTGGTTCAGAATTTGCATTGTTCAGGACTCTTTTTCTGTTTCAGATGCCAAAGGGAACAAAAGAAAAGACATATAAGGACAAGCCCTACTCTAAGGAAGGTCTTAGGAATGCCTTGCAGTGTGTACGAGATGGTTCTACCATAGCATATGCATCCAAAACATTTAATGTCCCAAGAACAACACTGCACAACAAATTGTCTGGCAGATACCCGGAAGAGTGCCCCAATGGCAGGCCAACAATTCTTTCAAAAGAACAGGAAAAAGAACTTGTCAAATGGATCCTGGGATGAGCGGATGGCTGGCATCCCATCGGGAAGGAACAAGTTCTGGACAGCGTTAAACTCATCTGTGAGGTCTACAAAATTCCAAACCATTTTACAGCTGGAAGACCCGGAGACGTTTTGTTCAGGAATTTTCTTAAGCGTCATCCAGAGCTCAGCATGCGCAAGCCAAAATCCTTCTCATTGGAAAGAGCTACTGTTACTGCTGAAGACCTCACGGAATGGTTTCAGAATTGTCTTGGATATTTCACAGAACACAACCTTCTGAGCATTTCACCAGACCGTGTTTTTAATTGCAACGAAAGTGTCTTCTTTTTGACACCGGAAGATGGAAATGTCCTGTCCAGGAGAGGTTCACGTGTAGTTCCATCTCTTAAAAATTCAGGACCGAAGCAATGTATCACAGTACTCCTCAGGGTGTCAGCTACTGGCGAACTTGCTCCTCCAATGGCTGTTCATAAAACTGACATTACTCCAAAAATTGCCATTCACAACGCAGAAGGAAGGAAAATGGGAACGTCACCACAGAGTGGCTGGATGGATGGGCCACTTTTCTATGCTGGTCTTTATTTCCCGAAAATTGTTTTCCAACATTCAGAGGAGTCCATTATCAATAACCAGCACGATCAGGCCACCGACAATAATCCTTCAAATGATCCAGTCATCCCTGGAAACCAACTCTCTGCAACTTCTGAGACTCAACCGATCTTCGACACACTAAAACAATGCTATTTCTGGCCAGGAGAAATTCCAAAACGTCGTCAGAAGAAGAGGGTCAAAGCCAGCAATGTGAAACACCAGTATATTGTATCTTCCGAGGAAATTATCGCGGAACAGGAGGAAAAATTGAGGCAGGATTTACAAAAAAAGAAAGAAATTGCTGAACGGAAGTTGACCAGAGAGAGGAACAAAAAAATAAGGGCAGAAGAAAAGGAGATAAAACTAAAGGAGAAACACATGGTAAAGGAAAAGGCTCAAATGCCAATTGAAGCTGAAAAGAAAAAACGTGGAAGGAAGTCAGCCAAGAAAACCGAGGAAAAATCAAAGAATTGAGTGCAATCTTAAAATAAATAAAAATATATATAATTAAATAATAAATTAATGAAATGAATTGATGGAATAAAACTCTAAAAAATGTTTTTGAAATAATATCTTCTCATTTTTATGCATTAAACTTTTCCTTAAAATGAGCATCCGAGTTTCATCGAATTCAACGGAGTTACATAAAAGCATCGCAGTAACATTCTTGCGCATATATTAATATTATCGTAATTTTATTAATTTTCATCAATATTATTGCTAAAATTCTATTTCTATTATGATTCTAAATTAAAAAAAGAATAATTCTATTGATTTGGAATGGCGAAAAAAATATTTCATCAGTCCAAAAACAAGCATTAAAGTCGCACTCTATGAAAAGTATCCGGATTACCTCTCTTTACTATAATTCCCCTTTCTATCAAAATTTGATTTGATTTGATTTTTTCCGAACTCCAATAGAGTCAACAAAAAAAAGCCTGGAAATAATTAGTTAACTCTATCGAGGTTCCACTGTATTCCAAAAATCCAACAAATTCCACACGGAAGACCGGAAGTCGATATCCTCCACCGTTTGACCTTTAAGTCAGTCACAGATATATGGAAAAACAAACGAATACTCCAATGTATTTTTTCCCCGAACACACATTCAAACTTTTTGCGCATTAAAAAATAATTAAATCTATCAAAAAAAAATGTAATTGTTAAATGGTATTCCAAGTTCGCAAGCTTTGCAAATGAAATTACAACATTTCCCCCAATGAACCTTCTGTCATGTCTTGAAGCTTTTTCATCTGCTAGTACTCTTACCTTGGCGTATATTTGATTTAGTGGGAAACTTTAATTGGATCACTCAGTCAAATAGATTACCTTTCAACTATGAAAATGTTGGCCGAAGATGCGAGAAATAATTAATTTTTCTGTAAGAAAGTTGCATAATATCCTAAGCCAAAAAAACACGTGCAGAGCTATTGTAAGAGCGTCTGCATGACGAAGAAAAAAATCCAGACATTGTGTGCGCGAGATATAAATTTTCGTGTAGGAAAAACCTCATGGGTTTTACATGGATGGGAACTTTTGGGTGAAAATCCCATGTGAGTTCTATAAATATTTTGGCGGTACGCCAGTCAATTCCTTGTAGGCCTTTTCCTCTCTCTCTCACACTCCCTCTTTCTCATGTACAACTTTGCCTTTGAGAGATTTTCCCTGACTTTTCCTTATTGTTTAGACAATTGTTTTATTGTTTTGCTGAGCCCAAAGAATATTCTGTCGTGTGGTACCGAGAAGATTTATTTCACATTGGATAATTTCTCATCTAAATTTTGACAATATTATGTCAGTGGGTAATGTAGAAGGAATGTCCTGCACGGAAAGGGCTTCAGGCTTCGCACATACTCTCTGGCTTCGAACTCTTCATATTCTTCCCATATTCCTTTATTGAATCCGACCTATTTTTTTCGGGAAATTAAAGAAATATGTGAAAAATATGAAATGTTGGAAGCCAGAGTGTGTGCGAAGCCTAAAAACCATTTCCCGATATGACTTTTTGACAGCCGAAAGCTCTCACCAAAGCTCAGGTGAGTATTCTTGGCAACCACGAGGTGTGAGGTCGTGTTCGTTTCTTGACAAAAAGTTGCATGACACCACCATCGTGACTCACTTTCAACTAATCATCATTAAAATGCAAGTGATATCGTGTAACAACTAAAGAGATTATGTGCAGATTATATTACCCGGGATGGTAACATGAGGAAAAGTTTTCGCAAGACTTGGTTTGGGGAGTCTCTGGGAAGAGATAGAGAGTACATGCGGAGGGCATGGTTCAAGGCGTCGAGGTGAAGAAGATGCTTTTGCAAAAATGGGATAATATACCCAACTTTACACAGGGATATAAGGATAAAATTTGATAAAATATGACAACATTTTAATCACTTGGGAGATGGAGGAGGATGTGCTTTTGCAGAACGGAGTATTCCTTCCACAGACAACCTCCATAATTCACTCCAGTTCTCACCCATCTTTGGCACAAAACTTTATACTACGACTTTTACAAAAAAAAAAAAGAAGAGGAAAATATATTTATACAGAAGAACATAGAGAGTGCATCAGCATGAAGATATGCAACAAAACATGTCATATTTACTCATTTTTAGATGCACCCAACAAGTTGAAGGCAATATTGTTAATATCGTATTTCATCTCAAACACCCAACCTCCAGTCTCCAATTCACGTGCATATGTTAACACTCTCTGTGGCTATTTGTGAATTAACTTAACAAGTAGCTGAGAAGGTAAAAGTGCTGCTATATGATCAATATAGGGACCAAGGTGAGCGAGAGCCAACTGACATAATATTGCTAAGACACAAGACACTCTTATAAAACATCCAACATCTTTGATCAAAATTTATTGCAACTTTTACAACTTTATCTCATTGCTATTTTATTGTATTTTCTTTCTTTATTTTATTATTTTTGTATAACTATATGGTGGATCTCTTCACCCACAAAAATAAAATTTATTGTACAAAAATTCTCATATTGATTCCGTCTTAATTCATTTGACCTTCTTTAGAAGTTTTCTAGTGTATACCATATAGTCTCTCAGGAGACTTCAAAGCTCTCCGTTATGCTTAGACGAGATTGTCGTTAACTTCTTTGAAAGTGTCATAAAATTACAGATTCAATGTTTCATATCATATTGCCAAAAGTTGTACAATGCAACCATTGTATGTTTTTAGAATCAAATACCTTAGTGTATGAATCAAAAATAAAATTGCAACAATTTGAAGATCATTACAAAATAAATCTTAAAGAAAAAAAACAAAGTATAAATTAACAAATAGGAGAAAGCTCAGTACTTTCGGTCGATTTAAGCTGCAGATTTAATCACCAATGACACAAAATTAAAGGTATCGTGAAATTATGCAAACTTCAGAGCCTTATGCCCTAGACATACTTACGACTTAAGCCGAGAGACGGCTTAGTGGAAAATGATGTAAATGCACTATAACCATTATTTCTAATATAAACACGCTAAGCCGTCTCTCGGCTAATCCTCAAGTATGTCGAGGCCCTTAGATCATGTTACAACCACCGCCTAAGAGGCACCTAAGTCAACAAATCGATTTTCGAAAATTCAGGATGAAACTCTTCATCTTATTTTAGTACTCCTTGTGTTCCCTTGATAGCAATATTTCGTTTTTTGGAGATTTTACTCAACAGATCTTCACCTCATGTATGTTGTGAAACTGTTATTAAAAAATAGAGATGCAATCTATTAAAATGAAAATCAAATTCACTAAACAATTTCACCGTAACACTATATGCACTGTAGGGATTTTTAAAGATATCTTTGGTGAAAGGTGTGAAAACTCTTGAAAAATCTGTACGGACGGCACTTTATATTTATCAATAACAAAAAACAGCTGATTGAGCTTTCGAAGAGTTATTTTTGTGCGCCAGAAGGTAGGCAATTGTCACTCAGAGAAAGCTCAGTGCGATATTTTGTGCGCCTGAGAGTAGACAAAATGACACGGCGAGAAAGCTCAGTACGATATTTTGTTCGCCAAAAGGTAGGCAATTGTCACTCAGAGAAAGCTTAGTGCGATATTTTGTGCGCCTGAGAGTAGGCAAAATGACACGGCGAGAAAGCTCAGTGAGATATTTTTATGTCAGAAGAACAGTTTCGAATCAAAAGTCCCCCCTGCCACCTTAGGGTACAACGAGATAAATTTGAATTTTGAAATATTCTCACTGTTTTAGATGGGACAAGAGAAAAAGAAGACCATGAAGAAGTTAGAGCCTTACATTTAAAAGTACTTCTTCGTGAAATGCATCTTTTGCACATCTAAAAAAAATAGGAAATCTTTAAAATTCTGAATTATGTCTGATTCCAAATTACCCCATTGTATCCTAGGTGATTTTTCGACTGCCTAAACGAAAAAATGGTGACATACATAATCCAATATATCAACAATCAAATCTTTTGTTGATTAATCAAACGTCAAGAAGTAAATTCACAATCATTATTCTCCAAAAAAAAAACATCTATTTTTCTGTGATTCACCATGCAAATTGTTTGCCAAACGGTGTGCAATATCGATTGAAAGATTCAACACAATTGAGACCAATAACACTCCTTCAGTTTGTCGTCGTTTCCTTACAATGATGGTAGATTTACCAACCAAAAGTATATGGAATTGATGCAGTTCTCAACAGTGAATTGTGAGAAAGGAAGTCCCAATGGAATGTTTCCCTCGTTTTCAAAATGCACCTTCTCCTAATATTTCTTTCTCTCTTTGCTGAAAAGTGTGTGCTTTTTCGTGGGTGAATTTCCACTGGAAATTTATACGACAATTTTTCAGAATATATATTCCTGGGGCTTTTTCGTGCATTTTGGCGGTGGATTATTTTTCGAGAAATTATTATGCAGATGACCAATGGGGGTGTCCCTTTTCTTCTCTCCGAAATAGACTCGCGTTATAAATTGTTGGTCAGTGGCAAATGGCTCTTTCACCTCAATTCCTAACCACTTTTCCAGCCATACACTACACTCTCTTCCATTTTCCCATCACATTCACAGTCCTTTTTACCATGTTCATTAATTGCCAACCCTTTTTTTAGTGGTGAAAGTGTTACCATCCTCCGGAAAATTGTAATGCACTTTCGCACTAAATATCTCTTTAGCCAATTTTTCTGAGGCTAATGGAAAAAAAAAACGCCACACGTCAATCAATTCGCTACAAATAGTTGAGGAAAAACGCTGGTAAATTCCGAGGGAGACAAGAGAATTTTCTGGTGTAAAGTCTCTGGGCGAGAGAGTGTCTTTGAAAGAGTAATTTAAGATGAACGTCCCATATTGTTGGTGAAAAAAAAATCTCGAAGTCGACATAAAAGCTAAAAATACCATCAATTTTTATTCTTCTTCCCGTCCCTCATCTCACGCAATCGCTCTTCTCCTCAAGTTTACGTCAATTTTCATTGAGGAAAAACCATCTAAGGTGGGCGGAAATGGGCATTGATTGACTTTCCCACATACCCTGGGTTGCCCAGGGAAAACTTTTGTGCCTCTGGGGAATCTTTAAAAATTCACAACGAATGCAGCAGAGATATTTTGTGGCTTTGATGCAGAGATTCCAAAAGCCAACAAGTTGACAAACGATGACCGCAAAATGGGGAGGAAAATTGAAATGAAACATATTTGCTGAAAGCAAAAAAGTTCATCCACAAAACATTATGCAGTCAGTTTGAATTGAGTTTTTAGTTTTAATAATTTTCTAGTTTTAATTTAACCCACTAGGGACTAGTCTATCACTTGTAAAATGTGTAATTTTCAGTGATTTTTACTCTTTTAATTAGTGCATTGCTTAAGTACCTACAAATCAATTTTTTTAACTCTTGCAATTTACTAGATTGTTCCTTAAAGATTAATTGATGATTTTTGTGAAACGAACAAAATTTAACTTCTGAAGAGTGCACAAAAACCACTTCCAAATATTCGTTTTAACGGTCACTGAATTTGAATGCCTTGCATTAAATCTTTATAAATACCATTTATTTATGTAGTATAACTATTTAAGAAAAGAATTTGTCATCCAGAATTCAAATCATGAAAGAAAATGAAGGAAAATGTTATCAAAATCGACACGATGTCTAACTTGCCGTGCGCAACTTTGAGAACAAAAATTGAATAGCATTCCACTGAATATATTTGTGTCTGTCGGCCATTTTCCCACCTTCTTGAAAAACTAATTTAACTAAAAATGTGTTTTCGACAGCAATTCCAATATCAAATGCGTAGAAATAAACTACTGTGGCCGCTCTCTTATTCCAATCGGAATTAGGGTAAAGTGATACAAGTTGGACATAGTTTTACAAATTGGACAATTCACCGGTACAAGTTGGACATGGCATTTTTCTTGGTAAATACAGTACAAAATTTGTTTTTAAGCACAAGGAACCAAATTATAAAACTAAAGCATTAAAAATATACAAAATAAATAAGTACTAAATTTATCAAGAAAAAAGCCCTGTCCAACTTGTACCACTTTACCCTCTGATAAAATTTTGACGGTTTCATTCTGAAATCCTTACAATCTCAGCTTTTGTGGTCCTAGGTGAAATCCGACCTTGTCAGATCGGGCCCAAATTTTGGATGTACACGTTTTGACACTCATAGATCACGAGTATCATATGCACTAAAAACCGGTTTTCGTGGACATCCCGTCTGGAGTACAAACGCTTCTGGACAGAAAACGGAAAGAGATATCGACAAGCGGTTTTCGGCAAAGGTTAAATGTCGATGGGCGGCTAAAAGTAGGGGATATCAGATCCAGCACCCCCTTCCGCCATCTTGGAATATCCCAAAATTTTGCTTTCTCAATAACTCAGCCCCTTATGGCAACGATCGATTTCAAATTTTAGTATATTATAGCTGAGCCTAAAAACTTTCGATCAATAGCAAATTTAAGGACCCCTGACCCCCCTGACCCGAGCTATCAGGGGTCAAAAATTGAATTTTTAAATAATCATATCAGTTCGCGCGCGGCTTTTGCCCATTGCAGACGTGTTTTACCAAGTGCTCTGTGCATAGTGTTCAATAATTGCTGATTTAAATACGCCGGCGAAGAGAGGTCGTTCTGACGATTCAGACGACTCTCCTGCGCAACCTTCCAAAATGCCTTTATTTGGAAAGTCAAACAAAACCCCAAGGACCCCGCCAGCCACCCTGACGACGACTTTCTCAACGCCTACAACTGCCACGATCTCAAACACTACAATTTCATCTCTGTCATCTTCATCTGCGACATCTATGTCCACCTCAAAACTTAAAGTTGTTCCAAATATCCCCACGAGGAACACGTTCGATGTCTTGGATCATGAAAAAAATGACGATAATCCTGAAATGAGTGGTGACGAAATTAACCAAAAACCACCACCAATAACAGTTATTCGTGAGGGCAATAACACTGTAATTGCAACTGAAATTGTGAATCGTCATAATATCACAGACATTACTCTGAAAAATATGTCTATTGGTGCGAAATTAATGCTAAAGAAAATGACCGATTATGCGACACTCGTCCGTGAGTTCAAAAATGCTGATGTGAAGTTTTACACTCACGATGTGAAATCCAATATTTCGATAAAATTTCTTTTGAGGGGCCTTAACTTCTCAACTGACGATGATGATGCATCAAAAATTTCAATTGTTGAAGATGATTTGAAAGCCTCCGGTGTAAATCCTGAAAAAATCCAAATATTGAACCCGAGGGAACGGAGATATGAAGGAGAAACTCTGTTCATCATTTCATTTCCTAGAAATACGATGAAACTTGCTGATCTACGCAAAATCAAAGTAATTAACTACACAGTGGTCCAATGGAAACCATTTATCAGGAAAAACAAAGGACCTATTCTCTGCCGAAAGTGCAATCTCTACGGACATGGATCCCGAAATTGTTTTCTTCCCGTGTGCTGCGGAAAATGCTCAGGAAGTCATGAAACTTCCGCCTGCAACGAACTCATTAGATGTTGCCGAAATTGCAGAGGTAATCATTTCGCTGACTCTCCAACCTGTCCTAAAAGACAGGATTTCATTGAACTCAGACAACGGCTATCGGCAAGAAACAACAAGCGATCAAACCCTCCCCCTACTCGGACTGAGGAGCAGCCTCCACCTCCAAATCCCCAGCGGAGCCGAAGACAATCTTACGCCAATGTGGTTCGTGGGGGGCCTTCAAACTCTCAACTTTTCTCCCCCGTGGAGATTTCTATTATCTTAAAAGAAGTTTTTACGAGGATGAAATCCTGCAAATCCAAGGAGGACCAAATCGGCTTGATGTTTGAGATCACCTCTAAATACATCTACCCATGATGATTCAACCCCAATTGCTTAATATTGCATTTTGGAACGCACGTAGTATAAATCAAAAATTAACTGAAACTAACTTTTTTCTTAATAGCAATTCAATTGATGTATTTTTAATTTCAGAGTCATGGCTCAAAACTGATTCAAAGTGCTATTTGGCTGGCTATCGAGTTTATAGAAATGATCGGAAAGACAAGAGAGGTGGTGGCGTTGCAATTGCAATTCGCGATAATATTCCTCACAAATTACTACCCCATCTAAATACAAAAATAATAGAGACAATTGCCATAGAAATAAGTCACCCAAAAAATCCTTTTACACTAGTCGCTACGTATTTTAGTCCAAACCAATGCACAAATGATTTTACATCTGATCTTAGACTATTATTTAACAAACCCAATGTTATTGCCTGTGGTGACTTTAATGCACATCATAGGCATTGGAATTGTATCCGGGCAAACAAATATGGGACAATTTTATTTAAGGATATGTGTAAACATGACTATCGAATTATTTCTCCTAACTCTCCAACTTTTTACCCTTCTCAATCTAACTCCACACCAGCTACTTTAGATATAATTCTCACGAATTCAAACTTTGCCCTTGATCAAGTCAGAACTATTCAGGCGTTGTCATCCGACCATCTCCCCGTAAACTTCAAAATCAATACTACTTTTCAAATGAGAAATTACCCAGCCCTAATTCAGGATTATGCATCGGCCGACTGGAAGATGTATAAACAATTGATCAACGAAAATATTTCTTTATCAAACAAAGAAATCAAAGACAAAACTCTAATTGATCATCAGATTTTAGATTTCCAATCTATCATTTTATCAGCTGCTAAATCGGCTATTCCTTTAAGGACACTAAAATCCAAAAAGAATTCGGATATTCCAGACTATTTAAAAGATCTCATTTCTCATAAAAATAAAATTCGACGTCAATGGCAACGCTCTAGGGTGGCGGAGCTCAAAGTCGAACTTAGGAATCTTGAAAAAACAATAAAAGAACAAATTAACCTTCATGAAAATGATAATTGGCAATCACATGTTAAATCACTAAATTTCAATCGTCCCAATTTATGGAAAACTGCCAAGTTGCTGAAGAATAGAGCTCAAGGTATTCCACCCCTTCGGAAGGGTAATCAAGTTATCATAACAGATGAACTTAAATCTCAAGAAATTGCTGATAATTTTTCCAAATTTCATAAAAATAATTTACCTAAAAAACGGCGATTACTGAAAAAGTCGCACAAACTTTAAAATTACAAAAAATTATAAATTCCCCTGTTAAGGCCGAACATCTTCCTACACCCCGGTTAATATCTACAATAATTAAAGACTTAAAAAATAAAAAAGCTCCAGGCATGGATAAAATTAATAACAAATTAGTCAAAAATCTTCCTAAAAAAGCTATAATATATCTGAACAACATCTTCATAAACTGTCTGAGGATCAACTACTTTCCAGACCCCTGGAAGATAGCTCAAGTTATCCCCATTCCCAAACCCGGTAAAGATACTTCTTTAGCTTCAAATTATAGGCCCATAAGCTTATTACCAGTATTTGGAAAAATTTTCGAAAAAGTGATCTACAGAAACATTAATAATTTTGTAAACAACAACAATATTTTGTTAAACGAACAATTCGGTTTCCGACCTGGACACTCCACTAATCACCAACTGCTTAGAATCACTAAAGAAATTAAATCTAAATTAAACTCCAAGACTTCAACTGGACTTATTGCATTTGATTTGGAAAAAGCCTTTGACTCCGTATGGCATGATGGCCTTCTATATAAAATGAACCTTTTCAAATTTCCTATAAATTTTATAAAAATTATTGAATCGTATCTTTACAACCGTAAAGCATTTGTACAAATTAATTCTGGGAAGTCCTCTTTGTACTCTTTAGATTATGGTGTCCCTCAAGGAAGTGTCTTATCTCCCCTACTTTATAATATTTTTACTTCAGATTTAAAAATAAATCCTCCTGTAAAAATAGCATTATATGCTGATGACACAGCTTTTTACTACTCTAATACAAATCCAGATGTAATCATCAACAAATTATCAAATGCTTGTGCTCAGTACATTGATTATTGTTCTGATTGGCTAATTAAAATTAACATGGATAAATCTCAAGCAATTTTCTTTACGACCAGAAGAGCTAAAAAACGTCTTCCAAATTCGCCCATTCGGATTAAATCCATGGAAATAAAATGGACTAAAGAGATTAAATATCTTGGTATGATTTTGGATCCTAAGCTAACGTTCAAAGATCATATTAACTATACTATAAATAAGTCATTAAAGGCACTCAAAATACTTTACCCTTTAATCAATAGAAAATCGAAACTCTCCACTCCCAATAAAAAGTTATTATATATTGCTATTGTACGCAGTATTCTTCTGTACGGTTGTCCCATCTGGGAAGTCAGTGCTAGAACGCACAAAAAGAAGCTTCAAATTATTCAAAATAAATTCTTAAAAATTATTTACAAGAAATCATGGGACTTCTCTACAATCAAACTTCATGAGATTGCCAAAACTCCTCTTTTGCAAAACCAAATTTCTAAGATTAAAGATAACTTCCTTCTGCAATGCAAAACCTCCCACCACTCGATTGTAAGTCAATTAGCACTTTAAACAGTATCATTTGTATAAAATACATATCTGTCTCGCATTAAATCTGTAAGCACCATATTACCTTGTGCTTAATTTATTTTTTCTTAATCTTTTATCTCTTAATACAATTCAAATATTCTTAACAATGTATTAAAGTTGAAGCAAATCAATGATTTGGAACACTTACAATGTAATTATTTTGTAAATGTACAAAAAGTAGCTCAATAAAATATTCTATAATAATAATAAATAATCATATCTCCGGTTCTAATAACCGAATTTGGAAAAATTTTGTTTTTTTTTTTCTGAAAGCTCTCGTGGAGTACTACAACTATACTGACACACCAATTTCTTCCTATTTAATCGAAGGTCCCATTAATCGAAAAGTCGATTTTCGAAATTTCGATTTCGAATATTTCGAAAACTAGACTATGCTTTTTCTTTAAATTTTAGTATGTTGTAGCTAAGGTCGAGACCTTTCCAAAGGTGGGTCGCACTCCTCCTTCGATGTCCCTTAACCTAAGCTATAATCAAAAATGTCTTGACAGGACCATACAGTCAAATGTGCTAATCCGGGCGCTTCGCTATCTGGATCGTTTATGACTAATCCACTTAAAATAACATTTTTATTTTAAGTTTTTATATAATATAATATTATTTTTATTAAACTTTTTAGGCGTATTATGGGTTGTAGTTACGCTTTTTCATATTAATTTTACCATTAAAAAGGTGTAAAATTAACATTAAAAAATGTTGATATATTTTTACACCTAAAAAGTGTTAAATTTCTGAGGAAAAAAAGTTAATCGCACCCCTGGTTTTTTCTCAGTGTAATATACCCAGAAATTCGATTCGTGAAAATTCGATTATCAGTTGAATTCTGGGAGTAAACAATCGCGTCGAACCAACTTTATCCATTTCATCCGTCAAGAACCGTTTACTCGACGCGATTCTTTACCCTAAAAATTCAACTCACAATCGAATTTTCATGCATTCCGAGTTGCTACCAACATTTTCATGTATTCCGTATTACACGCATTACGAGGTCACCTGTAAAGAATCTCACCTACCATAAGCTTATCTGGGCTTATCACAGGTTCAATCTTTCTTAAATTCTTTCTTATGATAAATTTGGTAAATGCATTTTACATAAATTCAATTCAATTTTTGAAAATAATGTTCACATTTGAGGATTAAAAAATGTCATCTGTACCTCCAAGTGTTCATTTTTAAGGAACTTGACTGTATTTTTACATATAAGATTTCATGAAACTATCATTGATATGACAAATTTCATATTTACGTAATTTACCACGTTACAGCATTTCCTAATGCGTTAACTAAATTAATTATTAGATCAACTTAATATTTACTATTTACAACAATTATAGTAAAAATCACTAACGAAAATAGTGAAAATAACAATAAAGTATATCTGAATGCACATAAAATGTTCTTAACGTATATTGTTTAAAATTTTTTGAAACATTTTCTCTTGTTTTACGACCACTAAACTCAAATAACTCTCAACCGTATAACATACCTCACTCCAATCCTCCCCAAAGTACTGTTTTGTGGTATAATGACTAAAAAAAAAATGTTGTCTGCAAGGGAGAGTTAGCAATATTGTGCTAGTACATGGACTATGCGGTTGGATATTAATGCTTATGAGCAAGATACTTTTTTAATACCAAAACCACGGGATTTTTTTAATCACATTAATTAAATTCTATACATGAAAGTATATCGCTGCCCATCCTCCCATGTTCCGTGATATTATTTTTTTCACAGAGGAATATGTGACGCTTTAGGTCAAATATTTTCATTTATACTGCGTTTGATGTTGATAAAAAGTTGTATTGTGAACGTTTTTTTTTTAGTATAAAACGACAGGGGTTCCTCACAGTGGCAAAATTTTTGTTTGGACATATGTTATTGCAATAAAGTCAAAATTTACTATGAATATAAAGGGAAAATATTTCTCATATAACTTGATGAAAATTCAACACAATAAATTATCCAAAAAACCTCCGAAAAATTCACTTGCAGATTTTTGCAGCAATGTCCAAGTAATTATTCTCAATTTAGGAATGATAAATCACTGTGCAAAGTCAAGAGACCACTCTTGTTCAATTTTAAACTCCACTGCATCTCACTAAAATAAATTTAATTAGAATTCCTGTACCGGACCAACTCTATTGAAGAAATATACTTCAAGTTTTACTATCTGCATTGTGTCTCGTGGTCACACCAGTCCCAAATTTTAAGAATGCAGTTTAGTGCATCGTCAGGGCACATTGCTCATAGTTTATGGATTTGATTTGTCATTTCATTTGAGAACGGAGAACACAATTTCAAACTAATTAGAACTAATTGCACTACTCAACAAAGTTTCATGTTGCAATTTTCGAGAGGAAAACTGTTGCATAGAGAGAAAATGGATATTTTTATCACCAGTGAAAGTCCACAACTCTCCAAATGCCAAAGTCATTTAGAGGTTTTTCCCGTGATAAATTTTCACCCTATTTGCACCATTTATCTAACCATACACCACGAATGTACTATCAAAAATTTTTCCACAAAAATGTGGCTATATAGAAGTGAAAACCAGTAATAACATCTGATAGGTTTATATAAAGAGTTTAGAATTATTTTATTACAGTTTTCTTTTATATTGTTTTGCTCTGAGGGTTGATAATAAATGCTAAGACGGCGATGGACGCTCTCACTTTCAGCATGACTTTATAAAAATCTTGTATCTGTTAAATTTACTTTATAAAGCCGAATGATAAATAAATTAGTTAGAAACAAGGTTAGAAAGCAAGATCGGAAAATATTGATAAGAAATCGCAGGGCACTAATTGAAGAAAATTGTCGGTCGTTGAAAGGATTTGAACCTTTATGATTTCTTAAGCGAGCACAAAATGCTAACCGATTTGAATTCTGCTGAAAACATAGGTGAAGTGTGTCAAATTTCGGCCAGCTCCTAATTTCGGCCACTTTGAGTGTAATTTCGGCCATGCAAATAAATTAATTAAAATTATGTATGTTATGTTCGAATAGTCAATGAATTCATTTTGTTTTCAAATATTTATTCATTTTAGGATGTATTAACACAAAGACCGTTAAATTTTAGGTATAATTTGAATTTAAATTGCATTGTAAAAACTCAGTGTGGAAAGAGTCTTACAAAAATGTGACAGATCGATTGTGTTTCTAGCAGTCTTGCGATTTGTGGTGAAGTGCAAAAGGTTTTCCTTCGGTGTTTTTCATGAAAATTGATTAGTTTTCATTAAAGATTGTTTCTGTTTATGTTAATAGTGAATCAATCTTTAAATTTCGAGTGAAATTTCCCAGCTGGATCCTGTATTTCGCGTAAAAAAGTATACTTTGTGAGCGTGTCTCCGGTGAGGTAGTGTTGCCTATTCCGGCAACATCTTTTGCTTTCCTGAATTTCTTATTCATTTTATGTTTTTTTTTCAATTTCTGAGTTCTACAATGTCCAGAGAAAAAAACCCTCGCTTCTATGAAAATGATGATGTGGAAAAGGCCTTGGAAGAGTTCAGGAAGGGCAAATTGCTACGGGAATCTGCGCGTAAATTTGTGATGCTACTCTTCAAGTCTTCATGACAAATTACACGAAAGATCTCAGGGTTTGTGGGTCATATAAACGTATTAAACTAAATATTAAACTCGTTCCCGTTTGACGTTTTGAAATTTTCTATCCGTTGCGTCACAAAAGGTCACCAGAAAAAAGGTGGCCGGAATTTCACACAAAGTGGCCGGATACTACCCAAAGCAATGCCCATATTTTTATTAATTTTTCAATATTTTAGGAAGTAATTTAAAGAAAACAAAGATGATAAACTTTATTTCAAGGTTCCACACAACCCTCCCGCAAAGGAAGTAACAAAAAATATCAATATGAATTAAAAATATTCCATTTAAAACTTAGGACTTCGGTGCTTATATGCAACTGTGCCGAAATTTGGCACACTTACCCTATGTATCTTTTTTTAGATGAATTCTGCTAACTTTTAAATGAAACTCTCCAGACGGTGCCATTTCCATATATTTATTTGGTTAGCCCTTTTTGTTCGAGAACTGCTGAACGGTCAGCGTATTTTTTCTGACCGACTCAGCAAAAATATGCTTAAAACGCTACCTTTTCTCAGATAACTGTGCTCCCTGGAATGTGACACCTTACACGCTTACACAAAATAAAATTAAAAAAAAACGTTAAAACTGCTAGAATTAGTACTGCCTGATACAACTTTCATGCTCAATTCTGTAAATTTTCATTTAATACATTTTATACTTTCAGTTCGACTTATACATATTCACTTAAATGAAATTCTACATTTTGGACGGTAATTGGTATTCTGCACATAAATATCCTTAAAACATGCCTATTGGCGTGAATGTTGAGGCATGAGAATTAATGGGTTTGGTCTGAAAGTGCAGACTTCTTTTTCTTGCACCACTTCCTTAGAGAGAAAATTAATATTTTCTCGTAGGAAGTTCATTCACTTGAAAAATTAATTTCTATGCACGTTCCCTTTGCACATCCCTCTGCAATATCAATTAAATTTCCTCCTGATATTTTATATAATACATCCCCTTAGCACGTCATTCTTCATGTAAGTCCTCCCCAAAACTCACCCATTTCTAGCACACAAAAAAACGTGTTTACTTTACAAAATTTTAATTTGCAGAGTATGTCTCCTATTCACACGCTATTTTATCCTTTTTCATATTTTTATCTCTTCTATAAGTTTCTTTTTTTTTTCTTTGCCACCACAACATCGTGAAAATGCAGCAAAAAATGAGACTCCACACATATTGCACTCTCCACATTATAATTCTATGCTTATTTTCCGTTGATATTTTTCTCACTATATACATGGGAGAGCTTTTTCTGAGCTTTCAACACCTTCAATTTGCTTCTCCACCTTTTTCAAGAACATAAATGCATGAATACAGGGATTTTTCTCCGTACATGTTCTATCCGAAAAAAAGCAAGTACTTTCCCCACAAACCAGACCATTTTATTCTTTCGTCTTTAGCACACTATTGAGAATATTGCAAGATATTAAAAAGAACTCTCATAAAAAAATCGTATAATCCTACACATATGAGGTTTTTCTATCAAGATAGTTTCAGGGTAATCTATTGTTTTACAAGAAATATTTCTATAAAACAAAACTTGTTTTATTTCGAATTATAAAAAGACTTTATAAAAAATTCATTGATGTATAATAAATAAGTAGAAATAAGAACTAATGCTAAAGTTCAAGGTAAATTTAAGTTGTTGTTGTTCTAACACTGAAAACACAAATAATTATTTTAGTTTTTTTCTAAATGAAGAATAAAATGAATATTCCAATTAAGCTCTGCCCAAAGACATTTTAGGCCACGCCTTCTTCTATACTGAGCGAAATGATAGATAAAAATTATTATTTATTTTTTTTTTTTGAGATAAAAGGATATACTTTAGCAAATAAATAAAAATTTTATTACGCTAAAAAGAAGATAAAATTCACAAAAAATAATCTCGTCAGCAACCAAAAAGCAACATCAAACAATTTCTAACTTCTTTCGTTATTTTTTTAACAACATTTTTTAACAATCTTAAACCCTTTTGTCGAAGAAAATTTGAGAATTTCCCTCAATCACAATTACATTGTGTGCAAGTGTTACGTACAAGACTAACACCGTCTTTTGTAAAAATTTTCTAAAAACCTTGCAAAAAGTAATCAGAATAACATAACTTAAGTGAATCATTGTGACTTAAATTTGGACCATGACGTTTTCTATGTTTCCCATATGTTTCTAAGGAGCCGAAAAAACTTTGGAGTTTATACGTTGTTTTCTGTGGAATGAATAAGCAAAAAATACAAATACAATCTAAAAGCCAATTTAATATGGAATGGGCAACCGAAAACCCCAAATTGGCAATCTACGTACTTTCGGAGATATCTCGTGAAATGTGTACGAAAACAGGGAAACATTTACACTAAAACTGGTCGCATTTTTCAGAGCTAATGTCACCCCCCTGATTTGGACCATGGAAAGCATATGAAACCCTCAAAATTAATGCTTCTTACATACCGTCATTGCGGGTGACTTTGCACTTGGGGGGTGACTTTGCACTCCGCTGTTCGTGAGAGTTTGAACAATTCTAGCAGTTATTGATAGTCTTCGCCGATCCGGTCTACCATGTCAAAGTATATAGGGATATGTTAAGTACCAAGTAAGGTGCAATGATCCTCAAAAGGATTCTTGTAGTTTCAGTAATAGTCAATGAAATCCTAGTATAGGTATTTTGTCAAAAAACGACTCCGCGAAAAAGTTATCTGAAGATGCAATTCCAAAATCGATTTCAGATAAGTAAATTGCCCAAATCTATTCTAAATTTATCTGGCTAGAATAATCCACTTCGATTTTGTTCATTATTTTTAGTAAATTCCTTTTTTTCACTATAGTCTTCCTAAGAACGCATGATTTATATTATAAAATTGCATATAATGGACTTTCTTAAGCTTTATTATAGAAGTATTTGGCTAAAAATTATCCAATTTTTTTTATAACTTAAGATAAAATGACCGAGATCTACAAGATGGTGTGGTCGCCATCTTGATTTGACGATTCTGTACGAGATTTTGAATAACTGTCAAAACAAAAATCTCATCCGATTGAGCTGAAATTTTAGTATGTTCTGGCTGATGGCAAGACCTTTTCAGAACATATATAAAATCCGACCTAGGTCAAGCGATTGTCTGGATACTGGGGCTCTAAGTTCAAAATTTTGACATTTTCATTAATACAGAACTACGGAGAGCTTCTTTTATCGAAACCATAACAAAAAAGGCAGTATTATCGTTAGGCGATGAGATCTAAATAACAAACAAAAAAAGTAATGTTTTTCTTTATAACAGCATATTATTTGAAGATCTGAAAAACTTTTGCAAAGATGAAAAAATAAAAAAAAATAAATAAATGCACTTTTCATTTATTTATTTCTAATTATGTAAGAGTAAATAAATATATAAAATAAAAGCCACAATCATTTCTTATGGTTACTGAGGCATTTCGTTTAGGTTTTAAAATTCAGGATTAGAAAATAAAGATCTCCAAAATATGAATATTTCAAATTTTTTTAAAATTTGAGCCTCTGTATCAAAGTAAATACTTGACGTAGACCAGAACATAGATACGTTCTGAAAAGGTCTTGATATCAGCTACAACATACTAAAATTTCAACCCAATCGAACCTGTTTAGATTTTGACAGTTATTCAAAATGGCGGACAGAAACGTCAAATCAAGATGGCGATCATGTCATCTTGTAGATCTCGTGCATCTTACCCTTAGATGTGAAGATCTTCATTGTCGTTTATTATCAGAAATTGTTGATTTTTTAGTATTTATTAAAAAGTGCAAAGTCACCCGCACCTTATCCCAAGTGCAAGCCTTTTTTCTTGATTTTTTTAAACATAGTAAAATTTTATAAAATTAATGCTAGTGGCACAAAATCCATTCATTAACAACCGAATACAAATAATTTTACTCAAAAACCCCCCTCTCTTCACTTTAACTATCCACTTTTAGAAGGCAAAGTTGAAAAACAGCGAAAAAACGTGCAAAGTCACCCGCAACGACGGTAACCTTACTCTTCCTTTTTCTAATTATTTCTCATTTTTTTAATTAAATTAACAGAACTTGGCATAATTAATTCAATTCAATTCAATTTATTTCAAGAGGAGGCTCAGGCTTCGCACATATGTAATCCGGCTTCGAACTCTTCATATTTTTCTCACATTCCTTCAATATATTTTAATAGCTAGTCTTAAGTCACACATTTTCTGAAAAGTTATGTTATATTCATTAAAAGAATACAGCCAGAGGGTGTGTGCGAAGCCTGAAATCTTTACCCTAATGCTTTTAAATTAGTGATCTTGAAAGCAAAAATTTGACAGATACAGGTTTTCAATGGGAATTCAGTCTTTGCGTAATAGCGATCACCGCCGTCTTAGCGTTGGTAATCAACCTCCAGAGTAAAACAGTAGAAAATTCCTTCTCATGTTGCATGAGCCATCTGCATCATGTAGTAATCCAATTACATTAAATTGAAATAGGGTAAAGCGTGTGCACGATAAGATTGTTCCAAATGATTTGATATTTTTATGACAGATGTCACTAGCTCCGCATTTTCGTTTTACGTGAACATTGTAACACGTGTTTTTACCATTCTTTTGGTGAAACTCTCATCAAATTCTGTTCATTTTTCACTGAGATACGAACTAATAATGAAAAAGAGAAGGAAACTGATCGTGTACACACATCTAAAAAAATCCTGGAATCAATTACGCGGACCTTGGAACACTCACAAAACCCTTACGCCAGACCGTCCGGAGGGTGATTCTTCGATTCCTCGGCAGTAAAACCACTGCCCAGAAACCTGGATGTGGACAAAATCGGGGTATTGGAGATCGAGATTTTGAGAAAAAGTGATCATGCGCTACAAGAACAATCCTTCGACATCTGTGAGGGATATGGCTGAAAAACTTAAATGTTCTCCCAGTCTTGTGCACAAAACCAAACAAGGAATGGACTAAAGACACAAAGTCAGTCAGTTAAAACACGAGCTCGAAGGCTGCACGATTGATGATGTCTGGCTTTAGTGGGTGCATTTTGATGGATTATTTAAATAGAGACTTCAAACAAACCAGGGCAGCAATATTACACCCCAAAGTCTCGCACAGGATGTAAGAAAAAGTACAGGTACAAAAATTATGAAGTTTCCAAAAAATATATGGTTTGGATGGCGATCTGCTCATGGGTACGTCAGAGCAAGGCGTTCTTCATGCAGGGCAACATGAACTCGTCTACATCACGGAGTGCCTTCAAAAACCCCTGTTACCTCTGTACAGATACCATGACATACCCCCGATATTCTGGCCAGATTTGGCGTGGTGCCATTACTCAAAAGCAACCAAAGAATGGTACGGGGAGAACGACGTTCGTTATGTACCCAAGGAAATTAATCCGCCAAACACTCCAAATCTCCGTCCAGTTGAAACATATTGGGCTATTATCAAATACGATCTAACGAAGAAGGCTAAACGCGTCGAGAACATCGAGAACTTCAAGAAAAAATTGAATGAAACAACCAAGAACCGCGTTGATGATCTTGTACAGACCTTGATGGAAGGACTCAAGAAGATGATTCGAGATTTCGCCAATCAAATATTCGAATTAAAAAAAACTGATATATCTAATAAATCTACAATGAATTAAAGTTCCAAACAATATCTTTCTTTTTTTTATATATTATGTAGACTTCATATTTAAAGCATTATTCTTGGGTACAATCTTAACGTGCACACGATTTAAATGTCCTAATTCAAAACCATTTTCAGACGCTTTAGCTTCGACAGAAGATTCAACACATTAAGTTCATTTTTTTTTAAAGAAAATTACATAAATTTGCTCCTAAACTCTTCTAGAATATTACTGTTTAGTGAAAATTCTCTAAATACACTTAATTTTACATAATTTTGCCAGAAATATGACACAAATGTAAAAAAAAACGAATAAAGAACAATCACCCTAATGTGCTTTTCATTGGAAAACATGGTCGATCGATGAAAAATTCAATGGTGAAAAGGTACACTTTTAATTTTTCTGAGAAATTTATAAATTAAAACTTATGAATATGAATGGATTTTCGTTTTATTTGGAGCAAAATTAACGAAAAAAATATGTTTCCATTTAGAGTAGCGAAAAGTTTCCATTTGGAACAGGTTTTGAATTACCTTAATTTAATTTAATTTAAATATTTAACAAAGGGAAAATAATTTTTGATATCTTGAGATATTAGTAACATAAAATTCAATAGTTATATTGATTGACCTCGATTAGCAATGCAATAGCAATCTCAGTATGAAAAATAAGTATTTTTAACAAATTCTTAATCTCCTTTCCATTTACAGTGTGGAGTGTTATAATGAAGTAAAAGTGATTTTAAAAATTTATTTAATGTGTAACGTTTAAATTGCTCTCTCTCTCTCACGTCTTTAAGGAGTTAGGTCTCACAATTTCAATCATCATAAAGATCATAAGCATAGTGTAAATATCGTTCGATAAAATAGGCCCCGCCCCCTACAAGAGTCCTTGTGGTAAATTAACTCAAATATTAAAAAACCTAAGGAAAGAATTTTAATTTGTTTATCTAGTAAATTCTGGAGAAGAATTCAATGTGGATGAAGAATTTATGTGATTGATTTCTGAGTGCTTCATGTAATTCTCTGCGTTGGCCATTAGGTGATTACTGACCTACAATGTTGTCCTGTTCCCAAATTTACCCTAAACATTTGAAATATTGCTGGAATGTTATAAAATTTGCCATCAGGAAAATTGGTCAAAGTAGATTGCTGGAATTGTTGAACAAGCCAAAATTATATAGTTGGAGGCACTTGACAAAAGCAAGTTCCGTTTATACCACGCCCCTTGTTATGTATGTTATTTCCACCGCAAGTCCAAATGGTATATATACAAATTCAACATTAGTTGGGAGAAATTCTAAACAATTGTAAATCATTTGGTGAGTATTTTTAAAAATAATTTAATATGAAAATGTTTTTTTTTGTTCCTTGAGCATGAGTCAAAGAGCATTAGCTGTAAGACGTAAAAGTTCCGGGTATGAATCCCCTTTAATTCATCAGAAATTCTTATTTTAAACCACAGCACACAATAGCATGTATCTCCTCCAAGTACCTTGTAAGACAATAAAAAGATGCATCAGAAAATAATGTTGTGAAAAATCCTCTTTGCCTAAGAAAGCGAAAAAAAGTCTATATCGTCCTGTTAAAATTCAAAACAGGAAACGAGTTTTCACCTATGTTTTTTGTGCTTTTTTGTTCTTGTTCTAGCTCTGTTCATAAAATTTTCTGCCGCCATTAAGTTGAATGAATAAAATGTAGGAAATTTCAGTCTTGAAGAAGAAAGAGCACTTTTAGAGAGCATCTTTTTTCATGCAAAACACTCTCAGGAATAAAATCAATGAATGCGCCTCTTAATATTTAATAGTCCCCTCTTTTAGATGTGTTCGACCCTCCCATTAAAATGTTAGATAAATTCAATACGATAAAAATTTTATTAGAAGCCCCTGAGAACATAAGAGTTCCTTTTTTTATTTTATAATTTTCAATAACAATATTCTTCTTTTTTAGACACCATCATTTGCTTCAATCAAGGAACTTTTGCTCTCTTCGCAATGCCAAATAAAATTTTTACGACAAATCATCGAGGAAATTTTCAGTACACGTCCCCCCATTCTCAAACATCTTTGTCCCTTTAATCCTCAAATTATCTCTAATTGCAATTGCATCCAGAACGTAAAAGACACACAATAAAACATAATTTTCAGGATATAAAACACCAGAGTGGTGAAGTTTAAAGATTCTCTAACACATCTCCGAGTGAAATAATAAAAAAAAGAAGAGAGCCACAGTCTTGAGTGGGTGGCAAGTCAGCTATATCCCTGATGAAAAGAAAACACACGGGGGAAATTGTATTAAGACACTCAATGTAACAATTCAAACAATTTCCTATTATTAACTTTCTAGATTGGTTTCTTTTATTCTTTCTTTCTCACTCTTCTATTCTTCGATTTGCATTTAAATTTAGATTGGAGTCAATTTGCGTGAGAAACATTTTGACTTTCTCTTTTTTTCCCGTTTAATTAGAAAGTATAAACAAAAAAAAAACCTCTGAGGATTTTTAAAATGCAAAAAAAAATAAATTGTTGTAAGTGTATCTGTATTTTGTTAAATAGAGTTAAATATGATAATTTACAGAAAATCCAAAGAGACCAAGCTAGCGAAAGCCGTATCATTTGAATTGTTTGAATTACTATTTGAATTAATTTGAAAAAAAATATTTAAATCAGTAATTCTTCTATTTGCTGTGTTAATACAATAATTACATAATTAAAGCAGCAAAATCCTAACAAACAACATTAGAAACTTTCCTATGCAAGTAGATTTTTATAACTCTATACCAAGTACTTATACTTTTAATTTGAAATTTTAATTCTGAATAAGTTTTTCGTAAAAGGGTCCTAACCGACTAAGACCGATTTTCTAATTCTTTTCGGGAATCTGAGACCTTTCAAATGAATCCAAATTTATCTCAATTAGTTTATAAATATGCTCTTTGGAATTGTTTTTATCGATCGATTTTGAAAAATCAGTCGGTCTAGAGAAACATAGAGACCAATTTAAGCCTATTGGTGCTATGTAGCATTAAACTAAAATACATCAAGGACAAAAAAGATTGTTCAGCCACGAATATTTGCATGCAAAGTGCTCACCCATTACCCTTAATTTTTATCAACTGTTGTATTTCATACCGCTTGATATCCTGAAAACCAGAATCTCGAAAAGTCAAAATCTCCAAAAACCAAAATCGCGAAGAGACAAAAGCTCGAATGGATCAAAAACTGAATGCCAAAAACCCGAAATAGTCGAAATATCGATACGATCGAAATCCCGATTGGATTTAAACTGCGAATAGCTGTAATCCCCGAAAATCCAAAATCCTGAAAAGCCAAAGTTACGGAAAACCAAAATCCCAAAAAGGCAAAATCTCGAATCGTGGGAGTAGTTTGAACACTTTTAAAAATTTAGAATTTTTGCTGTTCCGGGATTTTTGTTGTTCGAGTTTTTGACAATTCGGGATTTTGGTTCTTTCGGAATTTTGGCTTTCAGGATCTTGACGATCCATTCAGGATTTTGACTTTCAGAATTTTGGTCTTTTCGGAATTTAGACTTTTGAGATTTTTACCGAAACCCGTTTTACTATTGGATGATTGCATAAGTTCGTGGGACTTTCTCACACAGATCGTTAAGAGATATCCCGTGGCTTACCTCCACTATTCATGTTTACTTTTTTGCTTACACTGGAAAGATTATAGTATCTTACATCCCTCTAATGCCTAGTATTCTTAAAATAAGTCGATATGTCCTATGGAGGACATTTCCAAAATGTGGAGCAAAAAGGTACATTCGCAGCATTTAATGTTAGGCGAACTTTGGAAAGGTTTAAGTGATGAATTTTCACGGAACAGCATTTTGGGCATTTACTTAGATCAAGTTCTTGCTCTTAGAATGATTAAAAGGTATCTTGGAAAATTTCGAAATAGGAATTTATCCTTTGAAATATAAACTCAAGTTTAAACGGCCTCTTACATTGATGGCAATATTGTGAGTATCCTAGTGGAAGAAAATTTGTCGATAACATTTGAACAGATTGTTAGGATGTTGGAAAATAATAATTCGATCGTATTTCTCTATTCAGAAAAGCTTTGATACGGTTAAAAGCTCAATACATGAGTGTCAAATTTTTTGACTGAAAGGAATAAGGAGAACCGTATAATTGTAGGGAATGTAGCCATTTTTCTCCTGATATGCTGCGATGTAGAAACTTTTCTGGATCGATTGGTGACAGGTGATCAGAAATGGATCTAATACAACAACATCGAGCGGAAAAAATCCTGGGAAAAACAACCAAGATTGCTGTAAAAGCTTATTATAATTATTAAAAGAGTTGCTGTAAATTTGATGAGTTTTTAGGAAAATTAATCACTTTGAGCTACTTTAACGCGTTAAACAATCATAAAAAATAAGCACCGTGACTAATTCATTAGATTTAATGCACCTATTCAATAAAAACTTCCGATTTCGGCCAAAAGAAAGGGCATAATTTTCCAAAATGACAACACTAAATCATGTATCGAATAGCAGACGCTGCCAAAATTACAGGAGTTGCAATAGGAAATTCTCCGGAACCAGGAATATTCTGCAGATATTGACCCTTCAGATTATCATTTGTTTCAATCTCTACAGAATAGTTTGGTGCCCAAAAATATGCACTCATTGGAAGCTGTCTAAAACGACTTGTGAACTTTCTTCAAGAATATAACAGGTTTTTTTTTTTTTTAAATGGGATAGATATGGTTATATATCTTTAGAGGACAAGTGTTAAGATCAAGATCAATGGAGACTATATGTATTCTTGATTATATAAAATTATATTTCTAAAAGAAAATATCAGTTGAAATTTATCTTACGCAGTCCTACGAACTTGTGCAATCATCCAATGCATAAACAATATATACTAAAGATGTGGTCTATTTTCTACCAAGTCGTTAACTAATGGGGCAATTCCATTGAGAAAAATTCCATATTTTTATAATCCTCTATTCGTACAAAAGCTCGCAATAAAGCCTAGTTTTGAATCTGAATATCTCCTTGGCGTTTGGTGGTTTTGATTTAGCTTCTTGGTACAAATGAACGGAGGAAACAACCGAAACCTTGATGAAATCACTGCTAAAGGATATATTTTTTCGTTTCGTATACAAATTGAAGCAGGCAAAGAGATAAGGAGGGAAAATTATAACTAACCATTAGAGTAAGTGTGCCTAATTTCGGCATAGTTGCATGGAAGCGCTAAAGTCTCAAGTTTTAAATGTAATATTTTTAATACAAATTGATTTTTTGCTACTTCTTTATAAGGAATGTTACTTGGAACCTTGTAGAGAGTTTATCGTCTTTATTTTCTCTAAAAACATTCTTAATATATTTTAAAATTAATAAAAATGTAGACATAGCATTGGTTGGCTATTACGGCCACCTTCATTCTCATAGTTCCTTGTCCTACCGGAATTCTCCAATGTCTTTTTCAGATCATCTTGTTCTTGGAAGCGACATTTTTTGTTATTTTTTACATTGTATAAGAGTATGCAAAAACTAAAAATTCATGGAAATTCGAGGAACAAAAACTGTGGTCGAAATTGCAAGCTGGCCGGAATTTGGAACACTTACCCAACCACTTTAAAACAGCAACGATAGGTTTTTTCGACGCAATTTTGACACTCTGCTTGTTTTTATCATAAACTGAAGACATACCGTATCCTAAACACAGATTTTCTCACTGAAAGCACTATTTTCACCTCCAAGGAACCCAAAATTACTTGATTTTCATCTAAAAACACCTTCACTGTGAAATGAAAACAAGTTTTCTTTTATGGAAATTCGCATAGGTGACAACTCACTGGCATGCAAGTGTCAGAAGAAAACTCGAGGTATGGCACTGTTCCCGATAGGAAGGCATAGTCTGAAAAACTGTTCCCAATTTTATTTTTAAGCTTTTATGCAAAAAAGTTCAACCAAATTGAACTCTTTCTCGTAAAAGTACCCTTTTTTCACACGGAGCTTATTTGTAACAAATTTATTGAGAATTTTCTCAATGGAAATGGCCCATAATGCGGATTCAGACCGAATTAAAAAAAAGTTTTTGAGTTAAAAAGACTTCAAATGCAGTTGGCATTTTCAAAGGGACGTGACCTAAAATTTCTTTAAAGTGCAATTATTTCAAAACATACAAAAATATATTTTTGCAAAATAAGGGGTAAAAAGTAAGTTTACTGATGTGTCAAAATATACCAAGTTTTGAGCAAACGATGATATTTAAAACAAAAATAACAATTATAAAAATACTGTTTTTTCTTGTATTGTAAAATTCTTGTATAGAATCAACAATAGGGAAATTCGGAAATCGTCGGGAAGAAACAATCATTTAGGGAAACACATCAACTATCTCCAAAGCTTTCGGCTCGGTCTCCAAGCCTTCATCAGTGCTCAAATCTTCCACTTCGAATCGACTTTGTACTTATTTCTATTTCAAATTTGTCTAAAGCAATTATTTCAGCTACGGGATGACAAACTTTTCCTATACTAAGTACGCATGTTCTTGTTTAATCCTGTTGTCCTAAGTTAGTTGGCCAATATAAATCATTATTAAATTGCAACATCATATCTGAAAACTCACCAATATTTTGGAAAACCCCACTTTTGATTACATGCAACTCAAATTTTCGCTTATTCCCTGGAATTTGCGCTAGTTATTAGTTCGCTTTTTCATTAATTGGAAAAACAATCTACATACAATTTAAACAAATGCCCTAAGGAAATTAAATCTCGTCCAAAAGGCATTGCAGGATCTTCTACATTCAACACAAAGCGCAGTGGCGTTAAAAGCTTGAAACGTTTGCAATGTATAAAATTACCATTAATTAAATTTTTCGGACCAAAAAAAAAACTCATAATAAAATTCCACTTCTTAATCACTGAAATGAAAGAGAATACTTTTGAGTCTTGAACCTTCTGCAGTATTCTTCAACAGTACTTCTGTATTATTTCTGGAGAGAGATCAGTATAAATGAGAAGAGTGAAAAGTGCATTAGATTAAATTTTAATTACTCTGCATTCTCCGAAATCCTCTACACAACTATACCTCCACCTGCTCAGAACACTTTTGCAAGGGTCCAGAATGGGCAGAGGTTTGGTCCAACCTCTGTAAATGAGAGATTTTTGGCAAAAAGACCAGAAAGGTTGGATGAATTTTCAAGTAGAGTGGAAAATCACACTGAAGAGTTCTTTCCCATCTCTTGGGGCTCCTCTTGGTGAGCTCTTTTTAAAGGGGCGGAAAGCAAAAAAAAACCCCTCCAATGTGCAGTTATTTTGAGGTCAAATTCCCAGTCAGTATCTAATTCTGAATTCTCCACAAAACACACTAAATAGGACAACTTTACTTGGGAAACTGAAACTAACCCATTACTCTCCGCACTACACCCTTCACAAAAACTCCACAGATAGTCAATGAACATTCCCCATAGAAGCCAGTAGCTCTTTGGAAAATCACACAATCACAATCCATAAATTCATTCCACATTCTTCGAACGACCGGGAGTTCTCTTATATGGAGCGAATATAGGAAAGAACGGGGATATTTGGACAAATTCTAAATATTTCAAAAAAATATATATTTTTATTTAACACAACACTAAACCTACCAAAACCGGTCAAATTGTCCGGTTTAAAAACTCTTTAAAATTAAGACATATTTAAACGGTACAATGTCGCTATCAAACTTTTTGAATTTCTTAAAATATGCTTGGGGTAAGTGTGCCAAATTCCGGACAGCTTGCAATTCCGGCCACTTTTTTTGTTCCTCGAATTTTCATGAATTTTTAGTTTTTACATACTCCAGATATTATACAATGCAAAAAATAACAAAAAATGTAGTTTCGACAAACGAGATGACGTGAAAAAGACATTGGAAGAATTCCCGAAGGGCAAGGAACTATGAGAATGAAGGTGGCCGAAATAGGGCACCAAAGCTATGTCTACATTTTTATTCATTTTAAGATGTATTAAGAATGATTTTAAAGTAAATAAAGACGATAAACTGTGTACAAGGTTCTAAGTAACACACCTTAAGTAGAAGGAATGAAAAAATCAATTTCTATTAAAGATATAACATTTCAAACCTGAGACTTTGGCGCTTGCATGAACTATGCCGAAATTTGGCACACTTACCCTATATTTTTCAATGTTTAAATTTTAATTTTTTCCTCTTTTCCAAGAAAAAATTTTTGAGTATTCTACCCTACTGCGGTCTGTCATTTGACCTAGCGCTCTAGGAAAAACTACCAAAAACGATCGATAGATTTAGTATTAAAAAATAACCTTAAGGTATTCTGAGTTGAGCATACAAGCATACAAGAATTAAAATTTTTATCAAGATACTTTGATTTCCGAATAGAGGGTAGGGTAAGGGCTCATAATTTTGACCAGTTTCTTATTTTGGACACTTTGAGGATAAAATTGGACACTAAAACTAATTTGATTAAAATTATGTATTTTTATCCCAATATTTGATAAATAATGAATTCTATCTAAATATTTGTTCTTTTTGGAAGATTTTAACACTAAATATGTTAAATTTTGAATAAGATTTGAGTTGAAAATGCTTTGTTAAAAATTCAATGTGAGCAATTGCTTACGAGAAATATGACAGAACTTTGTGTTTACTTCAATCACATTTAGCTGTGGTGAAGTACTAACAATGTTTCTTCGCTTTTTTGAGTGATATTATTGAATATTCATTGAATATTGTGTTGATTCACGTTAATGGTGATATGTACATTTGACCTGAAGTGAGATTTGCCTTGTCAATTAGATTTATCGTGTGAAAAATGGGAAATTTTTTTAAGACATTTACCAGTGAGGTGATACTCCTTATTTTGGACAGGTGTTTTTCTCACGAAATTTCGTAAAATTTTAACTTTTTTTGATGACTAGGTTGGACAAATGACTGGGGAAACAAAGGAGCATCATCTCCACGAAAGAGATGTAGCGAGAAATGCCTTAAAAGGCTCCCGGAAAGGCCAGGGTATGAGCGAATCCGCACGTATTTAGAGTACCGAAGTCAACTCACTTTAATGAATGATATGGAAAGTTTCCAGGCTTCTTGTGACATTCCACGTTTCCCTTACATGAACAGGAATAGGATTTGGTAAGATTGGTTCATGAAATAAAGAACAATGGGCATCCTGTTGAGGCGGAGTAGCTGTCCAAATTTACAGCCAAGTTGTCCAAATTAATAACCAAGTTGTCCAAAATTCGAGTGAAATTCACCACTATATATCAATTCATTTTTAAACATATGAAGACTAATTTTAGTAAAAACAAAGACAATAAACCCTTGCCAAGTTTCTAAGCTACCCTTCTGAAAAGAGAGTAACAAAAAAAGTCAATTAGTATTAAAAATATCGCAATTCAAACTTGGAACATTGATGCTTATAAGCAGGCTGTACAAAATTATGAGCCCTTACCCTATATGCAATATTTCGGACACCTTGAAATATCAGACAATGCAAATAAATTGATTCTAATTATAAAATTTTCTTCAAAAAGAGTGAATAGTGTTTTTCTTTTGAATATTCATTGTGTTTGGAATATTATTAACAAAAAATCATTTCAATTTCGAATATAATTTGACATAAATTTATTTTATTAAAATTTCAGTGCAAAGATGGGTTTATAACAACAGATATTTAGAAGTAATTACTTCTAAATATTTACCAAATGTTATCTTAAATTGTTTTTATAGTGATTGGTTCTTTAGATCTAGAGTGAAACTTCCTAAGAGAATAATTGTTTTTTCGTGTAAAAAATATTAGTTTTTTTAATTCTAGTACAGTTTTAGAATTTAAAAAAAAAGCTTACGAAAAGCAGTTGTACAAAGTCACCCCCGGAGTGCAAAGTCACCCGCAGCTCAGCTTTAACTGGGTTAACAGTTTTCTCGGCTGTTAACCAGTGAGGTTTACAACTTCGTCCAGTTGCTTTTCTTTTCAAAATTGCACAGACTTAGATTTTTTAACTTCTAGGATGTACTATGCTCAAAGGAACATAAAAGCTTAAGATCTACGAACGACAGTACTGTAGAAAGTTTTGAAAGTTCTGTAGAATGTTCCAGAAGGACATAAAGTTAATGTACGATATTTCACACAATATGGACGATATTACATTAAAAAAAACTGAGTAAATTCAATTAGGGTGAAAGGAACACCTATTGCCACTTTAAGAACTCGTGTAGAAAGATTTGAAAAAGTTCCAGAAGGACATAAAATTAATGTACGATATTTCACACCAGGTGGACGATATTACATTTTCAAAGAAAAACTGAGTAAATTCAATTAGGGTGAAAGGAACACCTATTGCCACTTTAAGAACTCGTGTAGAAAGATTTGAAAAAGTTCCAGAAGTGCATCAAATTAATGTACGATATTTCACACAAGGTGGACGATATTACATTTTCAATGAGAAACTGAGTAAATTCAATTAGGGTGAAAGGAACACCTATTGCCACTTTAAGAACTCGTGTAGAAAGATTTGAAAAAGTTCCAGAAGGACATAAAATTAATGTACGATATTTCACACAAGGTGGACGATATTACGTTTTCAAAGAAAAGCTGAGTAAAGTCAATTATTCTTTTTTTTTAAATCTCAAAACCGTTATAGTTTTGTCATAAGTCAAATAAAAATTATTTAAATAAAAAGTGCATTTCAAAGTATTCGCTGTACAAATGATTTCGCATATTCCTATTAGAATTACATATTTAATAACGCGCTTATCGTCTTATTTTTTTTTAATACTAAATGCTTCATTTGAACGTTTTTTCTTTTGTTTTTCAAATGAAAAATAGCAGAAAAATATTATTTTCCTATTAAAACCATCACGAAAATATTCATTACGAACCACAAGATGAAAGCTCATTGAGCTTTTCTTCTATTCAGAAAAAATATATAAAATAATGCGTGATGTGATTTTGCAATGAAGACAGAAGCATAATGAATCTGAGGATAGATGGAGAGAATCGTAATATTGGGAGTTTTTACAATTAAAGATAAAATGAAAGAGAGAGAAATCACTGTCTCAGAGGAGCATTATATTGTTGAAACATGACACGTTCATAATGAGCTTTCTTGAGCTTTTATTATTTTTCTCTCAAAGAAATTTTCTTACTATACTTTTAAATCATTTTTGTGACATATAAAATTAAATTTTCAACTATAGAAATTTGAAGACTGTCGTGACAGCCATGTCCTCTTAAAAGTTCTTGTACTCCAGAAGTCAAAAGCTTCCAAAATATATCTTAGCTCTTATATGTCCCATTAACAGTCTCCAACACAAAAAAAAAAAACAGAATCCTTTCATGCAAATGGATTATGCAGACTGACAAGGAACAAATTGCATCAATTTTATAAATAAATCAAAAATCGTACAAAGTTGCATCTCGAGACGTGCAAAATCTGTCAATCACGCTTGTTCGACAAACTATTCAGCAAATTCTGCTTCTCAAATTCCCAAAACAAATTTATCAGCCTTCTTCAGGACTTTTTTTTCTTTACTCTCCTTCAGCTTACAAACTTTTTCAATTGATTTAACAAGAAAATCGAAAAGTTTCTTCACAAAGTCTATTGTCTCTCCAGGGAGAGATTTCGTGAGTCACGGAACAATTGTCTTCTTACAACAACAAACAAGTTTAAAAAAAAAACAATTTGCAAAAAAGGCAACGTTAAAAAAAACTCAGGAAGAATAAACCATGAAGGTCTATTAATTAAAATAAACCCCAGAATATTATTTTACTCTCTCATCTATTTTCTGCCCATCATTTCCCGTGAAAAAATATTTATATATGATGGGAAATCCAATCTTCAAATAAACATCTCATTAACTGTCGGATAATTCTTCATCATCGCTCAAATTAGGGCACTTTTCGGGGATATTACACAAACAAAGAGAAAAAAAGGATGGAATTTCTATCTCTCTGCAATTTTTGGAGAGAGAGAAAAATACACCTAGAGAGAATGGATGGGAATTTTGGGAAAATTTCACGTATTGCATTAAAATCCATTTAATAAATACCACAGCACTAAACTTTATTCTGATTTTGCCATTGTTACAAGGCGTACCAGCCAACCCACTCAAATCCGGCGCCCTTTTGCATCATGCTCGAGGCACAGAAATGCAAAATAATACTTTAGGGATGTTTCTAGAACAACATCGAAGATTAAATATGAATTTTACAAAGTTCGCAGTAAAAACACCCAACTTGGATTTTCTGTTATTTTGCCCGAATTCAAAGGAATTTTAATTGATAATTAAAGAACCATTAAATACAGGTTCAGATTGGCCGTCAAATCTTTACCGTTTTTTTTTTTCTTAAAATCAAGTTTTTCTTTGAACACAATACTCAAGAAAATATATAAATATGTTGCACTCCCGAAGTGTAGCATTAAATATAAATAATTGAACCAAAGCCCATATACTTGCAAAATCCGGTTCCAACCGGTTGGGCCAACCATGCGGCCATTGTCGTCTTAGCGTCGATTCCAACCTCCGGGATGAAAACGATGGAAAATCCCTTCATTGGTTGTATATTTCGGGACTGTACATATGCACGTAGGTCACTTATATGGGAAGATGGGTATGCTCACAGAGAGAGGTTTGAAAAACCTAGCCAATAAGGCTGTTTTTTTTTTCAATTTTAATTTGCAATTTGGTGACAATTTGCAGAAAAGAATACGCTTTTCGGGATCGGCATCAATAGACAATAGCGGAGACCGGGGTACAATTAGCCAGGGGTAGAATTAGTCCGTGGATTTTTCTCGTTTCTTGTGCATTGAGCAAAGTTTTTTTTTTTTAATGAAAGTGGGCGCACACATACCTATATTCCCAAAAATATTTATAAATCTGATCCTGTTATCCTACAACTTAGAAGCATTTTTATAAAATGGGTGTAAAATTGTAATTTTGTTGTTAAAGGTTTTTGCTCAGTATTTGGTTTTCTGAGTGGCTAGTCAAGATATCACAGTTTTACCTTCTTTCTGGTTCAATAAATCTAATTTAAAGATATTTTTCAGTTGGATAATAATTATCTACTTTTTTATTTAAGATAATAAACACTGAAAGAACCCTCGGGGCAGATATAGCCACTCTTCCGTGACAGGCTAAAACTAGCAATGAATTTTTATTAATACATGGATAAATGTTAGATGAAAAAGTACCTTTGATATTCCTAGCAATATTGTAATATAGATGTGCGATTTGTGAAATAGATTTTTTCAGGATGTTTGCATCAGTTTTTACTCAATTACAAAAATTTGTTTAAAAACTCAGCTAAAGTCTTTTGCTTTAGGTTTTTGGTTACATATTTAACATCAATAAGCTTCAGTCTATCAAATGAAACAATATTTAGTATCGCCAGTTCGAGGTATTTCACTGAGTGAGTGAGAGAAATCCGAAAAAAGTTAAAATAACATTCCAGAAATGTTTATTTTACCCTGCATTATTGATCCGAAATCGGTGTAAATATTATGCTTTTAGGTGTATGAGGGGTTAAAGTTACCCTTTTTCGTATTAATTTTACCCTTAGAAAGATGTAAAATTAACATTAAATGTTGATATATTTTTACACCCAAAAAGTGTTAAAGTTATGAGGAAAAAATGTTAATCGCACTCCCGTTTTTCTCTCAGTGTTGTAATTCGCGAAAAAAAGCTTCATTTGCTCCCTATTCCTGGTTCAATTGTTCGTCACAATATTTTTATAGTATGTTTTTTTTTTAATTCCCAATTAGAAAGCTTACTTTCACATTTCTGAACTAATCGAAACAAAATTAATTTCCAAAATATGGCCACGGAAATTCTGAACCGGTTCATTATCGGTTCAAAAGCTATTGGAACCGGTTCAGTTTTATCGAAAATTCCAAGACCTTTCCAACGAAAAATAACATAATATACCATTTGGTTAAGAAATACGCTCTCTAGAGGTTTTTTTGTGTTTGAGCTTGAAAACCCGTTATTAGGAAGGATTCAATGGTATTTTCGTCTAAGAGCGAAATGTCCGCCTGGGTAATCATTTGGTTAAAAAACATAGTTTTATAGAAGGCGAGGGGAGGGGGGAAATGAGGGGCATGTTAACGATCCTTGGGTCGACTTATGGGGGGGGTCCCCCGAAGGTCCCAAGTCGCTATCTCTAACCGTTTGGCCACTAGAGCTGACGACAAACGGAAGGAAAGACTGACAAACAGCGTGACGACAGTAAAAATTAATCTTGTTAAAATTTTGTCCAAAGAATGTTATTTGCCAATTTGGCAAAACTTGTTTCTCACATTCTGTATGGAAAAAAACATAGTTCTAACGAACTTTCCTTATTAATTTGGCAAAATTTAATTTTCAGAGTAAATTGAACGATTGTTACACGTACTTTTCAATTTATCGTTATATTTCATGAGTGAATGACAAGTTGTGATTCTACTTTTCTTATCAAGTTCAGCAAACGAAATACTTAAAATCGTTCTAATACGATCTCTTACACAAATGACCTCCTATATTGAACAAAAAAAAGATTGTCATGAATATAACCTAAAATTAATTTTAACACAAAAAACACATACTCGAATTTCTGTCATCAAACATATTTGCAAAATATTGTTTAAAAAGAAAGCCTTGGACAAAATTAATCTTTAAATGTTTTATTTTTAAATATTAAAAAAAAACTTGAACTGGTAAAAATAAAAATGGGTGCTTATTCAAAAAGATAAGCTGCAGATTAGCTTCAGATCAAAAGATTAGCTTCAGATGCCCTTGAAGTGAAACTTAAATTTCAATTCGCTTTAAAAGTAAGGTTATGGAGAAAGAATTTTCGTTCTTTCTGCTAAAATTTAAAAAGAAAATTATATGAAGAAATATTTGTCTATGAGCTCAACAAACGAATTCTGTTTTATTCTACTTAGATTCAGACTGATCCTTAAGAATATGAAACCTGTAAAATTCAGCAGTAAATGGTAAACGCTCCATCCCGTCTATGTTTTTTTTTATGTTAAATGAACTAAGTTAGACCCAACCTAACCTTACACTTGACATAACTTCTAATACAATGCCCGCTTTCTAATCCGGATCGCCGTAATCCGGACAAGTTCACGACGGTTACATTTAAAATACTTTTGAGGTTTTGTATGCATGTGTGTTCCAGCAATGAAAATGAACTATCCTGTGATGCTTTTTATTTAATAAATGAAGTAAGGGAAGAGCACCCCAGATCGGAATGTTAAGAGACATTCTCGATATTTAGTTGAAAATATAAGACTCAAAATACTATTTGGTATTTTTGTATATGCTAATTGGTATATTAGTGATCCATTTAACTATATCTGTGTATTTGAATTTTTAATTTTTACAAAAAATAATAAAAATTAGGTGTAATTGCAAACTTGCGATCTGTACCTCGGATCGTCACGAATTCAATCAGGTGTCTCATGGAAATTTAATTTTATAAATTAAATCAGAGCTAATGCAGTACATTCTTGTAAGAGTTAAATGGTAAAATGTAGCTAATAATTTTTAAAAATTCATTTGGTTTGGAACAACAATATGGTAATAACCTGACGATCCGAGAAACACTGCCGATCGCTGGTACTCTTCCCTTATAATAGAATAGACTTCCCTAGTAAAAAAAAATTGAACTGGTAAAAATAAAAATGGGTGCTTATTAAAAAAAAAGATTAGCCACAGATTAGCTTCAGATCAAAAGATTAGCTTCAAATGCCCTTGAAGTGAATCTTGAATTTCAAGTTGTTTTAAAAGTAAGGTTATGGAGAAAGAATTTTCGTTCTTTCTGCTAAAATTTAAAAGGAAAATTATATGAAGAGAAAAAGAGTGAAATATTTGTCTATGAGCTCAACAAACAAATTCTATTTTATTCTACTTAAGACTTTAACTAATCCTTAAGAATATCTAACCTGTAAAATTCAGCAGTAAATTGTAAACGCTCCACCCCGTGTTTTTTTTTAGGATAAATGTACAGTAAACTCTCTCTCAATCGGGCATATGAGACAAAATGTCATCCAAATTATCGAGAGATTCGGGCATCAAAGTCAGTGTAAATTGCACAAAAAGTTCTGAATTTGAACAAATTTGCTTTAAAATAAAACTTGAAAATTGTCAACAAAATTTTGCGCCCAATTGAAAAATAGCCGATTGATTGAGAGTCTACTGTATTAGGTTAGACTCAACCTAACCTTACATTTGACATAACTTCTAATTACCCTAAAATTAGAAAATTCCTAACTGCCTCAACAGTTATGAAGAGGTATTTCTCGTGTCTAAAATTATTTTTACGAACCTTCGGTTATGGTAATTTATCTTTAACTTTAATCTATGTATCCTGAAATGATCAACTCTGCTACTGCACAATTTTCTCCTGAGAAAGTTGCAATTTCTTGTGCAACACGAAACGAAAGCTTTTGCATTCTCCCATCCCCAGCATCATATTGTCTTCCTCCAGGCCCCAGAAGCTCCGAGCAGGAGGCGGAAAAGGTGAAGTGTGATACGGAGAAGTTCACAGAGGAAGACCATTTCTTCCCTTGAATTTCCCAGAACACGGAAAACCGACTGTGTCTCCGACTCCGACAAAGTGAACACAAGATTGCAA
This sequence comes from Phlebotomus papatasi, assembly GCF_024763615.1. Taxonomy (NCBI): domain Eukaryota; kingdom Metazoa; phylum Arthropoda; class Insecta; order Diptera; family Psychodidae; genus Phlebotomus; species Phlebotomus papatasi. The sequence continues at coordinate 21,606,856 of NC_077224.1, forward strand.
GAGAGGAGGAACCAAAAATGGGAAAATGGGTTAGTAAATGAGAATTTATCTCATTTACATTGTTGTAAATAGGAAGAAAATAGAAACTTGGAGCCCTTGGAGCCAGGTGAGACTGGAGTACATTTTTTCAATTGCAGGATTATAATAAATCTCTGAGAGAGTTTTTGAACAAGAAACTTAAGTGATTCTTTTTTTTATTGGGGAAAACCACCCAACAATTGCACTAAAAAGTTTTTCAATAAACTTCTTTTGTATCCTGACCAAAAAAATGCAGGAACTTTAGATTGGGCAAAATTTGGGGATTAGGAGAAGAGTTTACGTGGAATTATTTAAGCAGTTGGGATGAAGAGAATTATCAATTTTTTTAAGCACTAACCTGGCCAAATGCTTCGAACCAGACGCCCCCATCTTGCTCTTCCCGCTCAGGAGACTCCGTCGTCCGGAAGACCAGAATATTGTCATTCTGGAAGTTCCTCTCGCAATGCTGCGTTGCAGCATTCTGCTTCAGCACTTTACTAACATTCTCACTCATTTTGCACCACAATTCACTCACTAAATTCACAGAAAAACACTTATTTGTCCGGGGATGCCGCCAAAGCTTCGGACACAGATGCTTCTGCCAAAAAAAATCAATCAATTCAGTTGAATTTAATCAACCAACTTCTTAAAAATGTACTTACAAGTTCACAAAAGACTTTCCCCACACTCCTCATGAAATAACACAAAGAAAATCGCGAGAAAATTCACGAAAAACAACGCGTGGTCCACCTAAACAAACTTTCACTTTTTGAGGTTATGTCGCTGACTGTCAAATCCATTTTGCCGCCTTCACTACCCGGAACTCCCAGAATTTTCGGACTTTCCCAGAAGATTAAAAGAAAACCCATTTGGAGATTTTTTCTGCGGACTTTTATTTCTCACACAAGCCTACTAATCTACTTGGGGACTTTTTTCTGTGGATTTTTGTTTCCAGGTGCCAGGGGACGATTGTTTTGTGCCTGCTGACGATTGCCTTGTCCATCTCGACGTCCGGAAAATGCATTGTTCCTGTTCTGCTGGTTCCTTCCACGCTGATTCTGCCCACCGCGGTTCTGTTTATTCATCTCCTGGCGATTTCTTGTCTTTTGCTGTGAAGGAATTAAATGGAAATGGAAAATTAAGACGGGAAATTGAACATTTGATGCTCATGAATGTTACCTGGACATCTTCCTTCACCATATCGATCACCTCATCAGGAATACGGAGGTATTTGATTGTACTGCCTCTGATATAGCACTCTGGCATCCTCCAGAACCTATCACCATCCTGAAAAAGCCGTAAAATTCAGCAGGAACAACATTTAAGAAACCAGTGAGAAAGAATGCTTACTTTAGAAGTGCAAATGACCTCTCGGAGATTAATATTCATCCAGGTATCGCAGCTGACCAAGTGTCCATTGTATGTCTCGCCGTTCTTCAGCTCCACGAGCTGGAAAATCAAGATTTTCTCAATAATCTTCAAGGATTCCTAAGTAAACGTTTGGTACTCACCATGGGATGACTCTGAGCAGTTTTTAGAAGAGACAGAGGGAGCTGGAAGAGAGATTATCCATTTAATAGATTCTTTAAGAGGTATTCTACAAATTACCTTACCATTTTATTAATTTTTTGTACGAATTTCTATTAAAATGATAAAGTTTTCTTTTTGTTTACAAAAACACAAATTTCTTTCACTCTTCCTAGGGAGACTGTGAAGAAAATCACAGCTTTAGTAATCAATGTGAAAAATTCAGTAGCTTTTTACAGAGGCTTAGGAAGTATTTGGTATTACTAATTTTTTCACATTGAATTAACAATAGGGTGTTTTGTCTAAAAAGCAAGACAGTTTGGAAAGGGAGCCGAAGCAGTGTGGAATGTGAGACACTTCCCTTAAAACATGATAATAAATCAATTAAATAATATTTTAATTCTCAATCAAAAGACTATTACACTCGACACGTCGACACCTTCGTTATCCGGCTGACTGTGGGACAAAATGACATTTAGGTTTTTTGAATGATCAACGGTTTTTTTTATATTTTGTGCTTTGTGAATTTATTTTCTGTCTGACGAAGAACAAGAGAATTTTCTTCATGGTGTGCTTATGTTTAATTTTTTGTTACAATTATGTATTAAAACTTCGATACAATGTTAATAATACTTTAATTCACTCTGGACAAACTTCATGTTTAGTGAAAATAATTTTGAATACATCAACCGCCAGTGTTTGGCAGCTGTCACCCGGATAACGAAGTGCCGGATAACGAAGAGCTGAGTGTAATCCTAATTTTGTGATTAATGAAGAACTCAAAAACGTAAAAGGCGTTAATTTACAATTTAAGAGTGACTTTCGAAATGAATTTGAAAAATGTATTGCATGCATGTCATTCATAACCTTTGAAAGTTGTCATTTCCACTCTTTCTTATGGAAGTTACTAGGTAAATATCAAAGTATTTGACGTGAATTTTCAGTAAAATATTTGAGTTATTAATAAGTGCGTAGTGAAAAACGAAGGAAATATATTCATTGACAAGGTAAATAAGAAATATTTGTAAAATATTCAAGGTAAAAGGGAGAGAAGTGGTTTAATTTGATATCTCGTGAAAAGCACCTTTTATTTAATGTTGGACAAAGTATTTTTGATGTCTCTTCATGATTTCAGTGAATGAATTTGTATTTCTTGTGAAGTTAAATTATGGCAACAAAGAAGAAAAAGATCCTTAATTATCCGGTAGAACAATTGCAACACGCAATAGAAGCTGTTAAGAAGGGTATGTCCTTGAGAAAGGCTGCCAAAGCTTTCCAGGTCCCGAAGTCCACTTTGTTTAATAGAGTGATTGGCAAATTTTCTGGAGAAAAACAGATAGGAGCACTTGCAGTACTCTCCAAGCAAGTGGAAAAGGATCTGGTGGATTGGTTAGTGGAATGTGCTGAAAAGTGGCATCCAATTACTAAGGTGCAATTGCTGGACAGCGTTGAGTTCCTGTGTAAAAGGATGAAGTTGGAGAACGTTTTCACTGAGGGACGTCCAGGGACTTCATGGTACTTAGGATTCCTCAAGCCAAGCGTCATCCGGAAATAAAGGAGAGGATGGCAGAAAGCATGACGATCCAACGTGCAAGTATCACACAGGAGAAGATCAACAACTGGTTTTCCAAAGTTCAAAAATATTTGGAAGAGAAGAATTTGTTACATATTCATCCCTCCAGAATTTACAATTGCGATGAATCTAGGTTTTTCCTCTCCTCAGACATAACAAGGTTCTAGCTAAAAGGAGACAACGCGTCGTTGGGAACATAATCAATAGTAATTCACGCAAAGAATGTTTAACAGTTTTGTTTACTCTTTCTGCCGATGGTGACATGCCTCCGCCAATGATTGAATACAAATTTAAGCGACTCCCTGTTCATATAGCCGAAAAGATGCCAGAAGGTTGGGCCACAGACAAATCGGACAGCGGTTGGATGACAGGCAAACTATTTTATGAATTCATTGCTAATGTGTTCTACAAATGGCTAGTCAAAAGAAACACAGAATTCCCTGTGATTTTGTACCTTGACGGGCATTCTTCTCATTTGACAATGGAATTGTCAGATTTCTGCAAAGAAAAGAAAATTGAGATAATTTGTCTTCCTCCGAATGCCACTCACCTCGTCCAACCACTCGACACAGCATTTTTTCATCCTTTGAAAGAGATGTTTAAACGTTGTGTTACAGATTGGCGTCTGAGAAATCAAGGGCAGGTAATGAAGCCGCCTGAGTTTGGAAACGTTCTAGCAAGAGCTGTTAGCATGCTCGATGTCAAGAAGATAGCTGCCAATGGTTTCAGGGGGTGTGGATTGGTTCCATTTGATTGCACAGCGCTTAATTAGAATAAAATATTGAAGACCCATAAGAGTACAAATCAAATTATCCCTTCAGGACTGGACTTTACTCTATTTGTGGCTGTGCTCGAAAGACGCCTCCCACCTCTTGTTCAACAGAAATTTTTTGAAGACAGAGAAAAATCAGAATGGACAGGAGATGTTGAGTACGCACACCACTTTTATTTTTGGCAATACCTAAAAAATCAGGTTGAGATTGGGACTATACCAAACATGCCATATATTATACTGGCTTTGACGAAAGACTTGAAGACAATCTAGATCCTCTTGATTCTATTATCAGTACTGCAGGAGACCAGAACTTTGAAATCTTCCTACAAGAGCATCATGAAATTCAGACCCAGGATGATTCTGACTTTGTCTCCGGAGTTTCCCATTTTGAAATTGAACCCATTGAAAATGGGCAAGTAGTTTCCCTGGCGCCAGACAGTTAAATGAAAATGAAATGAAAAGGACATGAAAAATACTAAAACCTATTTTGATTAATAAAATTAAAATTAAAACGTATAAAAGATTGGTGCTATTCATTTTGTCCACCTTTCCAAATATTTTTGTCCAACTTTCCAAAATATTGTCCATCTTTTCAAAGTGTGTTATTTTTTAATTTCCGTGAATTTTCCGATTATTCGGTAGCAATATTTAATAACAACTGTTAAGATTCTGTTAAAATATATTTGTCAATGAATCCCATGTCCCATGATACAAAAAAAATGGTAAAAAATAATTATTTATTTAGTTTAAAATTGCGTTTGAAATTGATTTTTTTCTTAAGTGTCTCGCTTTCCACCATTCACCCTAATAATACAATGTTTACTCAGTTTACGCATGAATATCAAAGATTCCTTTTAATATTTTCCAAATTTCATTGAATAATAATAAAAAATATTCTATAAAGAATCTCAACGACCACAAAACCATCAGGATTACTCTGAAAAAAAAGGCTTTTCGGAAAAGGCCTTTTCGGAATAACTCCACGATGGTGGCGCCGCTGCCGTCAAACTGACAGTCTGTGAAGTAATTTTTATGTGAAAAAAGAATATGAAATAGAAATTGCCTTATTTCAAGTGAAAATCGTAGTGTTTTATTCCAAAAAAGTGCTCCAATTTGTCAACAGGAACCCCACAATGGCGAGTACATCGAGGTAATTATCTTCCAGGATGCTATTGCGTGGAAATTTAGGAAAATTTTCGAGACATTGAGAACGCCATTGAATTGCAATGGTGGTGGATTTTTTTATTGGCAATTTCCCACGAATTGCATAAATTTTTTAAGTGTTTTTCAACACCTGGAATTTTCCAGTGGCCTCCGTGGTCACTGCGTCACACTGCACCAGCTGTTAAACAACTTTTTTTCCCTGGCAGGTGCGACATATCCAACAAAGTGGTGTGCTATGCGCATCCGGAAGCGCCCCTAATTGAGGATTACAGGGCTGGGGATATGATCTGTTCAGAGTGTGGGCTAGTGGTGGGGGACAGGGTGATTGACGTGGGCTCAGAGTGGCGCACATTCAGCAATGAGAAGTCTGGGGTTGATCCCAGCAGAGTGGGAGGTCCAGAGAATCCGCTGCTGAGTGGAGGAGACCTCTCCACGATGATTGGACCAGGAACAGGACCAGCATCCTTCGACGCATTTGGAAGTAAGTCCACTTTTTTTACTATTTCTTTTTTTTTAAGGACCTTGACGATAGAAATTCTAAGGAGTAATCTTCAATCTTGCAAGAATTTTATTATTTTTGAACAATTAAATACAAATTGTTCAATTAAAAAGGTTCATAAATATTTCAATGTGATAGGAAAAAATAAAATTGGCAATTTGTGGCAATGGGAAACGAGAGGCAACTTTCTAGAGCGGCAAAAATGAAAGTGAAATTTAAGAATTATCCCGCAAAAAAAATTTCAAGGTGAATGTTTTCGTGAATTTTCTGTAAACCCGGTTTACCGCTTCCCAGATGATTGGAGGATTCCAAGACCTTTCCAACGAACCCAAACTTGTCCAAATCGGTTGGAAAATACGCTCCCTGGAGACTTTTTGACCCAGAAAAGCGATTAGCGCCTGTAATCTAGGCAAAACCATTTTTTTCGATCTTTAAGCGTCTATAGCTCCGATTCTACTAAATCCATTTAATTTTGTATTATAAGAAAGTTGTAGACATTCAAATGGGAGACACTTCTCCCCATAGCAAAAGAAAGCGGAATAGGAATAACAAGCGAAAAATTCCTCGGAATTTTCCAGTATCTTTCCTTGAAAAAATCCATAGGTATTTTTCATAATAGGATCCAAGGAAATTCCCATGGATTTATAGAGGATTTTTTGTTTGGAATATATCCATGGAATGTTCGTAGAAGTTATGTGGATTTTTCCACCTAAATATAATGGAGAAAAAAACGAAGCTTCCCATAGCAAAATTCCGCGGAAATTCCAGTGGAAAACTAGCGTCCAAATTGCAAAAATCCGCGTAATTTGACGCAAAAATTCCACTAAGTTTTCCATGGAATTTGGAGCCGGAACTTCCATTAGAATCATAGCTCTCCATGGAATTTCAAATACGATATGCTGGAATTCCAGCGTTAAATTCCGCGGTGTTTCGCGAAAGATTTATATGGAAACTCACACGTGAAACTTCCGCGGGATAAGCTGGAAAAATCATATGGAAATTTCCACTATCTTTCCACAGGCTTTCCCATGGTTCTTTCCACTTTTTTTCTCGAATGTCAAACAAATAAAATGGTGTTGACAACGTGGATAATTTATTTCCAAACCTTCCGCAAACATTTTTAGTGACTCCTGCGACGAATTATAATATAATTAATTATGCGACACTGCGTTTCGTGTAGATAATAGTGAAGTGATTACATTAAAAATGTCGCCAACCTAAAATAAAACTGTTTTTATATCATTATAATATCTATTTTATGAAAAAAATTTTTTTTTATAAAATAGTTTTTTATTATCTAAAGTGGTAATTCGTTATCGCTGGTTCAGTAAAACTTATTAAAATTCCCGTGATCTTTGCTATTTCTTTAATATTCGGAAGTAAAATCACGAGAATTCCGCGGAATTTTGCTATAGGGCAAAGGAATTGTCTTTTTGATATCTTTGTCGGAAGATCCGCTAAAAATCCGCGTGGAGTTCCCTGGATTTTACCGTTCAAAATCCGCGTAATCTTCCGAGATGGAATTTGACGCTAAATTTGTTCCTAGTGTTCCAGAGGCATTTGTAGAACCATGTATAGAACCGTCTAATAAGAAATATCCGCGAGTTTCCATGATATTTTCTCTGACCAATATTTCCACGTCCTTTTCCTTAAGCGGTATAATCGGCAGTCAGCCCTTTAAAAATTCGGAAAAATCCTCTTTATTTCCACGAAATTCTCCGTGGAAATTTGCATTCAACGGCCTTAGAGGCTTCTGTTGTTTAATATTACGGAATTCCACGACTTTTCCAGTGGTTTTTTAAAAATATTTTTCTTCAAAATAATTCCTAAAATTGATTAAAAATAGTGTGGAATTTTCATAGAGAATTTCCACAAAAAAACATCCATAAATAAATGGACGATCAGTGCCAATTGGCAACTTGGAACTTGGAGAGTATTCATCCTAAAGAGTATTCATGGTAAAGGATTTTTGACGGAATTTCGAACATCACAAATGTGTTTTAATTAATGCTTAAATTTCTCTGCAGTTCCTTAAATACAAAACACTCTGTAGCAACTTTTTTTCTTCTGTTTTGATATGTAACATTTACTCGGCAAACTTCCCCATAGCAAACGGATGCGGAGATTCCATTGTAAATTTATCGTCAAACTCCGCTCATTTCCATGGAATTTGACGCTAAATTTCCACAGTATTCCATGGCATCTTTCCTAGAAGAACCCATGGAAATTGTGCATTTCATGGAAAATTCGAACAACATCCAATGAAAATCCAACGTTATTTTCTAATGGAAGTCCATGGAAGATTTGTATGGAAAATCTAATGTGAAACGTCCACAATTCCACAAGTTTTTCCGTGGATTTTACTGCAACACGCCCCTTTTTTGTAGGAAAATTCCTGCTTTGACATAAAGTTACTTAGATGTATTAACTCTAGATACATGAAAACAATAGTCCTACAATTTAATGCTGAACTACTTAAAAAACTGATTTTTATTAACAATGCAAAAATAACCACTTCGTCGCCACTTTTTACCACTTTTCGCCAGTTTTGTAACCACTTCTCGCCACCCACTTGAAATGTCCGAAATCGATTTTTTTAGGCAATGTTATGAAAAGAATACATTCAGCATTTCTTTTTCCTCATGATCACCTTATTTATTACTCACTTTAAATTATTTTTCTTTACTTTTATTTGAGAAATCAAATTACCATTTTTTAACACTTTTCGCCATGCCTCATTTTTATATAAAAATAATGTAAAATGAAATATTAATTAATTAAATACAAATTTCATGTATTCCACAAGTGTAATTAAATATTCAATCGACAAATTATTGATCCTAAAAGGTATTTTTAGCTTGATGAAAATTTGATGACACTTAGTATATTTGGTCAGAAATATTGGATTCGATGCACTTGCTTAAAATATTACTCCAAAAAATGCTCAAATCGTAAATTCTAAACGAATAATTATTATTTTTCGACTTTATACGTAGCAGCAGTAAAAATACAAATAACTTTGTGGCTCATTTATTTCATTAATCGTGAAAAATAGCGATTTCAATATAGGTGGCAAAAAGTGGGGCACTGGCGAGAAGTGGTGATTCCACCCTAGCTAGTGAAAAAATAAAATATCCATATTGACAAATTTTGCCCCAGTCTAAAGGGTCGAAAATTAGTTTGAGACGTAAAGCATTTGCTCCTTAGAACTTCTATCGTCAAGTCCTTCCTAGGAAATGTGATGCATGTTCTCAAAATGGGAAATCATAAAACCCGCACAGCTTCCAAGTATCAGAATCGTCGTACAATGAGCAGTTCAGATCGTGCCTTGATCGCTGCCTTCAAGGAGATCTCCACAATGGCTGACAGAATAAATCTGCCCAAGACAATTGTGGACAGAGCCAATAATCTCTTCAAGCAGGTGCACGATGGTAAGAACCTCAAGGGACGTTCCAATGATGCCAAAGCGTCAGCCTGTCTGTACATTGCGTGCAGGCAGGAGGGCGTTCCGCGGACATTCAAGGAGATCTGTGCTGTTAGTAAGATCAGTAAGAAGGAGATTGGGAGGTGTTTCAAGCTAACTCTCAAGGCTCTGGCCACTTCGGTGGATCTGATCACAACGGCGGACTTTATGTCGCGCTTCTGCTCGAATCTCGATCTGCCGAATATGGTACAGCGAGCTGCTACGCATATTGCTCGTAAGGCTGTCGAGATGGACATTGTGCCGGGCAGATCGCCTATTTCCGTTGCTGCTGCTGCCATCTACATGGCATCGCAGGCGTCGGAGCACAAGAAGAGCCAGAAGGAGATTGGGGACATTGCTGGAGTGGCTGATGTCACCATCAGGCAATCCTACAAACTCATGTACCCGCACGCTGTGAAGCTCTTCCCTGAGGACTTCCGCTTCACCACGCCCATCGATCAGCTGCCTCAGATGTAGGCGGACGGAGAGTGAGAGAGACAGCAAGAGAGAGAGAGAGAGGGAGGGAGGACCAAGGCATCCTCGTGGCAGGTTAATATTGTACAATTTATTTACACACTGCAATATTCTCTAAAATTCGTCTTTATTGTTTTCTTTCTTCTTTTCCTTCCTTTCGAGATATTTCGCGATATATGTAATTTAATTTTTTTTTTTGCAACTTGACTTAAACATTCTTTAATTGATGGATTCGATTGGAAAACAGTGAATTTTATTTACAAAAAAAAGTACAAGGTATTCTTGGTAAAGTTTTTGTAAGTGAGTAACTTTTTAGAAGGAAGCAAATACTAGGGTAAAATGACGTAATTTGGAACAAGTTACAATTTGGGACATTTGGGATTTTCTCACCGTTTCAGAGATTCAAAAGGGAGAAAAGCTGTTCCTTTTGTTCTTAATCGTCTTTTTCTTCTATTTCGCGGTCTGAAACAATGAGAAAATCTCAAATGTCCCAAATTGTAAATGGTTCCAAATTACCTAATTTTACCCTAATATTTTTTAAACTATCAATAAATATTATCAATAAATATTTTTAATAATCTTCTTTTTTTTTATTTTTTGAAGATTTAAAATAAAAATCTGCAAAAATCTAGAAGAAAACATTGGTAGTTTTAGTTTATTTTGGTTATTGAGTGCAGTAGGGCGATTCTGCAGCAATATGACAATGTCATATGACAAATTTTCATGATAAATTCAGAAACAGAATAACATTAGAGCCTAGTGAGCAACGAATAGCCATTGGAAAGAGCCCTATGAAGCTCTTAGTAACTGACATAAATTGGTTATATCAGTTAGTTCTTTCGAATTAACTACTCAAAAAAATTTTAAATTTGTCATATGACTTTGTCATACACTGAGAGAAACCCGAAAAAGTCAAAATGTCATTCTGGAAATGTTAATTTTACCCTGCTGCATTGATCCGAAATCGGTGTAAATATTACACTTTTTAGGTGTATTATGGGTTAAAGTTACCCTTTTTCATGTTAATTTTACCCTTAAAAAGGTGTAACATTAACAAGTGTTAAAGTTCTGAGGAAAAAAAATCGCGCCCTCTTTTTTTCTCAGTGTACTGTTATAGATTTCCCCAGCAGGAAATATTTCCTTTTTTAAGTTTCTTACTTGGCATCTAAAATCCGAAATAAAGTAATTTCGAAAGGCAAAATAAAATGTCTAAATGATTTTTGTTATGAAGCATAATCTCATTTTCTAGTATTTTTTGGTTAGAATATTTTTTTCACATCGAGTGAGTTTTATTTGTTTTTTTGATATTTAATTAAAAAAATACACAAAAAATTCCGAAGGGGGCGCGGCCTAAAATTACATGATAATTTATTTCAAAAACAGGAAAATATTCCAGAAGCTTGCAGCCATGTATTTTTTTAAATTATTTTTTTTATTAATCAAGAAATTGAGCAGTTTTTAACTTCATTCTAAAAATAAAATTAATTTTTTTTAAAGTTATTTTAACCCTATTTTCTAGCGATTTTTTTTATATTCCTGTCTTGAAGATACAGACATTTCTAAAGAAAACATGGCTTAAATTATTTATTTACAAGAAAAAAAAATAATTTCAAGATTTGCAATTCTCGAATGAATTTAGAAATACGTAAATTTTTTTTTTAATTTTATTTTCCTAAAAAGTCTCAAAAACTTTATAACTTTGATGCACATAGATGGCATGCTAAATAGCTGTCATAATCTTTTTAAATTTTTAGAGTGAAAAAATATTTAAATTGCTTTTTTTAGGTTTTTTTTTGTTAATTTTGCAATATGAAGTTATGCTAAAATCAAACTTTCATTTGGAATATTTGGAAGAAAAGGGATGTCATAGCGTCCCAGGCTTTGCGAAGTGCTCGTACTTGTGACTTAGATGCTATCCCTCAAAAATACTTTCCCATCATTCATCGTTTACCGGTTTTCAACCGGTAAACGGTATTGTAAATCACTCGAAAGATCCCACAAAATACTTTTAAAAATAATAAAATTGATTTTAGTACAAAAATTACTTATCGGTTCATTACCAGTTCACAACCGATTTGAATGGATTTATAAATCACTCAAAACTTTACCCAAAATAACTTAGGACTAATATAATTGAATTTCGAATAAAAATTAGTTATCGGTTATGAACCGGTTTGTGTACTTTCTTGAAGTTCATGACCGGTTCAAAACGTTCAAAAACAATTGGAACCGGCTTAGTTTTGTCGGAAATTCCAAGACTTTTCCAGCGAGCCCAAACATGACTCCATTCGCCTGATAAATGCGCTCTCTTGAACCTTTTTAACCTTTGACCTTGAAAAATCGTTATTAGAAATGATTCAACGGTATTTTCGTATATGGACGAAATCTCCGCCTGGATAATCTCTAAAACATATCCAAAAAATGAAGAAAAAAATCGGAAGGGGAGGAGTGAGGAGAAAATGAGAAGCATGTTAACGATTCTTCGGTCGACTTATGGGGGGGTCCCCCGAAGGTTCCAAGTCGCTATCTCTTACCGTTCGGCCTCTAAAGCTGGCGACAGCCGGACGGACAGACGGACAAACAGCGTAACGACATTTCTCACTTAGGGAAAGAAATTCACATTATACGAAGGCATGAACGTTCGAAGAGAGAGTACTTTCCCCTATTAATCTGTAGAAAACTAATCCCAAAATATGAACATTCTATCTCAAGTATTTCTGGTACATTGACTGAATGGGTTAAATAGCTTTTGAGGTTAGATTTAAGATAACCTTAAAATCTTCTCGTATAATTTATTGGGTAAATAAGAGAATAAGATCCATTATTTCATTCTTCCCAGAAAAAATGATCAACAATGGGCCTCAATTTCTTTTGTGACATATAGGTAAACTCAAAAAGTTCCAGATTATTTTAGGCTTAACCTCAAAAATCCGTTACGTATTTTTTGGAGCAGAATTTCTTAATCTACTATGCAGATAAATTCTTAGAAATTGCCCCTATAATTTACGTTTAAGGGGCATATTTTCCCTATATTTTTAATGTCAAATTCTAACCTCAAAAACATTACAGAGGCTTGGTGATTTAAAGTAAATACAGTAGAACCCCGCTATAGGTCATCGTTCTATAGTCCCCAATTTATCGACCGTTGATATCAAAACACTGATTTTAAGTTAGGTTATGTTTTTTAGTACGCGACATGCAATGTTGTCATAATTATTTTAATATTTTTGGCAAACTTTATTGAGTAGTTGTGATAATTGTGATCCATAATGAAGAGAGCGAGGTCAAATACCACAATTGCAAAGAAAGTGGAAGCCGTCGAGCAATTTCAATACTAAAAATCGTTGATAATTTTGAAAAATGACATGGACTATAGTGCGACCCAAGTGTCAAATCTGGAACCAAATATGGACTAAAGCGAGGCTCTACTGTATTTCCGGAAATATTTATGAAAATCTGATATCAAAAAATTTTGATTTGTTTTTTTTTTTAACGAAAAGTAAAGCAGTTTGCACATTTTCCTTAATGAATTTGTATTTTTTTAGGTTAGCCCTTAACATAACCTCAAACTGTATAATAACCTCTTTACACGAAATGAGAAAATTTAGCCCAATGTTTCACTTCCAGGGATGTTTTCCATAAAATTTACTCAAGGAAATTGAATAATTTTTGTGGATAATCAATTACTCAAATACAAAAATGCCACTGAATACTTTAAATATTTTTTAAAAAATGGCTAAAGGAGACAACAAACGATAAGAAAGAGTTCAAGAGGTTTTTTCAATTGAAACCTCCATTCTCTATTTTATCAAATTTCTTTTTGTGATTTTATTCTTTAGGAAAGGTTAACAAACCTTCGGGAAAATCACATTGAAAGGAGAAAAAATTGCATTTAAACTCAGAATTGAATTTCCAATCGAATCCATTGATATTGAAATGTTTATCGAGTTTTATTTAATTAGAAGATATGAAACACCTTTTTTTACACTTACTTTCCTCTTTGAATTGAAAATTAAAAAAGAAAAAGAAAGAGAAAATTGAAAAATTGTGCGTATGTGTGTGTAAATGAGGCCTTAAATTCCTTTTGTTTTTTTTTAGATGTCTGTTATTTCCGTGAAAAGATAAATAAACCAATTTAAAAAAAGAAATATTCGTATACGTCTTGTGTTTGTGAAAGAGCGAAAATTTGGTGTTTTTTTTTAGGATCAATTGAGCACTATTAGAAGCTCTGTTAATTTTTTTCTTGTTCTTAGGTTGTCTTTTTTTATTATTAAAAAAAAGTAGAGAATCTAATGGTGATTGAAAGTATTTAATTTTGATAATAAATTCTTTATTTAATTGCCTTTCAATGACCATCAGAATTTTTAGGACAATCTCTAAGAACTTTCCTAGATTTTATATTATAAAATAATTTTTAAAAAAAAGAATGAGCAGAGAAAAAATGAAGGAAGAAAAATCTGTGAAAAATTGTTCAACATGATAATCATTGAATAAATAAGTGAGGAATGGAAATGCATTTATATAAATTTTCTTATTCACTAGAAAAAATCCTACTAAAATGCTCTTCTAAATATTTCTTTATCGATTTTCGATATAAATATCAAATTGCAAAATTCCCAATCGTACAACTTTTATACAAAAAAAAATGGAGAATTATTTTATTTGTCTTGTGAATATTTTGTGTAAAGTACGAGTAAGAAATTTCTTTTTTTTTTGCACAATTTCTTCACCACTTACTTTTGACTAGTTTGATTTCATCTTTTGGTGGCTTTTCCTTCTCCCCTCGCGCCCCCTTAAAACCCTTTTAAATGGGATCATTTTGCTGGCGAGTGCTGCAGTATTTGTCTGACATAAGAGTTAGAATCTGCTCGAGTTTTGCATGGCGCTCCTTTGCAGGAGTCTGGGCACCTTTGCTGCCCCACAGGAACTTCATGTGGAACTCAGTTCTGCCACGGAAATCAAAGTTAAGAGCTTCCTTGAAAAAAAAAAACTAATGAGAAATGGGTTATGTTACCTGAAAGAATCCTCGAGGAGTTCATCCAGTCGAATGCTAGAATCATTGAGGATCATTTGGGCATTTCTGCGATAAGTTGGGAGGTTTTTGGCAAAATTTCGGGCAGAATCGAGATGAGCACTGAAGATTGAGAGACCAAAGTCACTTGCTGAACTCTCCCAAGGAGCAATGCAAGCATTAATCAAAGGGGAAGACGTTGCACTGGATCCTATAAGACAAATTAGTACAAGGAACAGGTAAGGGAAAAAATTAACGAAAATACTTTTGACGTTTAACTCAACGAAACAAGTGTCTGATATATATTTTTTTAAATTATTGTCTTAATTTCTTAGAAAATATTAAAACGATAAAAATATTTCCGATGTTTGCTACATTTTTACAGATAACTAAAACAAATGAACTGAGAAGGAAACTGCATTTTTGACGTTTAATTTAACGAAAAGTCTGGTCTTTTGGTTAAACATTTTATATAAAAAGTTTTAAGCCAGAGGGCGTGCAAGAACCGTTGAAACCGAATAAACGTCAAATGAAACATGTACGTTAATGGTCAAACGCTGCCAGAACAAACTTATTTTGACGTTTATTCGGTTTCAACGGTTCTTGCACACCTCCGTTTTAGGGCAGAATCACATTGACAGTAAAATGCTCACCGTCAAAGCCCTCACCGTATTTCGTTGATTTACGCATTTTCATTGTAATTTTTACGCAAATTCTCAATTACCGTATTACCTTATCTCATACTCGGTGGCACTAGGTGAAAATAATATAAGAAAATTGAAGAAATAAAACGAAAATGCGATAAACGGTGAGCAAAAAAACTTTCCGAAGAACTGTAGCAAAAAAAAACCTACAGTTTTTTTTTGCTTACCGTTTATCGCATTTTCGCTTTATTTATTCAATTTTCTTATACTATTTTCACCTAGTGCCACCGAGTATGAGACAAGGTAATATCGTAATGGAAAATTTGCGTAAGAATTGCAATGAAAATGCGTAAATCAACGAAATACGGTGAGGGCTTTGACGGTGACGGTGAGCATTTTACTGTCAATGTGATTCTGCCCTTAAGCTAAATTATGTAGTCTAGAAACAACGCCACGTTAGAATGCTTAATTTCAATCTATTTTAATTGTTTTTTAATATTCTCAAAATTTAACGAAAATATTTTTGACGTATAACTCAACGAAACGTGAAAAGTCTGATAATTTTTTTTTATTAAATTATTGTCTTCATTTCTTAGAAAATATTAAAACAATAAAAATATTACCGATATTTGCTATATTTTTACAGATAATTAAAATAATGAACTGAGAAGGAAACAGCATTTTTGACGTTTAATTTAACAAAAAGCCTGGTCTTTTGGTTAAACATTTCATATAGAACGTTTTATTTAAGCTAAATTATGTTGTCTAGAAACAACACCACGTTAGAATGATTAATTTCAATCTGTTTTAAATTCTTTGTTTAAATATATTTAAATTATAAAAATCCTTTTGACATTTATTTGAACGAAACATGAAATCTTTTTTTTAATATTGTTTTCGTCTCTTGACAAGTATTAAAACAAAAATATTTCCGAACTCTGCAAAATTTTTTATAGAAAACTGAACGAGCAGTAAGAACAGAAAAGTAAACAGACATTTTTTGACGTTTAATTGAACGAAAGGTGTAGCCTTTCGACCAAATATTTTACTTTAATACATTTGAATTTTTTTCAATTGTTTTTCACGCTTAACTGAACGAAACTTGAAGCTTCTGGCATTTATTTCTTGTCTCAATCATTTGGAAAATATTAAAGCAAACAAAACTATATCCTTGCTTTGCAAGACTTTTACAGACAATGAAAATAGAGTACTGTCAAGGCTATAGCAATTTTTGACATCTAATTGAACGAAAAAGGTGTAGTCTTTTGACCAATCATTTCATATACAACGTTTTATTTAACTAAAATAAGTCCAGAAATAATATCGCGCCAAAGTAATTATTTTCAATGTATTTTTTAAATTTTATAAGTTCAAAATTTTACGTAAAATCCTTTTGACGTTTAACTTAACGAAACTTGAAGTATCTGGTATTTTTCTCTATTTTTTTTGTTTTCGTCTCTTGTCAAATATTAAAACGAACAAAACTGTTTCCGTACGTTTCAATGTTCTTGCCGTTCTTGCATACAACTCAACGAAAAGAGAAAACTGATAAGTAAAAATCAAACCTTTGACATGTAACTGAACGAAAAATGCAGCCTCTCGATTAAACACTTTTATAACGCGGATATATGAAGAATATAACTTATTAAATATTATCGTATTAAGATTCATTGTATTAAATATCGAAAACTTGACGAAGTAGGCTTGCATATTAATTTATAGTGTTTCATATTTTTGATATTTTTTTTTTAACAAAAACCAAGAATGGAAGTCCTTTATGCGATAAATTATGCTTTACAACGAAAAGCTAGTAAAATGCTACTTAACGAAAACAATGACACAGTTTAAAATTATCATATTTTACACAATCGTCTATCTTTAATTTACATACAAGTAAAACAATTAACTTTCATTCAGTTTGCATTTCGTTAATATCTTCAAACTAACATACACAGATCTTAAGGAGTTCGTTAAATGGGAACTGTCTTTGTACTAAGCATTCCCAGAGTGTGCTACTTGTTTTCTAGACTTATCATTTCTTTGTAAATATCTTCCTAATTAGAAAGTAAATAACTTTGACGAAAAGTTTTGAATCATTTTAGACAATCATGCTTCACAAACGAAAGCAATTCTTTTTCGTCAATTTTTTTTTACTTTTTTGACTGGACGAAAAATTATTTTAAATCATTAAATCGAAAGCTTCATAGGGAGTCAATCCTTTTCTTCAGTTTTTGACGTGTAACTGAACGAAAAATTATTTCAAACTATTAAATCGAAAGCTTTATGGGGAATCAATCCTTTTCATCAAGTTTTTCACGTTTAACTGGATGAAAATTTACTAAATCAAAAGCTTCATAGGGAGCCAATCCTTTTCGTCTGTATTTTACTGGACGAAAAACTATTTCAAACTATTAAATCAAAGGCTCCATGGGGAAACTCAATCCTTTTCGTCAAGTTTTTCACATTTAACTGGATGAAAAATTGTTAAATCGAAGGCTTCATTGGGAAATTCAATCCTTTTCATCAATTTTTGACGTTTGACTGGACGAAAAATTATTTTAAACTATTAAAACGAAGGCTTCATCGGAAATGTCAATCCTTTTCGTTAAGTTTTTCATGTTAATTTGAATAAGAAAATAAATCAAAGGCTCATAGAACAGTTTTTACGCTTTACTGGACGAAAGTCAATCCTTTTCGTCAACTTTTTCACGTTTAACTGGATGAAAATTTATTAAATCAAAAGCTTCATGGGAAGTCAATCCTTTTCGTCAAGTTTTTCACATTTAAGTGGACGAAAAATTATTTCAAACTATTAAATCGAAGGGTCCATGGGGAAAGTCAATCCTTTTCGTCAAATTTTTCACGTTTAAGTGGACGAAAAATTATTTCAAACTATTAAATCGAAGGGTCCATGGGGAAAGTCAATCCTTTTCGTCAAATTTTTCACATTTAACTGGATGAAATTTTATTAAATCAAGACTCCATGGGGAATTAATCCTTTTCGTTAAGTTTTTGTTTCTGACTGGATGAAAATGTTTTTAATCGAAAGCTTCATCGGGAAAAGTCAATCCTTTTCGTCAAGGTTTTCACGTTTAACTGGACGAAAAATTATTTCAATAAATCGAATGCTTCATGGGGAAAGTCAATCCTTTTCGTCAATTTTTTCACGTTTAACTAGATGAAAAATTATTAAATCAAAGGCTCAATGGGGAATCAATCCTTTTCTTCAATTTTTGACGTTTAACTGGATGAAAAATTATTTCGAACTATTAAATCGAAGGCTTCATGGGGAAATCAGTCCTTTTCGTCAAGTTTTTCACGTTTAACTGAAGAAAAATTATTAAATCAAAGGCTTCATGGGTAATTAATGCTTTTCGTGAGTTTTTGACACTTAACTGGACGAAAAATTATTTCAAGCCATTAAATCAAGACTCCATGGGCAAAGTCTATCATTTTCGTCAAGTTTTTCACGTTTAACTGGATGAAAATTTACTAAACCAAAGGCTTCATGAGGAAATCAATCCTTTTCGTCAAGTTTTTGACACTTAACTGGACGAAAAATTATTTCAAACTATTAAATCAAAGGCTCCATGAGGAAATGAGGAAATCAACTCTTTTCGTCAAGTTTTTGACGTTTAACTGGACGAAAAATTATTTGAAGAGAGAGAAAATAACTTACCGATAACTTCCTCGAGCCTCCTGTCTTTCAGTAGAACGTAGGGCAGCAGATGGGGTAGGCAAGTATTGGGCGCCTGAGGATTCGATGCGTCATTCATGCTTTTCAGCGTCGGCCTCAGCTTGGCTTCGAACGTAAAGGCGCTCTCTGTGAAATGCTGCCTCAGGGAATGCCAGATGCTGTCCATCTTCTGCACCTGGGGCATGCATAGTCCCAGCATAATTCCGCAAAACCCAAAGAGATTTCCCATGGCTGTTTTTGTGTCCAACGCCACTAGAATCCATTTATTGAGCACTTCCGTGCGTTCCTCGTCGGACGAGCACGTGAGAATTGTGACAGCCACCAGAAGCTTGAGACATTCCGTTCGCTCGATCAGATCTTGGCGGAATTGCTTCCCTTGGGGCAGAGTAATCATCTCTAGACCAATGCAGTCGAGACCCCTGGGTCCGGTGACCTGTTCCTCCCCGAGGATGAGCTTAATGTCTGCTCTGGTGAGATGATTGGCCAGGATTGTTGGTCCATTCTCCGCCAGCATCATCCGGAAGGTGTCTAGGGCTGCAGTATCCAGGGGTTTATTGTCCACGGCGGGCAGCAGAAGTGTCTCAAAAGCCTCAATGTCAAATCTCGAGAGTGGATGAATCTTGGGTATCTCCATGGCCAGGAGAGATTCCTCCGCGGCAATCGGATCCATCTCCATGTAGCACTTGAGCGTTACGGAGGATGCAGAGTTGGGAATGAATCGGGGATTCCGAATGACAACTCCACGGTGCTGCACCAAATCCACTGATACACTATCTCCAGCAACTGAGCTCTGGGCAGAATCTCCTGATCCATTCCCGGAATCTGAGCCACTGGCATGGTACGATGGATGACGATAGAGAGGACGCTGGAGTTCCGGAGGTGGCTCCTTGAGCCCTCTGGCGGGTTTCGGTGGTGGACTTGGAGCTGTGTTCTCCTTCTCCTCCACCGGAGACACCTTCTGCTCCAGGCACGGCGAGAGACTCTTGTCACAGCTGATTGTCCTGGGGAATGTTGAAGATATATTCCGAGGCTTCTCCTCTACAGATCTCGACATCAAATTGCCTCCATCTTCCGATGATCCCGATCCTCCTGATCCATTTATTACCCCATCGGCGCTTCCGTACTTCTCCTGCTTCTGGACAGCATTCGGCTGAATGGGAGTCAGACTCTGGGATCTCTGCTTCTTCGTCGGCAGCCTCGGTGGGACGTCCCTCTTAGTCCTGGGAGGCGACGATACCGGACTTCGATGATTCCCCACTTGCTGATTGTAGGGATTGTACCTGCATCCAGGATTCGGAGCCGGTGCCACCAATGGACTTCCAGGAGCCACCGGACTAGCATACTTAGCCACATAGAAAGACAGAGGATACAGACGATTGCAAGGAAACTGAATCCTAGCTCCCGACGCTGCAGAAACAGCCTTTCCGGAACCCACGTAAAAAGTTATCAAGTCTGCCACAGTATCATACGCATCATCCTCAAATTGATACTGAAATCTCTCGTAGACAGTATCCTTCTGAATGGTAACTTTATTAATGACAAAGTGGAGGACACTGGACTTTGTCCGGCAAGTGAGGACAAAGTTTCCAGGCTGGGAAGCACAATCGCGAATCAAGAAATCACCATCTTTCTTCACAATTTCTTCGGCTCTCTGCCGAGGAATAGGACCATGGTACCAAGCATGGGAACGCAAATCTCGAGAATCCAGAGACAATTCCCACTCCAAGGCCTTCTTAAGTTGAATACTCTCAGCTTCCTTGTCCTAGAAAAAGTGGGAAGGCGCGTAATTTAAAAATTGCAACGGAAATCCTTTGACGTTTAACTGAACGAAAACATGAAATCTTCAGATTTTGGATTTTTTAATGTCTGTTTCACTTGAGACTTCACCCTTATTACTTTTTATAAAAGAATTATTGTTACTTAATTGACGGAGAACTTTCTTTTCATTTGACGTTTAACTGAACGAAGACATGAAATCTTCTGATTTTGGATTTTTTAATGTCTGATTCACTTGAGACTTCACCATTATTACTTTTTATAAAAGAATTATTGTTACTTAATTGACGGAGAACTTTCTTTTCTTTTGACGTTTAACTGAATGAAAACATGAAATCTCCAGATTCTGGATCATTGTATGTCTGATTCACTTGAGACTTGATCATTACTACAACCAATAAAAAAATTATTGTTACTTAATTGACGGAGAACTTTCTTTTCGTTTTTGACGTTTAACTGAACGAAAACATGAAATCTTCAGATTTTGGATCATTGAATGTCTGATTCACTTGAGACTTAACCATTATTACCACCATTAAAAGAATTATTGTTACTTAATTGACGGAGAACTTTGTTTTCTTTTGACGTTTAACTGAACGAAAACAAGAAATCTTCAGATTTTGGATCATTGAATGTCTGATTCACTTGAGACTTGACTATTACTACATTTTGTAAATGAATTATGGTACTTAATTGACGGAGAACTTTCTTTTCTTTGGGCGTTTAACTGAACGAAAAGAGAGAAAATACTCGTGGATTTGTATTCGATTTCTATTTGCTATCTCTCTGACTTGGAAATATATTAAATAAAAGTTTCCTATTTGTGGCTTGATTAAAAACCTAACGAAAATAGAAGTAAAAAAAATACAATATTTTTTTATGTTTGACTTAACGAAAAGTGAATACTTCCTTATATTATATATTGTGATACTCTTTTCACTTAGTCAATAAACAAATCCAACAAAAACATCAATTTACAAAAAATTGTCAGATAAGTGAATGAAGATAATTTTACAAAACTGACAAACAGGAAAACCACACTGTAAATTTAAATTAAATATTCATTGAGTTCTTTTTCCATTCATATTAAAAAAAACTTAATAATTTTGTATCGATATCTAATTTCATAAAGGCTTCGTCTTTATAAATGATTAATGTTGTCTAGTCCTGTTTATCGCTCTTCGTTCAATTTTGATATTTTCGTTCATTTTATTTCTACTAAGGGAAGTGTACCACGGATCGGAATGTTAAGAGACGTGCTCCATATTTAGTTGAATATATGAGTTCCAAAACACTATTTTGTATCTTTTTACATGCCAATTGATATATTAGTGATCCATTTAACTATTTTCTTGTATTAACGCTTTTGCTAATTACGGAAATTAATAATATATAGGTGAAATTGTAAGGATGCAATGTGTTCCGCGGATCGGAAGGCACTTAATCAGGTGTTCCACGGATCGGAAGGGCGTGAGCCACGGATCGGCAGATGTTTTTGATGAGGATTCTCCTGCTTTCTTGGCATCTAAATCACTCTACAAGGCTCCATTGAAGCTTCTTTGTCATCCTTACACTGTGCACTGTGTATTCACATGATACAACTTCTAAAATTGTTGAATTTAATGAAACTTTCACTGGTAAATTTTTCTATCACAACAAAAACATGTAATAATGGCTGTGAAGATGACAGCTGAGTGCGCTGAGCGCAATTTTCCACGAAAAAAATGTGTCGATTCGAGGAACAGATGAAAGAAAACGTACTTGTTCGCAAAAAATAATTTATTTTCAATATTCCTTGCCGAAATAATTAAAAAAGTGTATTGATAGTGAAATTAGAGTCACTGAATATTCATTTTTTAATTAAAACAGATTTGTAAATCATTTTAATCAAACCTAATTCCTCATATTCTTGCAGACGAATTCTCGCGTGAAATATTAAGAAAGTGATGAATGGCGGATTTTTTGCTAAGACTCTGATACAGTGATTCAATAAATTAGGTAAATAATAGCAATTTTGTTTGAAACTCGACGAGAAAATTGGTTCTGTAGATTAAATATGAACTAACGTGATGTATATTGCTAAAGAAAATTACTAAAATACAGTGAATAATTTTCAAAAGTACATTTAATTTTGGGGTGCCGATACGCGGGACAACCTTCCGATCCGAGGAACACTGACGATCGCTGGTACATTTACCTTATTTTAAATAAATAAATTTTTGATTATTTGTAATTTTATGTGCTTCTTCAGCATTTTGAACAGAAAACTTCCACGAATGTCGACGTACGATTTCTTAAGGAAAATGTCACTTTCGTTAAGTTTGTTTTACTAGTCAGAAATTAAAAAACACACACACAGAATACCAATATAAATAATTGCAATCAAGCATTGTTTTTGCTACTTTATATTTTTCATTTTTTTGTTTCAATTTCATGTTTTCGTTCGGTTTTTTTTTACAGAGTGAACAGGAGAATCCGGGGCCGATTACATAAAATTCACGCAGGTTTTCAATATTTATATTGCTAAAGTGGTTCGATCAATGTTTTTTTTTTTGGGAATCAATCCTTTTCGTCAGTTTTTGACGTTTAACTGGACGAAAAATTATTTCAAACTATTAAATCGAAAACCTCATGGGCAAAGTCAATCATTTTCATGAAGTTTTTTATGTTTAACTGAATAAAAAATTATTTTTTTTCACTTAGTAATAAACAAATTCAATAAAAAATCAATTTTCAAAAAATTGGCAGTAACCTAAGTGAACGAAGATAATTTTTAAAAAAATGGCAAACGGGAAAATCACATTGTTAATTTAAATTAAATATTCGTTAAGTTCTTTTTTCCATGTATTAACCCTCCATTAACAAAAAACTTAATAATTTTGTCTCGATATCTAATTATTATTATTTATAATGGTTTCGTCTTTATAAATAATTAAATAATTAATTAATTTTGTCTAGTTCTGATTTTCGCTCTTCGTTTAATTCGTTCAGTTTATTTCTACTATTTAAATAAATAAATTTTTGATTATTTGTAATTTTATTTGCTTTTTCGGCATTCTGGACAGGAAAACTTTCACGAATGTCAACGTACGATTTCTCTAGGAAAATGTCACTTTCGTTAAGTTTGTTTTACTATAGTCAGAATTAACAAAAACACAGAATATCAATATAAATAATTGTAATCAGACATTGTTTTTGCAACTTTATATTTTTAGTTTTTGTTTCAATTTCACGTTTTCGTTCAGTTTCGTTCACAGAGAGAACGGGGGAAACCGTATTTACGTAGATTTTCAAAAACATGATATTTATATTTCTAAAGTGATTTGTTCAATGTTTTTTTTTTGAGTTTTTTTCTAAGGCAGATTTATAACATTCTTTTATTTAATTTTCAATCCGGGTTTTCCGGGTCAAAAATTCAGTTTTGAAGGAAATTGCCTACAGAAACGTCAAAATTCTGTCAAATATGAAATTTTTGACAAAAATTGTTCCTAAAGGCCTCTACAAATTGTAAGTAATTTTCTCCAAAAATTGCATTTTTGACAGAATTTTGACGTTTGCACCTACAGTAGTGCAGATGTTTTCCTTCAAGAAAGTCATTTTTGGCGAAAATTGTTCCTAAGGGCAACGACACATTGTGAAAAATTTTCTTCAAATTAGCATTTTTGACAGAATTTTGACGTTTGCACTTTTAGTAGTGCAGACGTTTTCCTTCAAGAAAGCAATTTTTGACGAAAATTGTTCCTAAAGGCAACGACACATTGAGAAAAATTTTCTTCAAAATTTGCTTTTTTGACAGAATTTTGACGTTTGCACCCTTTGCACCTTTAGTAGTGCAGGCGTTTTCCTTCAAGAAAGTCACTTTTGACGAAAATTGTTCCTAAAGACGTCTACACATTGGGAGCAATTTTCGTCAAAAATTGCGTTTTTGACAGAAATTTTACATTTCCCCCTACAACGCTGCAGGGAATTTCCTTCAAAAAAGCAATTTTTGACAAAAATTTCTTCCAATGTGTAGAGGCCATTAAGGCCTCTACGCATTGAGAACATTTTTCTTCAAAAATTGCATTTTTGACAGAATTTTGACGTTTGCACCTACAGTAATGCAGATGTTTTCCTTCAAGAAAGCAATTTTTGACGAAACCTTATTAGTAGTAGTATTAGTAGTTTGCACCTTATTAGTAGTGCAGACGTTTTAATTCAAAAGGCAATTTTTGACGATAAACGCTTCCATTGTGTAGAGACCATAATAAGAAAGGCCTTAAAATATCTGTTTCGATTGAAATCACTCACCATTCTGCTTTATTTATCCTCCAAAAAAACTGATTTGAGGCTCCTCTGCTAGTTTCACGGTCTCTAAATCCTTTGTCCTTCTGGCTTGTTGAATTCCCGTCCGAAAATCTTCAGTAAATCATTTTGAGCACCAACTGAGAAGTTTTATATGAGAAAACGCCCTAAAAATGGCCTCAACATCCCCGAAAAAAAAATCACTGAAACTCCTGGCAATTCTCCACAAAATCAGGCCTAAATATTTCCTTCACTTCTCAGGATGAGAATGAGTCGCCGTATGCATTAAGTAATTTCACGGTTCTGTTGCTTCAACAATGAACTTTTTACGGACGAAAGGGAATGGAGAAGAGGGATGATTTTACTAAACACGTCACCCTCTGGAATTCCCCGGAAGTGTACAACCAAATAAAAAAAAACTACAATACACACTCGACTGAGGCTCAGTAGAAACTCCCTGACCGGAGAAACATGAGATTTTGGGCAAATATCACAGAAATCTCAACACTTTCACTGAAACTTCCACTCAATGGCACTTCACTAGGATATTGGAGACATTTTTCTGCACAAAACTACTCCAAAAAGCTCAATTAAACATCCTGAAAAAGGATATAGAAAAGTGAAACATGGAAAAACTGCCCTTTCTCTGGATTTTCTCTATTGATCCGCAAGAACAATCGTGCGCAAACTCATCCTATACTCCTGCTTTCATCCTTTTTTTTTGTTCCGAAAAAACTTCCTTACACACACGCCCCTTTATTGATGGCAAAAAATTGGTGAGACAATGATATTTTCTTTTCCTTCACTAAACTATAAAAGGCCAAAAGAAAAAAGACTCTCGATCTCTTCCTTAAAAACGACACATTTTGCAAAATATCCGTGAAATATAAAATATCTCTCTAACACTTTAATTCTTCGCCACAAAAAGGCGCTATAAAATACCAAAATTAAAAGGGCGAATTCATCCCTAATTTTGTCCCAAAATCCAATCTTGCTCTCCTCTGGTATCGATTGTTGGCTCTGCACAGAAAAAAAACCACCAAAGAAATATTCTTAATTCACAAATTCCAAAGCAAAAATATTCTTGCTTCAATTTAATTTTTAGTGTTTTATGTACTACTTTCCCCTTCAGAGTCCAATTAATCAATGAAAAGCAATGAGCAAACATCATCTTCCCATGAAATTGCTCTTGAGCCCAAGGAGGGAGTCTCTCTCTTTCTCTTTTTCACTTTATTCCCTGTTTTTCTCAAGCACATGGTGGAGGTCGTTGGTGTTTTGTCTTTCTCTCCAGAGGTACTTGAACTCAATTTACAACCAAATTACAACAAATGGTGCCGGGCTGAGCAGCTGGGATATTAGGAAGTGTCACAAGGAGGCCCAAAAAGGGACAAAAAGGGCTCAGTTAAACTCATAAAATGCCTCTCAAAATACTTACGAGGCTTTAAAATTCAATAAGATATTGGAAAATTGCTGAGAAAGGCTCAAAGTTCAATAAAAGTGTCTTATGGCCTCTACACACTAGAGAAATTTATGTCCATATTGAAGCAAATTGCCTACACTTCTGTAGAAAAAAATCGTTAAATATGTACATAAATTTCCTTAAGGCCTTTACACATTGGGAGCAATTTTCGTCAAAAATTGCATTTTTGAAGCAAATTGTCTGCACTGCTGTAGGTGGAAACGTCAAAATTCCGTGAAAATGCAATTTTTGACGAAAACTGCTCCCAATGTGTAGAGGCCCTTATAGTGTAGATGCCATTAAGGCCTCAAGAAATTGTGAGGAATTTCTATAAAAATGAAGCATTTTACTGGCCTCTACACACTAGAGAAATTTATGTCCATATTGAAAAAAATTGCCTACCCTTCTGTAGGAAAAATCGTCAAAAATGGACATAATTTTTTTAAGGCAGATTTTAAGAAGAAAATTGTCTGCACTGCTGAGGTGAAAACGTCAAAATTCTGTCAAAATGCGATTTTTGACGTAAATTGCTCTCAATGTGTAGAGGCCTTTAGATTGTAGAGGCCATTAAGGCCTCAAGACATTGTGAGGATTTTTTATCAAAATAAAGCATTTGGATGCGATTTACGTACACTTAATGGCCCCTACACACTAGATAAATTTATGTCCACATTGATGCAAATTCCCTACGCTTGTGTAAGAAAAACTCTTCAATATACACATAAAATTCTCAAGAGTGTAGAGGCCATAAAGGCTTCTACATATTGGAAGCAGTTTTTGTCAAAAATGTCTTTCTTGAAGAAAATTGTCTGAAATCCTGTAGGTGGAAACGTAAAAATTCTGTCAAAAATACAATTTTTGACGAAAATTGCTGCCAATGTGTAGAGGCCATAATGGTCTATACACACTAGTAGAAATTTCTTTTAAAAAATGCATGTTTAAATTAAATTTCCCCCATATTTGTAGGCAGAAACGTCAGATTTTTTTTAAAAAAAGGTCATTTTTGACGAATATTGCTTCTAGTGTGTAGACACCATAAGTGACCAAATTACTTAAAAACGCTTTATTTTGACGAAAACATATCACATTGTAAGAAATTTTCGTCAAAATAGAGCATTTGCATGTTGGATCAAAATTATACATTTTGACAATTACTTCTCACAATTTGCAGGTGCCATTATCTACTTCACCAAGGTGTTTACACATTTATCAGAAAATTTGTCAAAATTGAGCATGAAAAAATGCTACTGTAAAGAAAAAAAACATACTTATAGCATGTACACACTAGAAGAAATAATCGTCAAAAATTGTTTTTTTTTTAATTTTGACGTTTCTGAACACAATGATAGAGGAAACTTACTTTAAAAAGCATTTTTTAAAGCAACTGCTCCTAGTGTGTAGAGGCCTTTACAAATTGCTGAAAATTTTTGACAAAAAACCTACAATAAAAATAATTTCACAATTCCACGTAAGCCGATGTGACTCCATTTTGACTATAAATTCTTACAACGAGGCTATTATTAATTTCACCAAGGTGTCTTTATGCATTTTAAGAGAATTTTGTCAAAATTTAGCTTCAAAATATATTTTTGAAAAAAATGCCCACATTGGTAAAAACTTTTGACAAAAATCTAGATTTTTGAAGAAAATTCGTCAAAATTGAGCACCAAAAAATGCTTTTAAAAAAATGCCTACACATTAGTGAAAATTTATGAAAAAAAAATCCTAGAATAAATTAATTTCATATAAACACATCAAAATACACAATTTTGACTATAATTTCTTACAATGAGGCCAATATTCACTTCACCAAGGTGTCTTTATGCATTTATAAGGGAATTTTGTCAAAATTAGCCTTCAAAATATGTTTTTAAAAAAAATTGACCATTCATTGATAAAAACTTGACAAAAATCTAGATTTTTGAAGAAAATTCGTCAAAATTGAGCACCAAAAAATGCTCTTCAAAAGAAAAAAAATGTCTACTCATTAGTGAAAATTTATGACAAAAAACCTAGAATACATTAATTTCACATTTGCACACAAACCACATTAAAATACGCCGTTTTGACATTTTGTAATTATTTACAATGAGGCCATTATTCACTTCACCAAGGTGTATTTATGCATTTATAAGAGAATTTTGTCAAAATTTACCTTCAAAATATGTTTCTAAATAAAATTAACCATACATTGATAAAAACTTTTGACAAAAAATCTAAATTTTTGAAGAAAATTTGTCAATAGTGTGCAGATAATTTCTTGAAAAATCACTCTCATTCAAGGTATTTCTCATCAAAGATTTAAAGGCCTCTACACATTGAAAGCAATTTTCGTCAAAAATTGCATTTTTGAAAGAATTTTGACGTTTGCACCTATAATTGTGCAGACGTTTTCCTTCAAGCAATTTTTGACGAAAATGTTTCAATTTCATGTTTTCGTTCATTTTTTTTTAACAGACTGAACAGGGAAAACCGGGGCCGATTACACAAAATTTAGGTAGATTTTCAAAAGCATGATTATATTTCTAAAGTGATTCGCTCAATGCTTTTTTCCATTTTTTCTAAGGCAAATTTATAACATTCTATTATTTAATTTTGTTCCCGATCCCGATTAATTCCGGGTTTTCCCTGTTAAAGTCCTCTACACATTAGAAGCAAATTGCGTCAAAAATTGCGTTTCGAAGGAGATTGCCTACAGAAACGTCAAAATTCTGTCAGATATGAAATTTTTGACGGAAATTGTTCGTAAAGGCGGCCTCTACAAATTGGGAATAATTTTTTTTCAAAAATTGCATTTTTGACAGAATTTTGACGTTTGCACCTACAGTAGTGCCAATGATTTCTTCAAAAAAGAAATTGTTGACGAAAACTGCTCTGAGAACTGCTATACAAAATATATCAGTCACTTTTTACAGAATTTTTTAAAGAAACTTCTGTCGAAATGAGCATAAAAGTGTTGCTTAAAAACTGCCTACACGTTAATGATGGGAATTTTTGACAAAATGCTGGATTTTTTTAGTAGAAAATTTGCCTAATGAATAGGCAAATCATTATTCAATTCGAGGTATTTTTATCAAAAATTATACTTAAAAAATGACCTGCTACATAAAACACATCAAAACCATTTTTGACACAGTTTTTGAAGAAAATTATGTCAAAATGCGCAGAAAAGTGTTCTTGATAAAGAAGCCTAAACATTAATCTTGAGAAAATGTTAAAATTTTGGAAAAAATTGAACTAGTTTGTAGGAAATGTCTTTAAAAATGATTATCCAGGATTCGAGATTGTTTTTCCAATTCGATTTAGAGATTGAATCACAGATTTTTCGATCAAAATTTCCAAAAAAAAATACAAAATAGGAGTATTTTTCTAAAGATACTATTTCTATGTGTAACTCGACCAGGCTTTGGAGCAATATTTCACCCTATTCTTCCTCTAGAAATTGTTGGAAGTTATTCAATTTTGTTGGAAGTTATTCAAATTTCTGTTTATTCTTGAGGAGTCTTCCAAGGAAAAACGAAAGAAGGAAATTGAGGGAGTCTTTGGCATTTTTAATTACTAGGTCACTCAAATCAATCAAGATAATAGACGTTAATAAAACTAGAGGTACTTGAGTTACTCAAAATCTATTACTTGAGCCCTCAGAAGTCTCTTAGGACTTTCGAAAATTTCTGGAGGAGTTCCCTTAAAGCTCAGTTGGATTCCATCGGACACATCTAAAAAAACACTTATTCTTTTCCTCCAGAGAAACGACAAGATTACATTAAAAACAATCCTAAGCGTCAGAAACTTGGGCAATGCTAGCAAACCTAGCAAACTATCAAAAATTTTTGAAGTAAAATCAATGCAATATGGACATATTTTTCTTCAAAAATTATCATCAAATAATTTTTGATGAAAATTGCTCCAATATGCGTAGAAAAGTTCAGAATGAATCAAAATGGTAAATATTACATTTTTTAAATAGATTGAAATTATACCAGATTCACTATCAAATAACCTTCAAGTAACCTTTATAATTTAAAAAAAGCCCTGGTCCTTTACGGATTTGAACCAGGGAAATTTGTATGAATCTCAGAATTTAGGGTTCCAATACGGGATCCCGGGATCCCGAAATCCCGGGATTTCAGCCTTTTTTTGGATCGGGATTAATCCCGGGATCGATGCATTGATAAAACGGGATTTCGAAATCCGGAAATTCCTAAATATTACGATCCCAAATAATCTTAAAAATCTAATCCAAACATGATAAAATTGTTTGAAAAAAATGCTCCTCTCTATTAACCTTTTGACCTTGGAAAAACCTAAATAACAAAGTATTGAAGATTATTCAAATGAAATTGGGATAAAATTATTTTTAAAACGTCCATATTCATTTTCAAGTATAGTGATGCCTTTAAAGTTTCCTCCTCAAATATAATTAAATCAAACTGCCCTGTTTTCCTTCATCTCAATATAAATTCCAATCCCTCCTCAAGTACCACCATTTCATGGATGAAAAGAGAAGATAATAAGTGATCATCGCATTGTCCCACATTCGATTTATCACAGCCACTTGAGCCGTGTGTTCGGAAATTGAATTTTCTGTCCCCTCATCGACAAACTCGAGAAACCCGGGATGAGAAATGAGACTCCCCCTTTCATTGCATGGAACACATAAAATTACTGTGTACTCACTTGATCTCCTCTCGCTTGATGAGTTCAACAATCCCCAAGACGACAAGTGTCGAGGCAAAGAGAAAGACGACACTGGGCCACTTTGTTGCCAAAATAGGCGCAAAATCATCTTCATCCATGAGAACTTGGGCCAGCAAAAGGACACTGTGGAGAGTTAAACTGCGGAGAAAGTGGAAAAAGGCATTTGGCGGAATATTCAATGAAGAAAATCAGGAAGACAGTAGCGAACCTAGGGGAAAAATGACAGGAGGACTACGGGAAAAGACAACTCGAAATCTATCAAGGATACAATTTGTTATAGGGGATCTCAGTGGCGCAATAGGCTTAGGCAAGTGGAGAAAATTCCTCCGGCTCTCCTTGGAAAATCTCCGGCAATATGGTACAGAAAAACGGGGATTTTTCTTAAATAAATCCCGGGGAACTTCTCAAGAATGGCGAGGAAAACCAAAAGATTGTATCCAGAAATATACCCGTGAACTCCCGTGAAAAAATCAGGGGTTGGAAAATCTAGGGGACTTTTCTCAAAGAAATCCCTAGGACCTCTTCGAGAAAGGTCGGAAAAACTAGAGGATAATTCTCAGGAAAATCCTTGGGAAAACCATAAAAAATCCCCACACTTTTTCTTTCCTTTTTTGATTTTTTCTTTTATTATTTCTTATCTTTATTTCTCTTTCTTTGACCTTTTTGTTAATCTCAGTTGATGATTTGTATGTATGGTACTCCCTCACACAGCGGCTTGAATCCCCTATTCATTTATAAAATATTCGATGATTTATATGAACCTTGCAACCAGAAAACCATCTCGCCCGAAGTATAAGCTTAACTTTTACAGAATTTCCTCTAGGACTTTTCCCTGAACTCGACACGGAATTTTCATGTATCTCCTGAAGGAATTTTTCGTCTTTCTGGGAGAATCTTCCCCTCGATTTCCCTGGAATATCTTCGAAAATTGTTTGGAAAATTCGAAGACTTTTCCTCGGAAAATTTGGAGGAATCCTCTGGGAATGGCCAGGAAATTTTCCCAATCACTGAAAGCAACTGAAAGGAAATTTCCCTTTAAATCCCCAAGAATGCCGGTAGAAACTTCCGCAGAAAATCTCCCTTAGAATTCATCGGGAATTGACTAGGACCCAGCCAAATTTCCCGAGGGAATTTTTAAGGAAAATTCTCCAAGGGAATTTAGGAGATCTCTTTGGGAATTAACACCTTAGCGGGGTAATTTTTCCAGATTCCACCCTCATTCTCGTTGTTGAAATCGACTGAGATTCTACGGAGGAAAACCCTGACGTAAAAATCGAAACTTCGGTGGAAAATCCTGGAGAACGATAATGGAAACTCCACATAAAAATTTCTCTAGGAATTCTATTAGAATTCTCTAAGAGGTTACCATGTATCCCCAAAGAAGAAAATTCCAATGAAAATCTTTATTTCTTGGGAAATTTCCACTCTTTAGTTGGTAATTTCTCGAGCAATTCCACTCCAAGCCCTAAGATTGGTAATCTTGAAGACTTGTGGAGGAGAATTCCTTTGGTACCTGATGAAATTTCTATAGAGAATCCCCTGATGAAATTTCCTTCGGGAGGATTTTTTATGGGGAAAACTCCGGGAGAATGGAAGAAGCATCCACGTTTCGAGGAAGGTGCTCCTAGGCGATCTACGATCAGCAAATTTTTCCAACGCGGAATATACGACAACATGATTGAAATGTAATAAATGTAATCCCGATACGATTAATAATAATTAGTTACAGACTCAAAGCTTGAAAGGAAAATGGGGTAAATGAAGAAGATCATGTTAACGAGCCTTTGGTCAACTAATGGGGGGGATCCTCGAAGTTCATGAGTCGCTATCTTTAACTGTTTGCCCTCTAGAGCTGTTTTTGAGAAAACATATTAAGAAAAGTGATCCCTAGACGTGAAACTTGGAAATTTTAAAGCGCTAAAATATTTTTTGATGCTTTTGCAGTGGAATAGTCAAAATCATCTGACCAAAGTGTAATAATAAAATCATAAAATAATGGTGGCAACATTCCATAGACGAAATGAGACCTTCCCGGAAGGGGAGTTCGGAACATCCATTATTGTTTTTCCTTGTACAAGATGAGATTGTCAGTCCCATGCCGCGTGAAATCAAGTGCAGTGCAGCTCAATGGATGCAATTCGAACACATGTAACGCCAGAAAAATTCCTGGTGACCTAAAGGGATTCGAACCTGAGACACTTGCATCATAGAGCGAGTGGTCTACCACTTGACCCATTGAGTGCTCTGACCGATCTCGGGTTCAAATCTAGCTCGTGTCAATTTTTTTCTTTTTTTCCAGATCTTATTTTTACTCGTTTTTCATACTTTGTAAGAATCCGATTTCAGCTAAACCGTTTTCCGAAGATTTAGATCGTCGTGATACACCTTAGTCACACTTATTATTATTAATCGTACCGAGACATTTTGTTTGCTATTACAATGCAATCATTGCAATGCGCCCCGTGTTGGAAGAATCTGCTGATCGTAGATAAGCACGCTTGAACGCTTGAACGCTTCTTCCGTGCTCCTGAAGATTTTTGGGCAGAGGCGGTGCATTTTATTACGCTTTATCACATGTGAAAATGTATTTTTTCTACATTTAGAAAAACAATCGAATAAAACTTACTCGAATCGATGTTAAATTAACTCTTTTTTGTTGAGATTTTCGATTAACTATATTTTAGAGTTGATTTTACTACTATTTAAGTGTAATATTCGGAAGAGTTGTTTTAACTCTTTTGTCGAGTGTAAATAGCTCTTTTTAAGACTGAAAATAACTCTTTTTAAGAGTTAAAATAACTCGTTTCAAAAGTTAAAAAAAATATTTTTTAGAGTTGATATAACTCTTTTAAAGCCCAAAATGGATAGATTTTGCAATTTTATGCTTTTTTTATTTCATCGTTTTCTTTATAATTATTTTCTTGACCTCAAGTTCCTTATGTTGCGAGCAAAATGTCTTCATGAAACACTTTAAGGGATATTTCTAGTTGATGTTCCATATGAACTTTGTCACACGAGAATCTTCTTGACTGAAGTATATTCTTAAAACAAAAACACTTAAGCATATACTTCAATCAAGATGAAATTTTCCATGGAAAAAGAGTAATAATTACATCGATATTCGACGATATTCGACGATCTCGCACAAAAAGTTGTTTCAACTCTATTTACTAAAATTTACAGCAAAAAAGAGTAACCATTACATCGATATTTTTCGAGTTAATTCAACTCGGCGATAGAATTGTTTCAACTTTACAGTTTTTTCTTAGTGTATACATGCAGTTGCTTGCACCGGACTCAAACTCACAGCTGTGAGAGTCGAGTCAGAGTCAACGGTCTTGCCTATTGCGCCAGTGAGATCCCTTAGTCACAGTACCTTTCTTGAGATCATTAAACTCGGTATCAAATCTAGGCTCTGACTATCTTGTATTTCTTTTTTTAATTGAAGAGGTGACAAGGGCTTTTCGCAGAAGGCCCTATTCTATTCTAAAATGGGTTTAGCTTGAATTATTTAAAAACAAATTACTCTTCCCGTCTTTTCACTTCATCTTTTTGGGTTTTTTAGCATATCGTTCCTCTTCTCTGACTTAAAGCGATCTTCTTTCTTATTCTCTCTTTTTACAGTTTAGCTCTAACAATTTCGGCTCGGTCTCGAAGCTGTCATCAGTGCCGAAATCGGCATCAGACCGAGCCGAAAGCTTTGGGAAAGAGTTGCCATATTTCTAAAAGTGACTCCCCTTTCCGACGAATTCCAGTTCCTTTCTACTAAATTTCCTTAACGTCGGTTTTCTTTACAATGATAAAATTTTACTTTTTGGACCTATTTTCTCACGAAATTTTTATCACACCAGTAGCGTACCTTGAGGGGTGCGGAAGGGGCGGCCCGCCCCTAATAAAAAGACTCAGAGACAATGGGGCGCCCCTCTGGTTCTCAAAAAGCACTTTTCCCTTACATTTTTGCAAGATTTCTAGTTGAAATAAAAAGGGACACTTTAAATTCCTTCACAGGCTTTCTGGGGGCGCTAAGTTTTTTTTTTGCAGGGCTTTCTTGGCGCCCTTGGCCTTTAAAATACATTTTTCCCTTATAATCTTTCAAGATTTCGAGTTGAAATAAAAAAAAATACTTTAAAATTTTAAGTCAAGATTGTTTTGAAAAGCATATGAGTTATTCTAAGCATAAGATGGTCCAGATTGTGCATAAAACTCGCACTTCTCATATATTGATAAAACATGCACAGCTAAGCATAAGACGGTTTACAATGTACCGAAGATACGCACAGTTTAATTACAAAATATATAAGTTTGTGCTAAAAACCGGTATAGATCAATTAGAAAATTGTTAAGTTTGTGCTGACAACACGCACAGACTAAGTACAAAACGCTCAAGATCGTATTGACGATCTGCACAGCTCACGCATAAAACTGTACCTAGGTATAAGTACCTAGCTCACGTATAAGTACCTAGGTACGCCACTGTATCACACTCGAATTCTTGGCCACATCCGTTGCCAGATTTGTCGTGTTTATTGATGATCCAAATAGAACACGGATATTTAGAGATCACTTGATCAAGTGACCAGAAATATTACTGTCACTCTGATGTTACAATAAACTCACCACTAATACTATTCACCACACGATGTACACAATGACTCTTGAAAAAATCAATTCCCAGTAAAAAATCGGTTCATAACCGATTGGAACCGATTGATAATTATTTGGGAATCCAAGACCTTTCAAATAAATAAAATTTTATCCAAATCGGTCGAGAAATACGTTTTTTCAGAGCTGATTCACACTTTAACTTTGAAAAATGGGAGGGGCAAATAAGAAAAAGCGGGAAACAACCTAGGTTCGCCACCATGAGGGAGAAAATAGGATAGACTTACATCATTGTTGTGCAGATAACCCACATGGAGTTTGAAAAGGGATTTCGCCTCCAAAGCAGATGACCACGATGGACAAAACTCGAAGAGATAACAACAAAATGAACAATGATGCCGTAGAGGGTGAAATATCTCACCAGCTGCTCATCATCGCTCGAACTGTCCCCATGATCGGGCAGGAAGGTAAATGGATGTCCTAGGAAGGCGCATGTGAAGGCAAACGTGATTCCAATTGATGGCAGGAATTTGCAGCAGTAGCACCAAAAGACAAAAAGACAGAGATTCCTGTCCACCTTCGATTTGCGCCACGTTGCCTTTTGCATGGTATCCGGATCGGCGGGAGTTCTCGTCAATGTTAACGATATCAACGGGATGATGACAATCATGAGGTAGATGAGGGTAAGTGGTGGAAAAATTGGTTGGAGACTGACAAAAGCACTAAGTGTGTTCACCACAGCCAAGGAACAGAGGCAACACATGAGGAATTGCAGACAATTCCACACTCCAACAGTCACACGTCGTGACAGCTCAATTAGTGCCACAATCGACAGAGGATCATCCCTGGAAATGGCTATTGAGCACGGAAGTGAATTTAGCAATCGACTGAGGTAAATTGGCGAGATCACGGCATTTCTATTGTACTGCTTCGGTGGCAACCATTTGGCCAGACGACTCTTGTAACTCCCTGTACTCTGACTCACCAGATTTGTCTCCACGTACGCCGGAAAGTCTTGACAAACCTGCGGATAGAATGGCTCAATGCCAATACTGCAGTCAGCCTGAAGAAAAATCTCAGCATTTGTGGCATTTGCCGATGATCCCAGGCACACAACAATCTCCCCATACGACTGCATAATTCCCAGCATCTCTCGTGTGGCATCGGCCGAACAATCCGTAAAGAGAGATACCAAGAGTGGAACATTGTCCACCTTCTCCAAATGCGGTCGAATGTTCTCAATTCCTCGTGGAAGTTTTGCCTTGTTCGTATTCCACAGAACAGCCGGACCACTGTGCTCAGTGGAATCGGTCAGGCAACTCAGGGATTGAGTAGGATTGCCCTGATTGTCGCAGGCCAGCGTTGAGTCATTTGACAAATGTCTCCCTGTTTCATCCATCTACAAATGTGCCCCAAACCAAAAAAAATCCCATATTTAACCCTGAATCATCAAAACCAGGTTAGGTTATGCAAAATGTGAGGTTATGATATAGAAAAGCATGTTTTCCTTATTTAATTCTTTGCAATTCAAAAGAAACCAATGAATGCTCTCTAAAAAAACTCGGAATCCTTAAAATTTACAAAAGTTTAGAAAAATGAGGTTATGTTCTGGCACTTTCATTTTCATCTGGATATTGTACCCTTTTAAATAGGGAATAAATTTAATTCAGACTCATTTTTATACCATAAAACATAATGGTCACAAATAAAAATCATAATGCAACAACATTGGAAAATTTTGTAAAATGAGAGGTTATGTTAAAAAAAATATATCACAGTTTTCTTCTTTGTGTAATAAACTGATGAAGACTTTTTGATCAATTAGAATAAAAATCAAATAATCAAAACTATCAGTTCTATTTAGATTTAGACATTAAAGTCGGTTATAAACATTTCAAATATTTTGAGCTTAAGTTACTAAAAATTTACTTTACGCAAATTAAAGAAAGTCTAATAAATCTGCAATAATCACAACAAATAAATCGTAGTTTCATAATTCTCAAGAAATAATCAAAATTCTTTAAATTCGAGAATAAAAGGCTAATATTGTTTGAGGTTATGAATGTATAGAAAAAATGAGGTTATGTTCTGGCACTTTCATTTTCACCTGGATATTCTACCCTTTTAGTAAGTGAATAAATTTAATTCACACTCATTTTTATACCAGAAAACACTATGGGGACAAATAAAAATCATAATGCAAAAAATTGGAAAATTTTGTAAAATGTGAGGTTATGTTAAACAAAATATAACTGTTTTCTTATTTGTGTAATTAAGTGATGAACAATTTTTTAATCATATAATAAAATACAAAAATAAAAATTAAATAATCAAAAGTATCAGTCGTATTTAGACATTAAAATAGGTTATAAATATTTAAGATATTTTGAGGTTAAGTTACTAAAAATTTACTTTGCGCGAATTAAAGAAAGCCTAATAAATCTGCAATAATCACAAAAAGTATAACGTAGTTTGATAAATAATTCCCACGAAATAATTAATAATAATAAAATTATTATTATTATTATTAAAAGTGGTCAGCAAAAAAATTAAATTTGATCAGCAAATAATTCGAAATGATCAGAAAAAAATTTCAATTTTGCCAGCAAAAAGAAAAATTTTGTCAGTAAAGTTAAATCTGGTCAGTAAAAACTTCAAATTGATCAGTAGATATATTCGAGTTGATCAGTGAGAAATAAAAAAAGTGATCAGCAAAAAATCAAAAATTAGCAGCAAAAAATAAAAATTGGTCAGTAAAAAACAATAAACTTTCTTTAAATTAAAACTCATCTCTAATCAAGCTACTGCTCCTTTTTAATTTTTTGCTGACCACTTTTTGTTTCTTACTGACCAATTTTTATTTTTTACTGCTAATTTTTAATTTTTTGCTGATTACTTTTTTTATTTTTCACTGATCAACTCGAATATTGCTTCTGCTCATTTTAGGTGTGATTCCTTTTAATCACACCTATTGTAATCTTCGGATTTTCTCAAAGTGCTCCGATCGAGCTGAAATTCACAGGGTATATGTTTTGAACATCCCTGATGCCGAAAATCATAAGCCGGCAATTTCGGGTAAGGCCGGCCGGTCGGCCATCCGTAGTACGCAATATCTCTGATTTGGAAAGAGATATCTTCATTTTTTTTTAATATCTACTCGCGCGTACGATGATTTCTGTGTAATTAGTTTTTTGAAAAACAGGTCCTAAACCGGTTAAAAAATTACGTTTTGTAGTTTATCTCGAAATCTAAGCATGCAATTTTGAAAATTTTATGTTTATGTTGTAGCCCAGAAAATTTAGACCAATTTAAAAAAAAAATTAAAACATTCGTCGAGCAGTTTCATATTTCCTCGCGGATTTTCGCGGGGCCCATATTTTTTCGCGTAATTTCGCGTGGCTCGAATTTCTCACGGATTTTCGAAGGGGCGCGAATTTTTTCGCGGATTTTCACGGGGTGCGTATTTTTTCGCGGATTTTCGCAGGTCGCATATTTTTTCGCGTAATTTCGCGGGGCGCATTTTTTCGCGGATTTCAGCGGGACGCGAATTTTTTCGCGGCTTTTTACGGGGCGTGAAGTCTTTCGCGGGGCGCGAAATTTTTCGCGGATTTTCGCGGGGCGCGTATTTTTTCGCACATTTTCGTGAGGCGTATATTTTCTCGCGGACTTTCACGGATCGCGATTTTTTTCGCGGATTTTCGTTAGTCGCGTATTTTTTTCGTGAATTTTCGCAGGGCGCGTATTTTTCGTGGGTAATAACTTCGCGGATTTTCACGGGTCGATGACAGAGGTTCTAAACAGATGTAAAGTTGAGGCCTCTATCTCTCATAGTTTCCGAGATAATCGACTTTAAAGATTTTCAGACACTTTTATGCATTTCTCATCCAATTTTCCTCATTAATAACTATAATACATGTAGGATTGACCGTGGGATGGAGCCACTGTCGAGAAAAAGCTCCAGCTCCACCACCTTGAATTGTTATGTAATCAGTCTAACTCTGAGTTCCGTTCAGCTCCCATATTATATAATAATCTCTTGAAATAAATTTTGTTCATTAATTAAACTTCAAGGCTGCTTATTACACCTCAAACCCTATAAAAATTTCCTTTATGGTGTCAGAGGGTGGGATTTGGGTGAAATAAGCATCTGCGAAAAGTTATTAGTGAGAAAAATGAACAATTCTGAAGTGAGTGACCACGAAGACGACACAGTGGTTTTGAGTGGACTGGGAGGTGCGACGAATAAAGCGCAGATGACGATGGAAGAGCGCTTTACCTTAGAGGGGCTCAGATACGAGGCTGAGCAGCGAGGATTGAGCACTAAGGGCACGAAGAAAGACCTTGTAGCCAGAATCCTGCTGCACGACGAAATGGCGGCGGAAAGCAAAATGGCAGACGGCCAAGAAGCGGCGGCGGCGACAAGCAAAATGGCAGACGGCCAAGAGGCTTCAACCGCGGCGATGATGTCGCCAAAGAAGACGAAGAGCTCCCCGGACGTGAGCTCTACCGATGATGATGATGATGCTGATGATGGGTGGAGCGGACGTAGCTCTCCCCAAAATCGACGAAAGTCAACCCCACAGATGCGTAGAGGACATCGCAGAATGCCATTCAATGAGTTGGAATCTGGCATACTGAGGTTTACTGGCAGTGATGGCGAGGATGTCTCGCAATGGATGCAAGAATTCGAAGTGCTGGTAGACAGTGATGGTTTGGATGATCTGGAGAAATTCCTCTTCCTCAAGAGATGCCTTGGAGGGTTGGCAAAAGATTATATTGACGGACAATCGGGCATAACCTCTTTCCGGACGTTGAAGAAAATACTTGTCAAGAAGTATTCGAAGAAAGCGAGTGTCTCTGTAGTTCTGCGCGAATTGCAGGCCCGGAAGAGAAAGCCTGAGGAATCGATGATCAAATTTCAGTATGAAATGATGAAAATTGCGAGGAAGTGTAAACACACACTTGACGAAGATGAAATTTGCGAGATGATAGTGGAAAATTTGGGCGTAAGTGAGGTTATGAAAGAATCTCTTTACGGTGCCCAGACCCTTGACCAACTGGAAGACAAATTGACTCGCCTAGAGAGAAGATTGGAGCGCAAGAAGATGGTAGAGAAGCCCGAGAGTGACAATAAGAAGAAATCGGATAAGATGCGAGATCCGAAGGTGAAAATTTGTTACAATTGTGGCGAGGATACTCATCTTTCGTCGGCGTGTCCATCCAAGGAGAAAGGCAGGAAATGTTTTGATTGTGAGCAGTTCGGTCACGTGAGGGGTGAATGTCCACAAAAAGGAGCCAAATCCAAGAAGAAATCCAAGAGCAATGCAGTGGCTCAAGTGAATATTGTGAGTGTAGTAGAGCCTCCACCAAATTTGCTCGAAATCATGGTTGGTGAGAAGTCAATTGTTGCTTTGATTGACACTGGAAGTGATCTGTGTTTGATGAAAAAATCGTTGGCTGAGAGCATTCCTGCGGAAATACTGCCCTCAGAGAAGAGATACAGAGGAATTGATACAGTAAGGACTGTGCTTGGAGAATTGTCTGTGGAAATTCGAATTCAGGGTCGAGAATTTTGTGCTCTTTTCCACGTTGTGTCTGATGATGTCCTGACCAAGACTCCCGTGTTAATTGGGATGAACTTTTTGACGAGTGTCAATTATGCCATAACCCCTAATGGGATCACGATTGAACCCCAGAAGTGTGAAGTAGAGACACAGACTGAAGAGGATGCAAATTGGATTCTCCAAATTGATGAAATTACCAGTCAAACTGTGGATGTTCCTTCTGCCTACAAAAATGAAGTGATTGATCTTATTGATGCATACAAACCAGCTGAGATTCCAGAGACGGATAATGTGATGAAGATCCAACTGTCAGATGATGTGCCCGTGTTCAGGAGGCCAAGACGTCTAGCCCCGCTAGAGAAACGTGTTGTGGATGAGCAGATTGAGAAGTGGCTTCAGGAAGGTGTCATTCGACCATCAAAAAGTGCTTATGCAAGTCCAGTGGTAGTAGTGAAAAAGAAAACTGGTGAATACCGAGTGTGTATTGATTATCGCGAAGTGAACAAAAAAGTACAAAGAGATCGATATCCGATGCCATTTATTCAAGATTTCCTGGACGATCTTTCTGGTGCGCGAGTGTATACAACTCTGGACCTCAGAAATTCTTATTTCCATGTCCGGATTGACGAAAGTGCGAAGCCAATTACAGCATTTGTGACGTACAATGGACAGTTTGAATTTAATAGAGCTCCATTTGGCTTGTGCTTGAGCGGTAGTGCATTTTGTCGTTTTATCAACACGGCATTGGACGAGCTGATTCGTAAAAAAGTGGTTTTCGTGTTTGTGGACGATTTGATTATACCGTCCAAAGATGAACAGGAGGGTATCGAGAGATTGAAAATGATTTTAGAAGTTGCCGAAAGAAATGGGTTTGAGTTCAGATGGGACAAATGCAGCTTTCTACAGAGAGAAGTTGAGTATCTTGGATATCTCATCAGTGGTGGGAATGTGCAGCCATCACGAAGCAAGGTGGATAAGCTTTTGAGATTCCCACAGCCGAAGACGACTGAAGAGCTGCAAAGATTTTACGGATTGGCGAGTTATTTCCGTAAATTCGTCCCGGACTTTGCTGAAATTTCCCGCCCATTGAGTCTGATGTTAAAAAAGGGAAGTACTGTTTGTTTTGATGAAGTGGCAGTTAGTGCATTTAATTGTATTAAAGATGCACTATCTTCCTCTCCAGTGTTGAAGCTGTATAACCCTAATGACGAGACTGAAGTACATACGGACGCCAGCAAGACAGCCATAGCAGCAGTGCTGATGCAGAAAAACCCAGAAGACCAGAAGATGCATCCCTGCTACTACTATAGTCGGGTGACGACCGCAGCCGAGAAGAATTACACATCATTTGAGCTTGAGTGTCTGGCTGTTGTCACTGCTGTTGAAGAATTTCGTGTCTACCTGTTAGGCATTGAGTTCAAGATTGTCACCGATTGTAACGCACTGAAGATGGCTCTAAACAAGACGGAAATGAGTTCAAGGGTTGCCAGATGGGCTGTCAAATTGGCAGAATTCAGCTATAAAATCGAACATCGAACAGCAGAAAGAATGAGACATGTCGACGCTCTTTCCCGAGTCATGAAGGTGGACGCTGTTGTTAGTTCCAAGATTAAAGCTGCTCAGATGGAAGACGAGAATATTCAGAAGTTGAAGAAAGCCGTTGAGAATCGTGAAAATCAAGATTACGTCGTATCTGACAATGTGCTGTTCAAGGTGGATGGCAACGAGAAGAAATTGGTTATTCCAAACAGCATGGAAGGTTCACTGATCCGAAAGATGCACGAGAGAGGACATTTTGGAGTCAAAAAAGTTATGGAACTGTTGAAACCGGATTGCTATATCCCATCAATGGAGGAGAAGATTCGTCTGTGCATTTCCAATTGTGTTCCGTGCATCGTGGCTGAAAAGAAACGAGGAAAGCAAGAAGGAAAACTGCAACCATTAGAAAAAGGAGATGTTCCACTCGACACGATTCACATGGATCATTTGGGACCTCTTCCTTCCACCAGATGGCAGTATAATTACGTTCTGACGATGA
The DNA here is from genome assembly GCF_024763615.1 of Phlebotomus papatasi. Classification (NCBI taxonomy): domain Eukaryota; kingdom Metazoa; phylum Arthropoda; class Insecta; order Diptera; family Psychodidae; genus Phlebotomus; species Phlebotomus papatasi. The sequence continues at coordinate 21,650,122 of NC_077224.1, forward strand.
TAGATGCATTCACCAAATTCGTTTGGATATTTGCTGTAAAGTCAACCACAAGTGAGGAGACGTTGAAAAAATTGGAAAGTGTGACAGCAATGTTTGGGAATCCTAGGAGGATCATTACTGATCGAGGGACTGCTTTTACAGCACAAAAGTTCGAGAAGCATTGCGAGGAGAATAAAATCGAGCTTCACCACATTGCAACAGGTGTTCCAAGAGGAAACGGTCAAGTTGAACGCATCCATCGAGTCATCATTCCGATGATTACAAAGCTTGCAATAGAGAAACCGGAGGAGTGGTACAAGCACGTACCAAAAGTGCAAAAACATCTGAATCAGACGTATCAAAGAAGTATTGATTGTTCCCCGTTCGAGTTGATGATCGGCGTGAAGATGAGAGATACGGCTGATATTCATCTCACCAGTATCTTGGAAGAAGAATTTCGAAATGAATTCGTTGAGTCACGAGATGAGATGAGGAGGCACGCCAAGCAGCAGATTTTGAAGGTGCAAGCCGAAAACAAACGTACCTACGACAAAAGACGCAAACCTCCAAGGAAGTATCACGTTGGTGACCTTGTGGCCATTGAGAAGACACAGTTTGGGACTGGCCAAAAAGTTAAACCGAAATTCTTGGGTCCATATGAAGTATCTGAAGAATTGAATTGGGACCGTTACAAGGTGAAGAAGTTGAGCAAGGATGATGAAGGGCCGAATGTTACAACTACGGTTGTGGATTTGATGAAGCCATGGGAAGAGATTTGCGACACAGCAAGCTGTGCCGGTCAAGGAAAGGCCGTGTAGGATTGACCGTGGGATGGAGCCACTGTCGAGAAAAAGCTCCAGCTCCACCACCTTGAATTGTTATGTAATCAGTCTAACTCTGAGTTCCGTTCAGCTCCCATATTATATAATAATCTCTTGAAATAAATTTTGTTCATTAATTAAACTTCAAGGCTGCTTATTACACCTCAAACTCTATAAAAATTTCCTTTATACATTTTGTACACTTTAAGAATTATTAAACGAAATGTGCATTATTTATGTATAAATATCGTTCGGGTTTGCCACAATCCAAATTTGCAATGAAGGAATCGCACCTCTATAAGCTGATCTAGGCTTATCACTGGCTTTATTTTTTACTGCTGATTTTTAATTTTTTGCTGATCACATTTTTATTTCTCACTGATCAATTCGAATACTCTGTATCTAATATTTTTACTGGTTGTTTTTAATTTTTTCCTGACCACTTTTTATTTTTTACTGACCACTTTTTATTTTTATTCTGATCATCTTTTACTTCTTTTTACTGATCATGTTTCATTTTTTGCTGACCACTTTCCATTTTTTACTAACCATTTCGCATTTTTTGCAAAACCAAATTTGACTTTTTTACTGCTCGTTTATTCAATGCCATATTATTTGCGGTTATGAATGTTTAAAATTGGTTTTGTACACTGAGAGAAATCCGAAAAAGTTAAAATAATATTCCAGAAATATTTATTTTCCCCTGAAGTATTGATCCTAAATTGGTGTAAATATTACGCTTTTTAGGTGTATTAGGGGTTAAAGTTACCATTTTTCATGTTAATTTTACCCTTAAAAGGGTGTAAAATTAACATTAAAAAATGTTAATTTATTTTACACCTAAAAAATGTTAAAGTTATGAGGAAGAAAAGTTAATCGCACCCCCGTTTTTTTTCTCAGTGTAATATACTGATTAAAGAAGGAAAGACCTACACTGAGAAAAAAAGAGGGTGCGATTAACTGTTTTCCCTCATAAGTTTAACACTTTTTAAGTGTATAACTATATCAACATTTTTTAATGTTAATTTTACACCTTTTTAAGTGTAAAATTAACATAAAAAAGGGTAACTTTAACACATAATACATCTAAAAAGGGTAATATTTACACCGATTTTGGGTCAATACTGCAGGGTAAAATTAACATTTCCGGAATGTTATTTTAACTTTTTCGGTATTTCTCTCAGTGTAGAAGGGTTTCTTTCAAGTTTTCTTGCAAAAAATGTCCTTTTAATTAAAAAAAAAATGAGATATTCAAAAGTAAGGTTATATTCTCTGAAAATTTCACTCATAACCGTTATGAACAATTTGCCAAAATTACAAAATTCCATCCCAGATTTTTTTTTTCAGAATAAAAAAAATACAATTGAAAATAAGTATTTTGTACTCACCATTTCTAATTTAATGGACTCCTCGACAGCTTCACTATCTGGCAATTCCAAATTGGACACAGATCCCAGAGCAGAGCTGCCATCCTTCTGGACTTCCCCCTTTCCCAGCAACAGACTCTTCTCATTGTCAAAATCCTCAACATCTGACCCCTTTTGCCCGTCATTGTCCAATTGCTGTTCCTCCTGGACTCCACTGAGGAGGGAAATGTGACAATTCCAACCGGATTCCAGGCCCATCTTCTCCGAAAAAACACGAGAACGCAATTCATTCTCCTTGGAGAAGTGAACAAACCGAATGCACGCTCTGTCCAACCTCTCAATCAGATGCACAATATCCATTTGTGCCTGATACTGCATTGTCACCATCCCAATGAAAATCTGATGGCACTCCATTTCAAAACATCCCTCCACGTCCTGCACATTTTCAGCCTTTGGATCTGTATAGTTGACAGAATCCAGGCTTGGGGTCCCCTTCAGTTTCTCCTCAGCCGTATCCACATGTTCGCACTTTGACGGATCAATGTGGCTCATTTTGTAAATTGACTCCGGAGGTAGTTCCATGTAAGCCACATTTGACGTCGTCCCTGACAAAGGTCCCATGATGCCCCTGCGCAGAGGTCGGTAGGAAAATGCCGTGCAGTAGGCAGTTAAAGCGTTTCTCTGGTAAAAGTCTTGAGCTCTCTTCCTCTCCTGCTCCCCCAATGGCCTCAGATCCTTCCCATCCCAATAGTCATCGCAGCAATCCAGGATGATGTCAGCTGTGCCCTGCGTCAGCAACTGCAGGGACTTATCCCGATGCTGACGCATCACGACTGAAAGGGAATGCGGGAAGGGTACTTTGACTTTGGACGCGAGCTCCAGGGATCGCGTAAATCTCGTGTCACGACGCACAACATCCGGTTCCTGCAAGATAAATGCCCGGAAATTTCCTTCAGGCTAATCCGAGAAGGTTTCGCACCGCTTTTACAAACATGTTTTTTTTATTTATTTCACAATTTTCGTTTTTCATGAAATGATCAATGGAAATGGTCTTGTTTGAACGTTTAACGTAAAACCATTTTCACGTTAAACAGATTTAATAAAATTATTGTATTTTTGTATAAAATAGCAATATAAAAATAAATTATAAATAAAATAAATAAAAAATAATAAGTATAAAATTAAAGAAAAATGGATATAGAAATAAATATACAATAGTAAAAAAACACTAATTTTTGTTAATCGTAAAACCACCATAATTCTTAAAATATTTTTTTAAAAGCTTCTTTGTTATCACACTTGCACATTAAAATTTTAATATGATTCACATTAATTGTCGCTGATGATAGTCCAAATGTGAAATTTGTGTGTTTGAATCATTTTATATTCAAAATTTGATCTATTCGTTGATAAAAAGGTAAACTTGGCCCGCAAAATTTGATATAAATTGATTTATAGCATTAATGCGAAAAATTAATGCGATTTTCTCTTTAATTTTTTAATGTGAAAAATATTTATGCTTTAGGAAAATTTAAACTTATTTTTGCAGGCCACTTTTTTATCAATAAATAGAAAACCCCCAAATATTAAGTGACTCAAAGACACAAATGACATATTTGGACGCTCACAAGCGACAATTAATGTGAATCACTTTAAAATTTTAATGTGCAAGTGTGATAACGCCGTAAGTCGCTTAAATTAATTTTAATAAATTAAATAAAAACATTAAATAAAGCTTAAGAGAGCTAATTGTAAGTCAGATTCTTAATATAAGCGAGAGCGAACTTGCAAGGTCTCAAAACTTTGATTTAGAACTGAAGTGATGGAAAACATAATGCAGAGGTTTTAGTACAAGGCTTGTACTACAAGCTTATGTGAATGAATTTTTATTTAAATCAAAATTTTTAGAATTTGAAAGACGAGTACCCATGTAGAAGTGATTTTATGAACTTCCGATTCTCAATTTTACGAAATCATTCATTATCTTGTTCTAATAATTATTAGCACAAAAATTATGGGGATATTACATAGAAAAATGTTTGCAAGAAATTAAGAAAAAATCTGCCTTATTTGTTTCTTTCTTTTTCATTCATTTATATGCCTTTGCATATCTAACATTTATTTTACTGATTTGACTTGTACTAAAAAAAATATGTCTCATATTATTTGACCCTCTAGTTCTAGTACTAAACCATTAGCAATGTTTTTGACGTCTTTCCAATTACATTTCCATTATTTATGACTAAACATTTTTCTATTTCATAAGTGACTTTTGTTTCGACAGTTTTACAAAACAATGCCGTCCCTTTTTAGTACTTATAACTAAATGGACTACGAAAGGAGAAGGGCTCGATATATAGCTCGATTTTCTGAATTTCCTAATGAAACAAAATTTAAAAAATACTCTAAATAAATAAGAATTTAGAACAGGCGTGTGCTAAAAAGCCTGCAAATTAATATATGGCTGTTCTAAACAATAAATTTAATTCAGACTCATTTTTATACCACAAAACACAATGGTCACAAAGAAAAATCATAATGTAACAAAATTGGAACATTTTGGAAAATTTGAGGTTATGTTAAACAAAATATCATAGTTTTCTTCTTTGTATAATAAACTAATAAAGAATTTTTTGTTCAATTAGAATAAAAGTCAAATAATCCGCGTAATCCCTAATAAAAACTATCCACCCTATTTAGACATTAACCCATTCAGTCAATGTACTAGAAATACTTGAGATAGAATGTTCATATTTTGGAATTATATTCCTACAGATTAATAGATGATTCTTTTAAAAAGAAAGAATTTTTATCTATTTTGGGGGCGCGGGGAGCCTCTCTCAAACATGTGTCTTAGCGGTCGATGAATTTAAATTCCGTACATTAAAAAGTAACTAAAAATCTATTCCCGACAGCAATTCGGATATCAATTGCCCAGAAATAAATCATCTAAAATCACTAAATTTGCGTATGATGTATAATACCATGGTAAGGAATGGGTTAAAATCGGTTATAAACATTTAAAATATTTTGAGGTTAAGTTAATAAAAATATTCTTTCTGCAAATTCAAAAAAGCCTCATAAATTTACAATAATCACAAAATCCAATGAAAAAAGGGAAATCTTGGACATTATTATTTAGAACATGACTGTTCTGAAGTGTTTCGGCATCATCGACTTTTCGTTGGTTCATGTCATGACTGTTTTTCCAAGTCCTGGATATGTACCAAAACCACCAAACAGTCGTAATAAGAACCAACAAAAAGAAAAGTCGATTATGTAGAAACTCTTGAGAACAGTCATGTATGTCCGGGTAACTTTGACACCCCCTTGTTCGTAAGCTTTTCTTTATTTCTATAACATAAGGATGGTCTTTACCACCGATCCGATCTACTGTGTCTGATCGGTAAAGACCATTCTTAGGTTCTAAAAATAAAGAAAAGCTTACGAATAAGGGGGCGTCAAGGTCACTTGCAGGAGTCAGTCAGCCGCACTTACTGTACTAAAAAATGTTCAAGAGAATTTCCCTTTTTCAAATAGGCCCTTCAAAGTGGCCAAACTTTGACCTTCGAAAATCCGATATCGAAGTAGTTTTCGAATATATACTCTTAGAAAATGATAGATCATGTTTACTATAGAGGTATAGTTGCAAAGGTAATAAATGGTAGACAAATAAAAAATGATAACTGTAACTATTCTTTATGATTCGAACAAAAATTTCTTTTGGTGTGAGAACTAAATGATATTATTTGTGTACTTAGTTATGAGAACCATTTAATAAATTTGTCTGATAACCATTTCATTAGTTCCAGTTCCAAATAATTGCGTGTCATCATATTGTCACACCATAGAAAATGGTTGTACCAAAACCTTTTATAATAATTGTGGGAACCATTGTTCGCAATAGGTCGTTTCGCTTTTGTACTCAATCGTGTCATATCTATCATCGTGATACTTCGTTTTGCTACGTTGTACACTTTCAGTTTCTTAACATCGGCCCTTTACGCGAGTTATAAAAGTGGAACGAGCCCAAACTCAAGGTATAGCTTTATCACATCACAATCTTATGATTTTTACAATAACTATTCAACATTAGAAAATTTAATACAATTTTGAAAATGAAAAAAATCACATGGAAATTATATTCTTCATTATCAGAAGATCAGTTTGACTTAATATTGTACAAATAATAAAAGAAATAATGTTTAATCTTATGAAGTCATATATTAATAAATTTTTATTATGCGATAAATACACTAAAATTAGTGGCGAAAAAAAATTGCATACTACAAGTAGAGCCTCTTTTTCAATTAGTAAAAAAAAACTTCAATGATGGCAATAAATATTCAATTATTATTATTAAAGATAATACACACAATCATTAAATTAAGTTTTGAGAAATTCTTTATTATTCAAATTTAGCCATTAAACCATTAAGTCTGGTTGTGAAAAGAATTAACAATGGTTGTGATAACTATAAGGGTAATAGATTTACATCCGATATAGCGTACTTTTTTCAAATAATTATCAAAACCAAAGAAATGGATGGACCTATATTAACCATTTTTTATGATTCCCACAACCACATCTAGGGTTATGGTATACTATTTTTTTTCTAAGAATGTACGTGTCCAAGGACGAAATATTCGTCTTGACTGCCTCTAAAACATATCCGAAAATGAAAGAAATCGAATGAGCCATTTTCGAAATAAACCAAAAAAAAACATGGTTTTGGAGGGGAAATAGGGAACTTGGGGGAAAAAGAAAAAAGACTGTCCTAGATAATGTTGACTTATGGGGGGGTCGTCGAAGACCGGAAATCAATATCCAGAAGAAATAACACTTTAAAAATTTAAATTATTTGTAAAATATTCTAAAAATCGTTTGTCTCTTTTTTTTCTCAAACATTATTTCAAAACTGATTATTATTTTAATGTCTATGAATTTATGTAATAAAATGCTAACTCACCAAATGCCGATAGCTGGCAATTTTCCCCTCCAACGTAAAAACATCTCTGGCTCTCTTCTTAAATCCAATCCTCGTTGAGAGTCCACAGAGACATCGACTGAATAAATAAAAGATAATTAGAAAATGCTTGCAAATCATCCAGATGGAAAAAAATATATACAAAAAAAAATGTGACAGAAATGAGGCCAAAAGTGAAATCAAGTCAGGAGATATCAGTGAGAGATACTCGATAACAAAGTTCTGCAGCACCACAAAAGAGGCGTTAAATCCACTAATTTGTAAGTTCTAATTGATCAATTATCCAATCGTTAGTTTTGTGATTTGCAAGTGAGAATTGTTTTATTTTTTTAAGTTAATTTTGTGAGGTTTTTGATAATTTTTTTTTGTGTGTGCTAGTTAGTGGATTTAGAGAAAAGCGTGAATAAAAAGCTAAACAAACACATAGCACTGTGCAAAAAGTGATCCTTTTTCCATTTTTTTCCTCACTCTTTGTTCTGTTTTGCCAAAGAGAGCAACATTGTCAGTGAATCTGTCTCCTGATCGATTGGCAAAGATGGGTTTAGTCACAAAATATTAAATGTATATATATATAGATAGAATGAATTGCGGCACATTTTCTGGTATGCCTAATACATACCCATGCATAAAACTATTCAAACTCGACTCAACAATCTCATACCGATTGGTGACAGGCACCAAATCTTTGTCAAACAGCGCCACAGCCGTTACATGCCCACAAAATTGAGCGTAGTAGGCTTGAGTAAGTGGACAGCAAGTGTTCACGAGGATGGCAAGTCCTGCAATAAAACTTTCAGTCGATTAATGTCCTGCTGAAAATTATTTGGAAAAAAATCCAGATAAAATTGATGGGTTGCTTAGATCCAGGGAAAAGAAGCTAAAAAGTCCTCATTGAGCGGCCACAGAGCTGAGTTAAGTGTAAATAGCCGAGACAGCGACAACTGAGCGATAACCATTTTTTTACACTTCGTGTCTCGGCTATGACCTTGTTTTTGGTAATTATTGAGGAATTACCATTTTTCGTTCCGAAAGCTCCTGGCGCTCCGAACATTTTTATTCCCGACAAAATTGTATGAATGACCGATTATTTTTAAATCATTAAACCGCCAAATTGAAGATCTAAGTACACCGAAAATTTTTCATTGATAGAAAATTCTTCCAGGAATGATAAAATATGCTGAGTTTCCTATAAATTAAATCTGGGTAATATCAAAATTGTTTACAATTTTTCGTGATTTTAAAATTAACACTCTGATTGATTGTTATTATTTGATAACAAATAATAAACTCAATCATTAAACCAATATTTTATTTAATAATTTAATTATTTATGGCGCTGGCACACCTTTTCACTTGAGTAAAATTCAGTCGATTGAAATTTTACCTCTTACTCTTTGAAACTGAAATCAGATATAGCTGTCCCTTTCTGTCAAATAAAAATTGAAATTGAAATTCCAATTTTCATTTGATAGAAAGAGACAAAAATATCTTATTTCAGTTTGAAAGAATAAGAAGTAAAATTTCAATTTCAATCGATTGAATTTCACTCAATTGAAAAGGTGTGCCAGCACCATTATATTTTTTATTCCTTATTATCCTTAAATTAATATTTGCATTTTGTCAGGTAATAATTAAAAAATATTCTTTTTGTCTGTTAATAAGCTTTAAGATATATTTAAAATTTTGAAAGGTAATATCAAAAATCTACTGGAATTGAAAAATCCCGTAGACATTTTTTAATAAGTTGAGAAAGTTTTTTAAATTATTTAAATATAATAATAAAAAGGGTAAATTAAGCTAATTCAAAACCTGCTCTAAATGGAAATTTTTCGCTACTCCAAATGGAAACGTCATTTTTTCATGATAAATACAGTACTAAATTATTATATTTATATATTTTCTGTACCACAGTTTCATTAATTAGTTAATTTTGCTCCAAATAAAGCGAAAATCCATTCATATTCACAAATTTTAATTTGTTAATTTCTCAGAAAAATTAAAAGTGTACCTTTTCACCATTGAATTTTTTTATCGATTGAACATGAACATGTTTTCCAATGAAAAAACACAATGAAGTGACTGTTGTTTATTCGTTTTGTTTAAAATTTATGTCATATTTCTGACTAATTTTAGTTAAATTAAGTGGTAGGGTAAGTATACCAAATTCCGGCCAGCTTGCAATTCCGGCCACATTTTTTGTTCCTCAAATTTTCATGAATTTTTAGTTTTTGCATACCCTAGAAATTATACAATGCAAAAAATAACAAAAAAATGTCGGTTCGACGAGGAAGATGATCTGAAAAAGACATTGGAAGAATTCCGGAAGGGCAAGGAACTTGTTGGGGTCGTCGTCAAATCGAGTGGACTGTATTTTTTTTAAATGCTTATTTTTTTGTAGTCGTCTTAGAGCCGGCGAGACAGGGCTAATTCCCGAGAAGCTCTAGTAGAGCTAATAAGAAAATTCATTAAAAATCGTCTAATTGCTAAATAAATCGTCTTTGTCTTTACCTAATAAGACTTCAATCTTGTTCTGGATATCACCTAATATCTATTGAATCCGTCTGTCTCTATTTAAGCAGCCTATCGCAAAGAAAAGAAATACTCTCTTAGATTCAATAGATAACATAATTTTACACCATTTTCACAACTTACCCGAGAAATAACCAAAATTCTGTAGTCGTCGTCGTCACGCGTGTCTCGCCATTAAAGTCACAAAATGAAAAAGACAGAATGCGGGAAGGGCCTAAATTACAATGCCAAAAAATATCAATTCATAAAAGTTCCGTCAGATGGTGTTCTGTCCACAACAGAACTATTAGAATGAAGATGGCCGCAATAGCCCACCATTGCTATGTATGCATTCTTGTTCATTTTAAAATATATTAAGAATGATTTTTTGAGAAAATAAAGACGATAAACTGTCTACAAGGTTCAAAAAGCAACACTCATTATTAAAAAGTAACAAAAAAGTCAATTGGTATTAAAAATGTTACATTTCAAACTTGAGACTTTGACGCTGGCATGCGACTATGCCGAAATTTGGCACATTCACCCTAATCTTTATTGTGAATGGTACGTGAGTTTTAAAATAAAATTGTTACCTTATTTCATAAACAAAAAGGGTTTTACTGAAGTGTCTGCAAATCCTTCAATAGGAAACACCGAAAATATGATTTTTTGGATAGATTTTCTTATTGTTTTAGATGGGAAAGGAGAAAAGACCAGGAATAAGAACAAATCCTGCACTCAAGAGCAACTCAACAAGGTTTTAGAAGCCTTTCGTTGCGGTTTCAGTTACACTGTTTGTCTCCAATTAGAAACTTTCCTTGTCTCCATTTAGATTAATTTGTTTCCAATTGCAGCATTTTACGCTCGCGTATTTTTCTTCTATTTAAGAAGTTTTCAAATTATATCTGAAGAATTTTCACTAAACAGTAACATTCTAGAAGAGTCAAGGAGCAAATTTATGTAATTCTCTTCAGAAAAAATATGAACTTAATGTGTTGAATCTTCTGACAAAGTTAAAGCGTCTGAAAATGGTTTTGAATTAGGACATTTACGCTAAATAATAAAAAAAATAATAGTAATTTTTATTTCATAGGTATATTTTTAAATAACTCACAATATCTTTACTAATACTAGTCAAATGATCATAATAAGTATATAGATAAGAATAAAAAATTAAAGAAAAACATGATTAAAAATTTGATGCTTATGCGGATTATTGGTTAAATTTCAAGGAAGCAGTCTGACATTTTATATACATTTTATATAAAACTTAATTTTCAATTCATTTCGTAGGTTAAAATCGACGCTAAGACAGCGTAAATTTAAAAATCTTACAGAAGAATATTATAAAAGTATTTGAAAATAATATTGGGATTTTATGTTTCTCTGTGTTTTTGGTTGCAGACTTTTTATTTATTTATTTATTAATGAAACCTTTTTAGAACCAAATCAATTTTCTTTGCCCGAAAGAGAGAGTTTAATTGGAATACTAATGAAATTTTAGGTCAATTACATAAGCTGTTCCAGCTACCCGATTGAGTTCGAACAATAATAAAAAGTGGACAACTTATGCCCAACGCACAATAACTTTTGTTTAGTAAACATGTTTTCGACATTTCAATGAGAGTGAGTGAGATCTAGATCTAGTCATCTCGCTCATTCTCATGCGAAATTTTGAAAATATCTTTACAAACAAAAGTTATTGTGCGCTGGTCATTATTTGGAATTTCATGATTCTCGATAGGGTTGAAAGTTTGTAAACGATACCAATAGACTTATAAAAGCCCCAAATCGAAAAAATAGTGAGGAATACTTGGAAATTTCCACTAGTTTTGTTTGTTTACAACATTTCCCCGCACTGGCAGAAATCAGCTGATTTCTATTCCGAAAAAGCACAGACATCAGCGCCATCTTTTCTTCAACACTTATGGTGAATATGCATAACCATTTTTTTTGGTTATCGAAACTTTCAAAAATGGTTTCCGAAGCTTTTGCAAAAGGGTTTCAGAAAGCTCGGGTAAAAAATTATCCTGATTCTGTGGGCACACAATAAGGGGACGGGGCTTCCATAGCCTTCAGCAAAATTATTTTTTTCCTTTAACTTCCATTATAAATTTCAATGAAATCGAACATAAAAATTTTGATTATATTTGAATACGAATTTTTGAAAATATTTTTATACATTAGCGCCCCTAGAGGGCGCTGTACGAAATTGTTCCGGAAAGTTGTAGTATTTTCCAAGACCTTTCATTTGGTCCATAAATGAACAATTTCTAACAATTAGAACTAAAGCTATAATCAATTTAGGATTTTTATTTGAAAAATTTCACCAAATTAAATTTTTATTATTCATTTTGAAGTTGCCAATAAAACATCACAGCTACCATAAGCTTATCTGAATTTCTGCTGTATGGAAAAGAAACTAAAAAAAGTATCCCTTACCTAAGGGCTTTAGAGAGTCCAGATGATCCCTCCACTCTTGGCAGTCAAATTCCAATTTGAAAGGGCTATGCTGATCGTGCGTGAGATCCAGCACTTCAGCCACACTCTTCTCCTTCTGAGGTCTCTGTTCATTTTGCTGTGACTCGAAGCTCGTGGAGCTAGAGTGAGCACTTTGCTTATCCTTGGGATCCCTCAGGAAAAACACCTTCTCAGCTGTGGGATTTGGCCATGACAGGATTCCCTTCTTGTCCACACAGCACAGAGCTGTCATTGTGCCCAGAATCTGCACCACATTGGAACTTCTGCCCAAAACTGATGCATCTCCCTGAATCAAATTGATCCAATTGCCAACTTTAGTTCGCCACGGAAGCACCAGATTAGCCCAATCGACCACCGGAGAATTATCCAGATCAGCATGGAATTCACTTGGACTGGATTTCTCCTGGAAGGGCCGTGGTATGGACAGAAGGGTCTCCAACTTCGCCACACCCCAGAGATTGAGGAGTAGCCACATGGCGGGAAAAGTGAGGGGAAGGGTGGGCATCACGGCACAAACGGCATTCTCAATGAAGGCCGCCACCCACGTGATACGCGAATCCGCAAACAGGTGACCATTGTAGTTGAGAACAGCGAAGATCCACGTCACCAGAATCACCCCCAAGAAGCCCCACAGTTGAATGAACACGGTCACCAACTGAAAGTGGGATTCTTGCTGCTTTATGCCATATTTTACACAGGGAAGCAATTGAAGGGACAAAAAAGCGCAATATAAGGGATTATGTTAGATTTTTAGGTGTGATTCTTACATAATCACACCTATTTAAAAAATCTATTCTATAAATAAAATAGAAGAATAAAGAAAAGAACGATTGAAATCCATTTTCACCTAATTAATTTTCAAATATATAATTAGTCTTGGCAAGATTAAACACTTGAGAGAAATCCGAAAAAGTTAAAATAAATTTCCGGAAATGTTAATTTTACCCTGCAGTATTGATTTAAAATCGGTGTAAATATTACCCTTTTAAGGTGTATTAGGGGTTAAAGGTACCCTTTTTCATGTTAATTTTACCCCTAAAAAGGTGTAAAATTAACATTAAAAAATGTTGATATATTTTTACACCGAAAAAGTGTTAAATTTATGAGGAAAAGAAGTTAATCGCACCCCAGTTTTTTTCTCAGTGAATACAAACTTTTAAAAAAAATATCAAAATGTCCCAGCGTTGCGGAATGCACGAACTCGCGATGTTTATCCGATGCATTAAAAAAGTTATCAAACAATAAATTGCAATTTCAAGACGATTTATACCAAGGGGTACCTCATATTAAGAAATCCTTGTCAATTGTCCGAGAAATAATTCGTGAAACCCGAGAAACTAAAAAAAAATGCGAAACCCAAAAAAAAACTCAAAAATTACAGTGCGAAACCCATGAAACCTAGGATGATCAACTAACGGATGAAGCATTTTAATTCACAAATGGCATATTTTTCTTAAATTCTTTATAATTTTTAAGCCTTAGATCCCACAAAAACAAATATAACACGAAATGGTAGCCACATATACAGAGAATATATTTTTATTGAATTTAAAATTTTATTGGTGTTACAGATAGAAAATTTTTCAGAAAAATTAAAAAAAAAAATTACGAATTTTACGTCTTTTTCATAAAGGTTTTAGAAACTATTATCGTCGAGCAATCATTATAAATTTTGTGCTAATAACATGACATTAGATACTCTTCCATTTTATAAGAGTTTCAAAATGATCGCATTTGGTTTTATACCAAAATTAAAAAATCATTTAAGAACAAATATACTATACTTTTGTACGGAAAATATATGAGAATGTTCTGCCCTGCATGAAACAGAAAAATTGCATCGCGAAACCCTACAAATTATTCTTTTCACGTTTCAAAATTTACAATTAATTTTATCCAATTCATAAAAAAAAACTAAATCCTGATAAAAAGTATTACGGTCATTACGGTAGACTCTCCCTCAATCGGCTCTTTTTCAATTGGGCGAAAAATTTTGCTGACAATTTTCACGTTTGATTTTCAAACAAATTTTTTCATATTCCCTGTATTTCCTCTTATTTTATCGTGATTCTTTATAATTGAGCGCTTTTTGTGGAATTTACAATGACATTGACGCTCAAATTTCTCAATAATTTAGATGACATTTTGCCCCATATGCCCGATTGAGAGAGAGTCCACTGCAATTACGATTAAAATCAATTATCTGTTCGATATCAGTTATAGAACCGAATCGAATCGGTTTGGATTTGTTAAAGAATCAAAGACCTTTCAAATGAACTAAAATCGGTAGACCAGTTTCACCCTTAACGTTGAAAAATCATTGAAAAGATTAATTCAAAGGTATTGGCATGTATATATGATTATATTTAAGGTGTCCAAAAAATGGGGTTTAAATTAATAAAACAAACTCTCGCTTATCTGTGAAAACGAAACCAAAATGTTACAGCGACTAAGAATCGCAGTGAATTAGAGCACATTTGCTTTAGCAAAACCTCCAAAACGAAAACAATATATAGTGTCGGCCAAAAGTTTCTTGACAAATCAGAAAGAAGTGACACCGCAAATTTTGAAGTTTCAAGCAGGTTTTTAACCATTTTCCGGCATATTTGTGAAAATATACTAATGTGAATTGAACTAAGAGGCCCTCTAAGAAGCATTCCCATTAGATTTTTGGCATAAAATAGCCAAAATCGTTCGTGAAAAACCTTTTGGTTAGTATATAAAGTGCCCGCTCTCTAATGCGGATCGGCGTAATCCAGACGAGTTATCGACGGTTATATTCAAAATAATTTTGAGGTCATGTATGAATATGTGTTCAGGAATGAAAATGAATTATCTTGTGAAGTTTTTGTTTAACAAATCAAGTATAATCGTTTAGAATTCTCTAGTTATGTCTTTTTAAGCTTCTTTAAAACTTTTATTCTAATGCTACAAAAAAAAGTTCTATTAAATTTTCGAGATGTTGAACTAATTCAAAAAATTCATCCGGATAACGAAGCTGACATCTGTTATATTGTCTCCCAATCATCCGGATTAGAAAACGGGCACTGTATACAGTAGACTCTCGCTCAATCTGATCTTTCTCAATTGGGCGAAAAATTTTGCTGACAATTTTCACTTTTGATTTTGATGCGAATTTGCTCATATTCGCTGTAGTTCTTCCTATTTTATCGTGACTCTTTATAATTGAGTGCTTTTTATGGAATTTACAAAGGCTTTGACGCCCAAATCTATCAATAATTTGGATGACATTTTGCCCCAAACGCCCAATTGAGAGAGTCTACTGTATATATTGCTTAGTGAGTTCTTCAAAAGAGAAATTCACGGACACTTAGAATTGCTTTCTGTGAAACTTTCGTGAAGCTGTCATAGAAACTGTCAAATGAAATTCTCACAGCATCTCAGAATTCATACCCTGAGGTGTAGGGGAGACTGGGGCAAAATTTGGCAAAACGGATATTTTATTTTTTCACAAGTTATCAGTTAATGTGAGTGATTTCTATTTAGCATATACTTATAGGAAATTTACTGCTCTACAACTTTTCTGAAATTATTTTCATCTATCTCGAAAGGAAATACGCTTTCTGAGCCTTTTTCCAAAAGATCATTTTGTGGAAATTTTCAAAACTGCTGGGGCAAATTTTATCAGACGTGGGGTATTTTTGTCATTTTACTTCGCTTTGTTACGAGTTCTCGTGAATGAAAGAAACATCCAATTGAGATATTTTGATAGAAAATTTATTCCTTTATAACTTTATGCATCTATCTAATATCTAAACCAGAAATGTGTTTTTCAAATTATTTTCCAAAAGCTGTTTTTTGGCAAGAAAATTCTCTTCGCCGGCTTAGAAATGGCAGAAGAGCGAATTGGGCGAGTTGAACTGAACGAAGTTTGCCGAGTAAATTCCACATAGCAAAACAGCCCGTCAAATCATTGCTCTACCTGCCGATTTTACTCGGATGTCTTTTGAATTGTAACGGTATATTCTAGTACATTCAGAGAAAATCTGTAGATTTTCGGCAGAAATTCTTCTGAAAATCTGCAGATTCTCGGCAGAATGTCTGCATAAAAAATCTGCATTGTCTCCATTTTCTCAACAAAAATATTGTTGATTTATGAAGAAACTGCAGCAGTTACAAAGAAAATGGTATGCTCTGCTTAACAAGCATTACCGATTAAACATTTTAGATAACTAAAAAGTTGCGAGCAAAAATACAAATTTCTTAAAAATCGCCCATGAAATGATACAAAAACACGAAATTTAGGTCGACACTCTGCTTAAAGTTTTCACTTCACTATTCTCTACTTTATAACACGGCGTCGCAGAATTCTTTATTTTATATAAGCTCTGTGATATCACCAAGAATAACTCTATTGAATTTTCTAAACTTCAGTGAAAAATATTCCATTTTTTCAGACACAGCTGTCTGGAAAGTCTGGAATGTAGAAAAATCTACAGAAAATCGGCAAAATATCTACAGAAACTCGTCAGAGTATGCACCAGAATTCGTCAGAAAATCTGCAAAAATTTCTGACGAATTTTGTTCCAAGCCCAAATAAAATTCGTAAGAATATCTACAGATATCTCGGCAGAGGTGTAGATATTTTCTGCAGAAATTTAAAAGATATCTGACGAAATTCTTTGACGGGAGAGAAAGAAAGGTGGTGGAGAGTGTTTTGTTTACTCAGTTTAATCAGAACCAGTAACTGGACTGGATGTGTTTTTTCGCCATGAGAAATGTCAGAATTATTCGTTTTTTGCCAATTATTGCCCCATGCTTTCTGGCAAATTTTACAGCAAATACACACTAATGCATCAATTTTGGAAAGTAAGTTAATGAAAATTGATATGTCCTGAAGGGCAAATATTTTAAAAACAGGGCTCAAAATTTCAATATTTTTTATTTTCTATATTCTTTGCTCGAATTCCTTAAAACCTTTGACGTTTATTGAGTCTCGTGAAGGCATTCTATGATAAAAATTTGAATCTTCGGTCTTGGAATTTTTCTTGGAAGATATCGAATTTTAAAATTTTGGAATTGCCAAATTTTGCCCCAATCTCCCTTATCTATTAAAATTATAAATAGTCATCCTCTTAAAATAGTAATATCATAAAAAAAGGGTAAAATGGTCAAACTGATCATATCATATTCTATTCAGTAAATTGTGCAATATTTTGATACAAATCACCATTAAAAAAACAACTTTGGTCAGATAAAACATTATTTTAGTCTATGAAATATAAAAATTTATCATTATTTACACAAAACTAGCTTTATAAATTACATTTAATTGATTTTTTATCTGATCACATTTTTTTGTTTAACCTAATATTTGTATTAAACCCTAAAAAAAAATTGAAGCACAAAATTATTTAATTAAAGTCGTCCTAATTTTAGCCTAGAAAAAGGAAACGATCAAAAGTTAAAATTCTGACGTTTCTATGACACTTGAGAGCCATTCAACGTATATCTACATTTTCAGAAACATTTCCGAGCCAAATGGAACTTGTTTCTAAAATGACTTACCCCTCGGCAAACACTGAAATTATTTCAGTGTCAGGATTTTTTTTTTATTTCTTTGTACATTTGAAGATATTAAAATTTTGGTAGAAAAAATAATGAAAATTTGTCAAACAATTAAGCTAAACTGTAAATTTTTTAAGCTTTTTTTGCCAATTTAGAACAGTTAAATCGCTTCACTCTCTGTGAGCATTTCAGGAAATTCATGGAGGTCATTGCCTTTGAATTGAGCCAAAAAAAAAACCCTCAAAAAAGGTCACTGGGCATCTCTACCAGAAACCCTAAATCTTTTAAATCCTGCCCAAGATTTAATGGGAAAATCAATAATTCTCTTCCTATGCTGCCCATTGAATTTCCTGACGCTCCCAAAAAAAAAAAAAACGCGCCTGAATTGAGAAAATTGCTTACGCATGGAAAGAGTAAAGGGCAATGGACTCACCAAGTGTCTCTGTTGGTTGAAAATGGTCTCTGGGCGATTGAGGAACTTCTCCAGGGTGGTCCGGAGGTTGTCCAGAAAGGGTGTCGCCTCGAGGATGCACGTGAGATCGGGCAAGGGGGATCTTTGGGTGGGAACAACGGGAGGATCTGTGCCTTCGGTTTGCGTGTAGGTTTCGCCAGAGCCAAATGTACGCGCCCCATTGACTTCCCGACACTTTCCGGGCGCCACCTGGCCAGGACGGAGGATGATGTGATCTCCACGTACGAGCAGTGCCCAGGGAAGATTGACGACTTTACCGTCACGCACGGCACATTGGAGGGTCACGCAAGGGGAGAGGGGGGAACAGAGATGAGGATAGTTGGCTGGAGTCCATTTGTGGCAGACAGAAGTTGCCAGTTTGAGGACTCCTGAAACATCAGCAATTTTCCTGTACATCTCCGAACGCTTGAGATTGTTCTCACGGATCACGAGCCATATGTTAAAGATGAGGAGGCTGAGAACAATCAAAGCTGCCAGGATATGCTGTGAGATCAGGAGGAGGACAATGGCAAGGGAAGAGGTGAAAATGGCAAAGGAATGCAAGGGAGTTTGTGCATTGAAGCTGGCACGAAGTTTCTCAGTCCATCTGCAAGAGAGAATTTTGGTCCTTTGTTGCTTAAGGGAATCCTTTGTGCCAGCTGTTGAATGTAGTTGTGATGATGCGATGCTCTCTATAGTACCTTTTTGTGGCAAATTTGCCCTCGTACACCCTCAGGATACCCTCAATTTCTTCCCGGAGTCGCGTTAGTGCCTCAACGGTTGAGAGTCCTTGAATTTTGTTATTATTCTCCAAATCCATCACGATATTTTCACAATTTTCACTTTAGTCAGATACTACATGTCTTTAGGGAGGATTTTCACAACTTTTTCCACACTCTAACCACCTGCAAATGCGCGAAAATTCGTGAAAATGCAGGTGATGAAAAAGCAACACAAAGGGGCTGTCAAGCGAACAAAACACCATCAATAGGCCTCTAGACCCGGCTGACACCATGAGCTGACTTCAGCGCTGAAAGCTCCTGATTATTGAGCTATAATCTCAGCACGGTTGTATGAAATTAATTCTGAGGCAATATATGAAAATGTTACGGGTCAGCGCTCCCTAATGGACAAACAATTACTCCGACTCAAAAATGACTGGGTTTTGTTGTACAGGAAATGGTCAAAAAATGACTCCTAATTGGAATCTTAAAAATTAGTCGTATTCGCGTTGAATTTTAGTCAGAGCATTACTCAAAATTGAGTTAGTAATACATTAGTTATTTTACGTCCTTAAAATTTACTCTAACATGAAGTAATAAAAGCGACTCCAAGGGACGGTCCTTTTCCGCACGAAAAAATGACGCGGCAAAAACAGTGCACTTTCCAACCTTCTCTACCGCATATGTATGAAATCGACGTACGCACAGTAGAGTCTCTCAAATCTGAATCTCTCAAATTCGAACGCCGTTTGGATTCAAAATGTCAATTGTGAGTTTATGTTAGAAAGTTCGTGTTCTTGGTGAATGAAAATCATATTTATTTTATGTGCTTCTTCCTGAATGTTTACATACATTATTATCGTATAAAATGAAAAGGAAGTATGTTACAACTAAAACTTGCGAGAAAGTACGAGAATTTGATGCAAAGTACAATTCAATCTCACACAAATTTCGTTAGTTTTGAAAAAAATCGTTCGAATTTGGGAAGTGAGAAATGTCAAAAATACCCCCCGATCGTTCGAATTTAGGAGACTCTACTGTACTCTCAATGAAAAAGTCAAATGCACTCCACAATTTTGTACTATACTATCACCTTAGACACTGTTTTCTCATTAATTATTCACATATTTTATTGTTTTTTGCTACTTTTTATAGAATTTTGATCAATTTTTTCCAACTTCACTACTCACATTTGCGAATATTTTTCTCATTCGACTATTGCTGAATGAGCCGCCCGACATGTCGAAAATATTCCAGCTGGATGGCAACAACACACAAAAATCTTTTAAAATTTTCACCTAATAAGACTTTTAGACACAAGATTTTTATCACACAATACTTCTGAGACAGGAGCAAACACCGAAATAACGAAATTTAATTTTCCATAAAAATTGTCCGAGTATTTATAAACCAAAACACTGCCTATTTTTTGCTTAATTTTTGTCGGCACTGTCTTTTTCTAAATCACAACACATTTCTCTACTGGAGGAGCTCTTCCTCCAATTTTACATATGTATATTTTGATATTTTTAATTATATTTTAACATTCGGAGCTTTAGTCAGTTCTTTTCTGGTGTCTGAATCAGAAATTTCATCTCCTTGGGTACTGTATCTAAAGATTTTTAACCATTCGATGTTTTCATCTTTATCAGGAATCATGGAGTCAGGGAAAGTGGTGTGCCTTTGGATGCCACAGCCTTTGAATGTTTCAATTTTTCTCTTATTTTTCAAAGCAAAAATTCTACTTTATGAACAATGGTTAATACTATTAATTATTTTCTATTAACTTCGCTTAACAAAATGGATTTTTAGCTTTGGGAAATAAGAGAAAAATTGAATAATTCCCAAAATTATTCATATATTATTCTCAGACAATCTCAGAAGCCTTCCCCCAATCACGTTGATTCCCCGAATATAACTCAGGTCGTATAGGTTCTGGTTCCGTACTGTCGATCTGACAGTTCGGAAAGTGCGTTTCAAGCAGCAGGCGCGTGATTTGGTCCGCAGAATCCGTGTGGATTCCGCTGGATGCTCTTAACACGCCTAGCCGCTCTGAGGGATCCTTGGATAGAACCTTCTTAATCCTGGCTGCTTCTTTCACAGCCATGATTTGGCCACAAAATTCCCTCCAATTCTCCCTTTTCCATTTTCTCAATGCTTTTTTATATTCCCTTTTACGAGCGGCCGCTTCTTCCCAGTCGCGATCCAGCATCGTATTTTGGGCTCTGTTAACAGATTTTCTTGTTCTCTGTTTTAATAGGCAGAGTTCCTTAGGCAAAGGCTTGCCTTTATTGTTATTTAAATGTGTTGAGAGTGGACAGGCCTTTTCATACGCCGCGAGCAGTGCCGAATTCAGTTTTTCAACCGAGTCTTCAATGCTTACAGCGTCCCTTGGCAATTGGCACAGCGTCCCTTGGCAGAACGTCAAACTCCCATATAAAATGCATATGGCAGCAACTGCCACTTGGTCCTTCCGAGTGCAGTTTTTTGTTTTTGCAATATATTTACATTAATATTTAATTTTTATTAAAAATTTTATAACGAAAAAATAGCCAGATAAATTCTGCACGCATTCGATCAGGCATCCAGGCGAAATGATATATTCTTCACTATAAAAAATTAAATTTAAAACTAAATTGGCAGCGGTTGCCACTAGGGTCCTCCCAAGTGTTAAGCTCGATTATCAGCACTATACAATTGAGCTGAGAATAGCATTATTTCTAGCTGAAAGTGTTACTGATCATGTGCTCAGTTTATCAGCATGCTGAAAGACTTGCAGCTGTGGTGTCAGCCGGGGAGGCTATTGACCGACTTTTCTGATCAATTCAAAATTTAGCCGTTGAACGGAATACAAAATGTGATCAGCTTTTTTCCCCAGAAACTCAGCAAAATTATAAAACAATTCGTAATGATAAATTCAAACACACTCCTCCAGGGGATTATTCACAGCCACAAACGCGAGATAATGCCCGGAGAGATAAATCCAAAGTCACAGATTACGGTTGATAGGAGATAGAGGAGCTACTGGTTTTATTTGTGCTTTTTAGTCTACTAAAAGCGGTGCCCAAAGCAATTTTATCCCCCACAGAGACAACCCAGCCAGTAGATGTGAAGATTTTGTGCAGTGTAGACGTGCTTCAGGAAAGTCTTCCTCCCGGAAAATTACCAAATCCCCAGAAGAAACAGCAAAACTAGCAAAACTAGCCAAATTGTAGGAAAATTCTACCATGCTCGGTAAGTGGATAAAAATAGCAAATTATCTATTTATACGCGCAAAAAAGAGAGAGAGACTGAACTAGTATTTTCCAAAGAAATCACACAATCCCATTTAATGTTTTCCTTCCATCGGAACTTCTTTGTAATCTCTCTAAAAAAATAAGTTGTCCAACAGAAAAAAAAGTAATCATTGGTGATAGCGCCAACACTTTTGCCCCCTTCTCCCAAACAGCCAGTTCAATTGCCAAGCAAAATCTTCTCAGCAACTCATACAGCTTTTTTGTTTGCCAATCCCATCAAGATCTTTTCAGTTCTGTCCAGGCGAGAGTTAGTGTGAGTGTAGCTCTGGGAATTGGCGTTGTAGCAGCCACTTTTGGATACTTCTACAGGAAGAAACTCCTCTCATCTCCACCCAAAAAGTAAGTCCTAACCAGTTTAAAAATTGCAAAGTTTGTACTGTTTTGTAGCGGGATTAGTTAATTATATTTTGCAGAAAGAATAAGTTCAAGTTCAAAGTGAATTATGCGTCTCGTTGATGGAGATTTGGTTCATCTTTTGAGTGTATTTGATACATTTGAAGTTGATTTTCAGTTTCATAAACTTCTAAGGAGTATAATTTACTTTATCAAACAATTTATGCATCAATTTAGTAGTAGAAAATTCGTTATTAACTCTCATGAAGCATATGCTGCATACACATTTTGGCGGCATTTGGTGAGATAGCGCTCTACTAGCAGGGCCGTGGCTAGAGTAGAGGTAGGGCATCAGTAGTTAAAGGTAGGTAGGGCATTAGGCAAAATTTTGACTGATCCACTGAGAGAAATCCGAAAAAGTTAAAATAACATTCCAGAAATATTTTACCCTGCAGTATTGATTTGAAATCGGTGTAAATCTTATGCTTTTTAGGTGTATTAAGGGTTAAAGTTACACTTTTTCATGTTAATTTTACACTTAAAAAGGTGTAAAATTAACATAAAAAAATGTTGATATATTTTTACACCTAAAAAATGTAAAAGTTACGAGGAAAAAACGTTAATCGCACCCTCTTTTTACTCTCAGTACTATTTTGGTTAGTCGATTTCCGTCCTACTTCTCCTGAATGTAAGAGGATAAGGTAAAACAAAAAAAAAACATAATTCAAAAAGGCGAATTTAAAAAAAAATATTATTCTAATTCTTCGATACATATACTTAAGGGGTTACGTGGGTCAAAATTGATAAAAAACAGCAAATTTTGTTTTAATTCCTTTCCAACATAACAAAAAATGTAATTAATTCAAGCTCTTAGGCATATAAAACTACAATATTCGAACTATATTTCCTGAAATTTTCTTTTAAAAATTTATCCTGTGGGACAAAATTTTTGGAGATATTTTTGGAAAAAAAACATACTTTTCGGTGGACAAGATTTCTCGGAATTGGTTCATCTGAAAATCAAAAACCAAATATTTCCTGTTACCTGATGAGTTAAACTAGTCTTTGAATGAAGGAATTTTCAAAAAATGAAATTTAAATTTTTAAGAAAATTTTATACACAAAAATACTACTTTAGACGTGTTTTACTATACGTTTCGTTTTTTAGAATCTAGAATACGTTTCTATCAAGTGAACATAAAATCCTTCGTTTAAGGATTGGTTTGACTTATCAGCAAACAGGAAATATTTGATTTTTAGATTTTAGATGGATCCAACTTATTCACCGAAAAGTATGTTTTTTTTCAAAAAATCTTCAAAAATTAGGTTTTAATGACTAAATTTTTAAAAATTAAAAAAAAAATTAGAAAATATAGTTATGTAAATGTTTTACTTTTCTATGCCTAAGAGCTGAAATTAAATATTTTTTTAATATGCTGAAAAAATTGAGAAATTATTATATTTTTACAGTCTTCTTGACCCACTTAACCCCTTAACTATTTTGATAATGCGTAAATGAGAAAAGGAAATATATTGAGTTTTTTTTTTAAATGTAAGAAGTGTAAGAATCTTTACGGTCGTTTTGGTCCTTTTGGTCAGAACCATTGAAAAATATTATTTCATTTAATTAATCATCAAATAATTGCAATTTCAATCAAATAATCAACAATTTCATTAATAACAATGCCAAATTGATGAATAAATATTCTATTTAATTTGTTTTAGGAAGCTTGAGAAAATATTTAAAATTTTCCTTTGACTTTCCTTACGATTTTAACTAATTGCATTGAGCACTCCAATCTATGACTCTCGAGGTTACGAGATTTGGAAGCGTTATCGTACGACAACAATATTTTTTTTCAACATGGCATTTTATTGTTTTTTTTTGTCCAGTTAAATTGACCTTTTGGGCATATATCCAATCAGGAATAAGGTCTTCCCACATTCCGGGACATCCATTGTTATTTTTTCTTAAACAGGGATGGGGTTGTCAATCTCATGCCCTGTGGAATCAAATGCGGTGAAGTTCACTGGATGCAATCTGGACACTTTTAACTCTTTCGTCTCTTTTGGGACTCTGAGTACCCAAAGCAGCATATGAATATTCTGTGAAAACAATGTTTTTTAATTATTCAGAACTGATAAAAATCCTATTCTTGTTTATGATTACAAACTATAAGGATGTCCAAATGTAAGATATTTTTTGTAGGACCTCAATTAATTCCTGAGCATAGATATTTTTGATTAAAAATTGTGAAATTGGCTTGCAGCATATGCTGCGGTCCGGAAAGAGTTAATGCCAAAAACATTTCTGGTGACCTAAAGAGGATTCGAAGATTGAGTGCTCTTCACTTGAGAACATCCATGTACTAAAAAAAATCTTTAGAAAAAGATTTTCTCTTTAATTTTTATTAGAAAAATTAGAAAAATAATTAGGAAAGCGAAAAGTAAAAATATTTTTCAAGTAATCCCTTTTAGTGCATGGCTGTTCTCATGTCGTTATTGACTTTTCCTTGTGTTGGTTCCTCACTATACCCAGCCCCAGTCATGTTCTAAAACCACCAAACACTCGTGACAGAAACCAATAAAAAAAACATTGGATTACGCAGAAGCACTTGAGAACAGTTATGTACTAAAAATGTGCAAGAGAACGATTTACTATTTTCATTTTTCATTAGAATAGCTCTATAGATGCAACTTTGTTCCTACTATCAGTGATTTGCACGAAAAACAAATGTTATATAAAGCTGAAATGGAATTAGATTAAATCATTAGATTACATTTTAAAACTGTTTATAATTCAGACGCAACACCTTTGAATTGAATCATCAAGATAAGAAACGTAAAACAAATAATAAAAAGCAAAATTGCAAAATTATACTTTACTGCACATTTCTTGCCTATAGGGGGAAGTGGGGCACCTTTAAAATTGAGATTTTTCTCCTATGTTTAAGTGG
This sequence comes from Phlebotomus papatasi, assembly GCF_024763615.1. Lineage (NCBI taxonomy): Eukaryota > Metazoa > Arthropoda > Insecta > Diptera > Psychodidae > Phlebotomus > Phlebotomus papatasi. The sequence continues at coordinate 21,675,553 of NC_077224.1, forward strand.
AACTGAGCCATATCATAATAATGTAATTTAGCTTCTCAATCTATTTGTGCAACTAAATTATATCACGATAAGACTCTATTTTATTTGAAAATAGGTGAAAAATCCCAATTTCAAAGGTACCCCACTTTCAAAGGTGCTCCACTTCCCCCTAATTGTGCTCCTGGAGAATTTTGTTTTGTACTTTATTTAAATTGTACTGTAAAATAAACTTAATTAAATAACATACACACTCTTAAAAAAATAAATCTCACCCTGCTCACTGCTAGCAAACCTTTCTTTTCTATTTAGTGAAATCCAATGAATAAGAATTCATTGCCAAATTCCAAATTTCTTTGTATCTTTCGATCAAATACAAATCTAAATTGAAATTTCTGGTGGGAAATTGAGATCTGTTAATTCTAGCTACCCTTTTCGTTGAAATTTTATTTTGTTAATATAGCAAATATTAATTTAGATAGAGTTAAAGCTTTTTTCTTGTAGAACGAAGTTTAACGGAGTTTGCTTTTCAAAATAATAAAAGAATTGACGACAAAATTTGAGATTGAAAATTAAATTCATCTTAATGACAAATAAAATTCACTAAATTTGTAATAAAATTTACAAAATAAAAGTAAATAAAATAAATTCACAAAACTTCAATTGATTTGAAATGTTGTAATTAAAAAAATTGAAATAACAAAATGTAAATACAGTGGGACCTCGATACAGTCAACTAATTATTTCCATGCCTGTTGGTTGACTCTATTGGAGTCCGATAAAAATCTATTAAAATTAGAAATTTTGATAGAAAGTGGTATTAATTTATGTTTTACTAGATCATTGATAAATTCATAAATTCTTAATTAAAATTATTGTAATTCGTTCATTTTTGAACTTTTATTGACTCAAGTTAAAGATCGATCAATATATATTATTAACGAATAACATAGAATTTTCATTTAATTTTTGTTCACAATTTTATGAAGTCTTACAAATACCTGTTAAAAAAATTAACTATGATCAGCAAAATATAATTTTTATTCATTTTATATGTAACCATTCGATGTTATTTATATAAATTTAACACCCGTTTTGTGAAAATTTAGAATTTATTGAACAAATTTCAATAACTTACTGACCAATTTTAATTTTCTGTTGCTTATTTGTTTTTGATACGAATTGTATTTTGAGATAGTAATCTTTTAAATTGAAAATGTAACTAAATAAATAAATGTAATTAATTTTTACATTTTCTTTAGAAGAGTCATTTTTTAAGATCGTTTATCATTTGCATTTTCTAAGGAAGCTCTTTAAAAAGTTCCAATAAATTTAGGAAAAGTTCTTTACTATGTTGTACTAAAAAGATTTAGCATCCTATACGTTTTTCTTTTAGTAATTCAAGTTCATAATTTTCCTTTAATTAAAGTGTAAAACCAATAAAATTATGGCTTAACTCTTTAACAATGATAAGATATTTGCGGTACTAACTATTTCAAAGCAAGAATTTCTTACTGTTAACAATTTCGTTATTAATTACTGATCAAAATTATAAAGCTTTCACATTTCTTTTCAATAATGTGAAATATGATCTAGAATTTAATTGTTCATTTTTAATATTTTTGCTCTGAAAATTAAAAATAAAAACAATAATTTTAAATTTTACAGATGGGTTCGTGTTGGAGAGCTAACAGACCTCATGATCTACCCAATAAAATCCTGTGGAGGAATTGAAGCCAAGGAGCTCACCTGTAATATTCTTGGTCCGGAAAATGGTCACGTGAGAGATCGCGTCTTCATGATTATCACAATCGAAGGACAGGGCATTACGGCTAGAAGTCACCCGAAAATTGTTTTAATTCAACCAAGATTTGAGGGTGACATGATGATCCTCTCAGCTCCTGAACAGCCAGAAATCTCTATCGATGTTAAGAAATTGCATCAACAAGCCCGTGGGAAATCTGTAGTTTGGGGAGAACAAGTTTCAACTGTGGATTGTGGAGATGAAGTTGCTGCCTGGGTCTCGAGATACCTTATAAATGATAATGTTGGCTTTAGGCTGGTTTTCTATCCGGATTCCTTCTCAACTCGGGATGCCTGGGGCAAGAAGAAGAACAGCAAGGATCTTGAGACACATGCTGGAGCTCTTCACGATGTTACGAGTTACATGCTGATGAATGAGGCTTCAATTGAAGACCTCAATAAGAGACTTAAGGATCCAGTAACTTCTAGGCAGTTCAGGCCCAATTTCCTAGTCAATGGACGCAAGGAGTACGCTGAGGATGAATGGGAATGGGTCAGAATTGGAAATGTGATCTTCAAGAATATCTTTCTCTGTGGCAGGTAAGATTCCTTTTATTTAAAATTTGTTTTTTTATGCTATTCCAATGCAATATGAAAAAAATGTTCCTGAACACTTTTTTAGGGGAAAAAATAAATGATCAGTGAAAAGATAAAAGTGGTCAGCAAAAAATTAAATTTGATCAGCAAATAATTCGAAATGATCAGTAAAAATATTCAATTTTGTCAATAAAAAGTAAAATTTTGACAGCAAAAAGTAGAATTTGGTCAGTAAAAAGTTAAGTTTGGTCAGTAAAAACTTCAAATAGGGTAGAGTAAGTACTTTTCGCCACCTTAAGGTTTGACACCCTTATAATTCTTACACTTTTTGTCGAAATGAAATGAAATTTTGTGTACAAGTGCTTTGAAGCATTGTCTATCTATTGAACCAGGAGACTTTCCAGGAACTTTTGAGTATCTGGTTGAAAAAGTACATATCTTTCAACAATGCATGTTTCAGTACTTTTCGCCACCTTGTAAACACTTTTTCGCCACTGTGTAAGCACTTTTTCGCCACTTGTTTTCAACTGATTCTTAAGAAACAGCTGTTTTCTAAAACCCTCAAAAGTACACGGCACAGTGCTTTTCTTATTTAACACCGATATTAGACAATTATTAGAGTATTTCGAATGATTTTTTGCACATTTTTTATTTGCGACAAAAATCAATTGACAATTACGCCTGTTTCAACTAAATTCCGCGAGGAGCGCCACTTGTAAAATGCTTAGAAAAATAAGTGGCGAAAAGTACTTACACAACCGAAAAAGTAAGCCCTATTTCACCACATCCGTATTTCTTTATTTTTTTGGAAAACATTATTAAAAAATGATATTAGAACAAAGCTTAGTTAATAACGGATTGACTTTCAGTGAAAAAATATCGAAAACTGTACTGAAAAAAGATAAAATAATGCAAGACAATTTGTCTGAGCGTTGACAAGTTTATTAAGAATTCCATCTTTTTTGGTGACCGTTCACCTTGTCGGGAATTTCTTTAATTAACTTGCAAATAATCTAGTCGGTGGAGCACCTGATATGGTTTTCTGATTCATTTGGCTAGAGGTCACGAAATAACACTCATTTCGTAGTTCCACGAACTCATAATTTTCTTAAAATGTGATTTTAATTTAGGTGGCGAAAAAGGGCTTACTGGCGAAAAAGTACTGACTCTACCCTAGATCAGTAGATATTTTCGAGTTGATTAGTGAAAAATTAAAAAGCAATCAGCAAAAAATTAAATATGGTCAGCAAAAAAATATGGTCAGTAAAAAATTAAAAATGAGCAGTAGAACTATTCGAATTGATCAGTGAAAAATTAAAAAGTGATCATCAAAAAATTAAAAATAAGCAGTAAAAAAGAAAATATTGTCAGTAAAAAATTAAAAGTGATCAGCAAAAAGTTAAAAATGAGCAGTAGAAATATTCGAGTCGATCTGCAAAAAATTAAAAATTATAGCAGTAATATGTATATAAAAAGTGGTCCGCAAAAAAAATAAAAAGTGGTTAATAAAAAATTAAAAGCGGCCAGTAAAAATAAAATTTGGTCAGTAAAAAACTTTTAATATTTTACTGACAACTTTTTATTTTTTACGGACCACTTTTTACATTTTACTGCTCATTTTTAATTTTTTACTGACCAATTTTTATTTTTTACTGACCACTTTTAATACTTAATTGACGACAATTTATTTTAAACTGACCACATTTTATTTTTTACTGACCACTTTTAATTTTTAACAGACCGCTTTTTATATTTTATTGCACACTTTTAATTTCTTTTAACCATTTTTTATTTTTTACTGCTCATTTTTAATTCTTTCATGACCACTTTTTATTTTTTTTACTGATCATCTCGAATATTTCTACTGCTCGTTTTTAATATTTTACTAATCATTTTTTATTTGTTACTGACCGATTTTTATTTTTTACTGCGGATTTTCAATTTTTTACTGATTGGTTTTTAATTTTTTACTGCTTTTTCGAAGTTGTTTACTACTAATTTTTAATTTTTTACTGACCACTTTGCATTTCTTACTGATCGTCTTTTACTTTTACTGATCATGTTTTATTTTTTGCTGATCATGTTTCACTTTTTACTGGCCGTTTTTCATTTTTTACTGGCCGCTTCTAATAAAATACTGATCTTTTTTTTAAATTTTTACTGCCCTTTTTAACTTTTTACTGCCCTTTTCTTATTTTTTACTGCCCATTTTTAATTCTTTGCTTTTACTGATCACTTTTTATTTTTTTACTGATCATGTGGAATATTTCTATTGCTCGTTTTTAATATTTCACTGACCACTTTTTATTTTTTACTGACCGATTTTTATTTTTTACTGCTGATTTTTAATTTTTTACTGCTTTTTTAAAATTGTTTACTGCTAATTTTTAATATTTTACTCACCAAATTGTATATGTTTATGACTCATTTTTTACTGATCGTCTTTTACTTTTGCTGATCATGTTTTATTTTTTGCTGATCATGTTTCTCTTTTTACTGGCCGCTTTTCATTTTTTACTGGCCACTTTTAATAAAATAATGATCTTTTTTTAATTTTGACTGCCCTTTTTTTAACTTTCTACTGCCCTTTTTTATGTTTTACTGACCATTTTTTATTTTTTTTTCTGATCATTTCGATTCTTTTGCTGACCAAATTTGACTTTTTACTGCTCGTTTATTCAATGCCTTTTTTTAGTACATGGCTGTTCTCAAGTGCTGCTGCATTATCGACTTTTCTTCGTTTGATTTTTGGCTAGACTGGTTTCCCCAATTCTCGTGATTCAAAACCATCAAACAAATTTTAATATTGATTGTGTAGAAGCATTTTAGAACAGTCATGTACTAAAAAAAATGTTCAGGAGAAATATTTCCCCTTTTCATTTAGAATAGTACCATTAATGAGCTTATTGCAATTTTTATTAATGAGTAGAAGTGGTATTCTCTTAAATTGTTTAGGTATTACTTACTATAGTATTTTGTTTTATTTTCCCTGTAATCTCGTGTAAATTATTTCATTCTTCACATTTCTATTTTTAACCCAAACACCTCATTAAAAAACTCCTACAGTGCTATTGCACTTAGATTACCTAATCAGTCTTAGCAAATCCTTATCAAACTGATAAGACTTGATTTTTTTTTTAAATTTTGAATAAAATTTTAATTATTCCACTCAAGTTCAAAATCTTCTTCTGTCTGAATTCCAGGTGCATCTTGCCGAATATCAATCCAGAAAGTGGCACAAGACACCCAGAGGGAGAGCCCCTGAAGACTCTCAAGACCTACCGAATGGTCAGTGATTCGATTAAGGCACCAATTTTGGGGATTCATTTGGGAGTTCATACTCCAGGAGTTATCTCAATGGGTGATCCTGTGTACATGGGAGTGACTAGAGATTAATTTGTTGCAGGAGAAAGTGATTTTCATCTTTGAAGACTCTTCCTCTCTCTCGTGCTTTTTTTTTGTATAAATAAAAAATGTTTCATTAATCAAATTTATTTCTTGAAGAAGCTCATAGTGAAATTTTCTCCCTGACCACGAATCCAATGCGTGTGTGGAATAACTGGTAAGATTGTGTGGTATTTTGTGAACAAGTGTGAGGAACTCTAGACATCTCTCCATTCAGTTCACTCGTAGATTTCGTGCTGTTGGGAGTGCTTCAAACTGCGACTGCTCCTGAATTTTTTCTCTAAAGTGTTGTTGTTTGGGTGAAAAAGTCAATTTCCCGTCTGTGTTCTCGAAATCTTCCATCAGGCAGACACTCCAGGATGTCCCGTAAGTGATTTTCCGGCTATTTTCCGCACTTCAAATTAAGTCCAGCCACTCTATAATGATTTCTTTATTCCCAACTACGCCTCTGAACAATAAAATTCATCAATACTTTGTTAATTATCAGTTTAAAAAAAAATTATGCTCTTAATGTGAGAGTGCGTTATCATTTTGGAAAGAGTGATTATCAAGACGTGTCTCATAAAAGCGAATAAATCGCCAAGAAAAGCCCATCGAGTGTCGCCGGAGAATGACTATCGATCCTGGGTTGAGAAGCCACTTGGAACGAACATTAAATTGCTCTTCCATGAGAATTGTATTTGCTTGCCGGTCGACCTTGATTAATGTTTTGGTATCAGTCTGAAACATTGACATCATAGAAACTCATACATCCGTAATCCGTCTGGTCTAAGTATTAAATTGCAGAGAAAATACCACAAGCTGGAAACACAGGAATATTTTAAAAATTAAACAGGGAAAAACTTTAAATAATAAAACATGAGATCAAAATATTAAAATTGCAGAGATGTAATTTAATATTTCGATCACGTGCTTAATTAACAGCATATGGAAGGGAAGATTGATAAGACTTTGCGCTACACACGAACTCTGGGTTCTAATGAAATTCTTTTAAATGATAAATAGTTTTGTTTTATATTTTCAATTATTCGGATTCAAGAAAAAAAGCAGAAGCGTTATCAATCCCTGTTATCCTTTCTCAAGTATATAAATATACAGAGAAAAATTTTGACTCTAAATTTAAGAATATATAAGATCCTGGGAACTTAAATTGGACGTGAATCCTTAAGGCATTTAAGTTTAGAAGTTCTGAGCGAAAGAAATGGGATAGAATCCCGAGCTCTTTCAAGTTAAGAGATCGGGAACGTAAGTTCAGCATTAGCTGGAAAATGAAAAATGTCTACAGATTTCGAAATTGCAACTAAAATTAAATGATCAAGGATTTAGAATTAGGGCATTGGCATTCATTGGATGGGATTTGAAATTAAATTCCTGGGTATTTCTGTTTAAGAATTTTCCATTTTTTTGTGTGTATAAAATAAATCAATATAAAAATAAATAAATAAAATTAAAAATTGTGAGGAGTATTTAAGACCTTTCATAAAAATCCAAACTCAACGCAATCGGTTGAGAAATACTTTCTTCGAAGTTGTTTTTAACTTTAAACTTGAAAAAAAAAAAACGAGATGGCAAAACGTCCCAGCTTTGCAAAATGCTCGAACTCACGAGATAGAGCTTACCTTGAATTAATTTTACGCTTGATCTTTTGGTGCTTACTGGTCTTCTAGCGATTAAATTGATTCAAGTATTTAAAAATCCCAAAATCGACACTTAACCGATTCATTACCGATGAAGACCGATACAGCCAGGTTTGAAATTAGGATACTTTTCCAAAAAATCCAAATTTATCCAAATGGGTTGAAAAATTGGCCCTCCAAAGTAGTTGACCTTTGACCTTCAGTAATCCAAAATGGAGAATTTTCCGGTAATATGTATGTTAGGACGAAATCTTAACCTGGACTACCCCTAAAACATATCCGAAAATCATTGAAAAAGCTTGGGTCAATTTTGCGATTGACCGAAAAACATTTTTTTAGGGAATTTAACTTGTTGGGGATGTAAAATTATTCAAAAATCGATACTTAACCGGTTCAGGACCGATGAAGACCGATGCAGTCGGGTTCGAAATTTCAATACCTTTCCAAATTTAACCAAATTGGTAGAAAAAAAATGAGCCTTCCAAAATGCTTAACCTTTGACCTTCAATTATTCAAAATAGCGAATTTTCCGGTCATGGTGTGTTTGAGCAAAACGTTCGCTTGGACAAGCTCTAAAACATTCAAAAATCATTGAAAAAGCTTGGGCCAATTTTGAGAAAAACGGAAAAACGTGGTTTTTAGGGAATGGAGGGGACATAAGGGAAAAAAGGGGGAAAACGTCTAGAGACATTGTTTTTTTTATTGGGTGTCATCGAAGACCGGAAGTCGATATCTCTTACCGTTTAAGCTCCAGAATGGTGACAATTTGAAAAACAGACGATTATATAACTGCTCTCTCTTTAAGTTCGAGCAGTAAAATTATAAGGAAAAATTCAAGGTTTTTAACATTGTAACTTATTGTAGAAATTGTGCTCGTCTTGCAGCGTCACGTGAATATATGATGTTTCATTCATAACTTTTTGGGGATTTTTTTAAATAACTTTGTAAAAAAAAAGGTTTGTTAAGCGGAAAAATATAGATCTTGTCAAAATTTCGTCAAAAGGTTGTTCACCAATTTCACAAAACCTTTTCTTGACAAAATTATTTTTTGTCATTTTTTGAAAAGATTCAAACTTTATGTCTTCTGAATATTATCCGAAATGCTCGTAAATCGTATAACCCACTAAAAAGTTCGTAAAAGTTTGTATTTTTTCACAACATTGTTCGTAAAATGTTTACTTGACAAGCATTTTTTATTCTTTAACAAACATTTGTTCGTTGACTTTTGTTTGACAAATATTTACGAACAGATGACAAAATTGTGCGAACTTTTTTCATGTGTTTACGAATATTTACAAACAAATGCTTGTAAAACTACAAAAAAATGTTTGTTAAATGAATAGTTTGTGGAAAAGATCAAACTTTTTTAGGTTATACGTTTTATGAGCATTTCGTAAGTCCCCAGTAGAACTTCACAAACATTTACAAATAATTTAAGACATATTTTTTGTGATGTATTATTTGGAAGCTTCAGGTTCAAAATAATACAAAATAATTCAGGAAGAATATGGGTATCTTACGACGATGATAATTTGAAGAATCCATATGTTGAAGTTGTCCATTTTTCTCGTTTTTTTTTTCAAAGAACTCCGGTAGATAGTTAATTACTAAAAAATGTACAGTAGACTCTCACTCAATCGGCTCTTTTTCAATCGGGCGAAAAATTTTGTTGACAATTTTCACGTTGAATTATGAAGATAATTTGCTCAAATTCGCTGTAGTTCTTCCTATTTTATCGTGATCCTTTATAATTGAGCGCTTTTTGTGGAATTTGCAAAGGCTTTGACGCACAAATCTATCGATAAACCAGATGACATTTTGCCCCATATTCCCGATTGAGAGAGAGTCTACTGTACTGTGAACTGTGATTAACATTACAGCCTAGAATTTTTTTCTAAATTTTTATTATGCTCAAGTGAAACTCAAGAGTTATTACCGATATGACATTATTTCTTGCTCAAATTTTGCAGAATGAGCAATAAAAAGAACACCCATTTTTATGTGTTCGAATATCTGGGTGCAAAATGGTGAGAGATAGGGACTTGGGACTTCCGGCGGAGCCCCCATAGGTTGACCCAGGGACCATTAATATGTCCCTCATATTCCCCCCACCCCTCTCCTTCCCCTTCATATATACATAGGGGAAACTGGGGCACCACCAAACACGGGGTACCACCAAACACTTCGATTTTTTAATCGGATATTGGATGTCAGAGGATAAGACCGATAGGAATTTATAGGCACTATAGGGATGCTTGTCCACTGAAGGAATAGTCGAGATAGTCTAAATAGTTTAGAAATAAAAATTAGTGTTTGGTGGTACCCCGTGTTTGTTGGTGCCCCAGTTTCCCCTATATACATTCCCCTCCAAACCTATGCTTGGTCGAAAACATGTCGTGCGATTTTTTCAGGGAAAGGGAGGGGTGGGGGAAAAAGTAGGGACATATTAATGGTCCCAGGGTCAACTTATGGGGGGGGGGGGGTCCCCCGAAGGTTCCAAGTCTCTATCTTTCATCATTTTGCACCTAATTTAGATTGAAAATAAAACGCAAAAAATAAGACATTTTTAAAACATGCGTTCCTCAACTTACCTTCAAGACTGGACCCCAATTTTACTTCTGAACATTAACAATAGTTCTTTACAAGAGATAATTTTTGATACACAAAACATTTACCATCAAACTTACTTTATTAAAGTAAAGTACTTTACTAAAGTAATTTATTTACTGTTCGTCTTGTTCATAGGATTTATAGGACTTCAATTTGTTCCGTTTTAAGCCACGCCTCTTTATCCTATTAGGGTGTGGTCTAAAGAATCAATTTAAAGTGTGAAATATTACAGGAAGTTTTGCTTTCAAAGAATTTTGCATATCTGCAGGAGATATCTTTGGGATATGTTGTGATACAGAAAAATTGCATACACACAGGAAATACCTTTATAATAAGCTACAGAAACGCCGTAATGTATGCAAAAAAAATCCGCGCCAATTTTTCAGCATATTCTCAGTCAGCGCCAACGGTTCACAAAAATGTATTTCAAATTTACCGCGTGAATAATATCTGCATACATTTAGGGGCATTTCTGGGCATTTCAAAAATTATTTTACAAATAAGCTCCAACAGTAGGCAATTTATATCAAATTCTTTCAATCCGTTTTCTCTCAAGCCGCGACTCTGTATGTTCTCTATGCTTTACCAGTGAGTGATTTACTCATCTTCAAATGGTTAATAATTTTTTTTAAGGCATTATTTATTTTTGAAGACAAATTAAAAAAATGTATAAAATAGCACCCAATTTTTCTCAGTGTACAATTAATTTTTGATTCAAGAACCATTAACTTTTAATTGTTTTAATTCAAACTTTCAATCGAACCCTAATCAAAGTTATGGAGATAATTGAGATAGTTCAGCTGCAATTTCCCCCTCATTATTTAATTAATGCATTCCCCTGACCCTCCGGAAGGTATCATATGATTAATTGAGAGCAAATGCTTCTTAATTGAGATCACTGAAAGTGATTAAGTGAAACTGCATCATCGTCACGCTCTTCTACTCATCTCGAATCTCTTGCAGAATTCTTTTCTGACCACTCAAAAGTGAGCCTGGGCGTCGCAATTGGAGTGGGAGTTGTAGCTGTAACTGCTGCTGGATACTTCTACAAGAAGAAACTGGACAACTCCCCGCCAAAGAGGTGAGGACTAATTGATTAAAAAGCATTTCTGGTGGGAAGATTCTGAGATTTGGAAATTCTCTGCAGATGGAGGCGAGTTGGAGAGCTGTCGGATTTGATTGTCTATCCCATTAAATCCTGTGGGCCAATCCGAGCTAGTGAGCTCAAGTGCACAGTGCTGGGAGTTGAGGAGGGTCATCTGAGGGATCGTGTTTTCATGATCATCACCCCAGAGGGGCAATTTATCACTGCCAGGACTCATCCAAAGTGCGTGCAGATTCAACCGAGATTTGAGGGAGATAAGATGATCCTGTCAGCTCCTGGGATGCTGGACATCGATGTAGATGTGAAGAGACTGTATGAGCAGAAACCCATGAGGGCAGTGGTTTGGGGAGAGGCAGTAGATGCTGTGGAGTGTGGTGAGGAGGTGGCCAGATGGATCTCGCGTTTCCTCCTCAGTGAGGACATTGGGATGCGTCTGGTCTTCTATCCTGCCTCATTCCCCACCCGTGAAGTCCGGGAGAAGAACCGAGGCTTCCCGGATCTCACGAGAGTGGACTCTGGAGCCCTCCACGATGCCACGAGTTTCATGATGATCAATGAAGCCTCCGTGGCTGAACTCAACACTCGCCTCAAGGATTCAGTCACTCCACTGCAATTCAGACCCAATTTCCTGGTCAAAGGACCCACGACGGCCTTCGAAGAGGACTCATGGAAATGGGTAAAAGTTGGGGATGTCATCTTCAGGAATGTCAAGCTTTGTGGAAGGTCTTTACAAAAAACTACAAAAAAATAGGCTAGTTTTCTTGCAATTTAGAACTTTTTATTTCTTTGCAGATGCATCTTCACGAATATTAATCCAGAAACTGGACTCAGACATCCCGATGGACAACCCCTGAAAACCCTCAAGTCCTATCGGGTTGTTCCAAATGCTGGAGAATCCCCAATTTTGGGCATTCACTTGGGTGTTCGCATTCCAGGAAAGGTATCTATGGGAGATGCTGTCTACGTGGGAGAAAAGTAACTTCCGGAACCCCTGAAAGTCTCCTCTTTTGATACAGAAATATCCCCTCTAGATTGCTTTAGAATTGCGCACAATAAAAGACGCCTTCAGATAATTTTTCTACTGCTTTTATTTTTTATTATCCTAGGAATAAGTTAATGGAATTATTTCTTCACGGAATAGTAGATACTAAAAGAAACAGCTAAAATAAATACAGCACCAACTCCTGCCAGGATTATCTTCTCTTTGAGCGATCGCATCATCATGAAGTTCAGGATTCTCGAGGATTTTCCCAGCTCCACGTCCATTTGCTGGACCTGAAAATGAAAATCCGGGTCAGATTATGACCAAAAACTTGCCCAAATGTGAAAAAATCTTGCAATTAATATTAAGGGCAGAATCACATTGCCAGAAAAATGCTCACCGTATTTCGTTAATTTACGCATTTTCTTTGTAATTCTTACGCAAATTCTCGATTACCGTATTACCTTATCTCATACTCGGTGGCACTAAAAGTGAAAAAAAAAAATAAAAGAAAATTGAAGAAATTAAACAAAAATACGATAAACGGTGAGCAAAAAAACAGTACGATTAATTTCTCTTACAGTTTTTTTTGCTCACCGTTTATCGCATTTTCGTTTTATTTCTTCAATTTTCTTATATTATTTTCGCCTAGTGCCACAGAGTATGAGATAAGGTAATACGGTAATGGAAAATTTGCATAAGAATTGCAATTAAAATGCGTAACTTAACGAAATACGGTGAGGCTACGGCGAGCATTTTATTGTCAATGTGATTCTGCCCTTAACCGTAAAGAATCTAATAAAAAATGAACAATAAAAATAAAAAGTTTTTTTTTAAAGAAATTTTCATTGGTACGGAAAAATAACATTTTATTATTTTAAAAATCACACGGGAGTTCTAATTTTTAAACAATTCTTTTAAATTAATTATTAAAAGTTAATAAAAAAAATTTGAAAAAAAGTCCTTTGTGATATTTTTAACATTTCTAACACGAGAATTGCAAAAAAAATGATTAAAAATCTAGTGATAAAAGCCTAGATCAGCTTATTGTAAGGTGAGATTCTTAACGTGAGCTAACGCGGAATGCATGCAAATTCGATTTAGGCTGAAGTTGGGGGACGCCATTCAGTTATCTTGAATTAAATTCGTGAAATTATACAAATTTTGTATTTAACCCAAAATATCAAAGATTTGGGTGGACTGACAAAAAAGTGATATATGGGTGAAACATAGACCAGAAAGTTCTCTATAATTTTGCCATAGAACTTGATCTCATCGATTAATCAGAAGCCGAGATAATCGAGGTTGTTTGTTTCTGAACTCGTTTTTTCGACCAGATCGCCCCAAGTGTTCATTTGGTGAACTTCAACTATATGAAAGAATTATTCTATTTTGTGAGACTTTCCATTTAAAATCCAATTTTAAGTGTCTTGGTCGAGTAGAGGTAGTCAAATTGTCATCTGAGTGATTTCAAAGCGTTATTATGGGAAAAGTCAATTTTTTCACACACAGTAAAAAACTTAACACTATTATAGTGTGTAATCTTTCACACCACTATTATAGTGTTAAATTTGGAAAAAGTGTTTAATTTAAAGTTATTGAATTTCAAGATGTTGAATTTGGAATTGTTGAATTTAAAAATTGTTGAATTTTTATGTGTAAATTCAAAAATTGTTGAATTCTCTTTATTGTTGAATTTTATTATTATTATTTATTTATTTTTGATGTACCGGGCTTTTTTGCCATTTTGTACATTTTTCGGTTTACAAATTTTTATTCAGATTACATTGTGTATGAGAAATATGTCTATTCAGACGCTTCAGTCGTTTGCACCGGGCGGGACTCGAACTCACAACTGTGACAGTCGAGCCGGGGGTCACACCGCCCAAGAGCCGAGCGCTCTTACCAATTGCACCACGGACCCCCCCTATTGTTGAATTTTCTTTTCATTTTGAAGATTTTGATTTTTTTGTTTTTTTTAGACATTTTTATTGGTTTTTCTTGTACTCGGGATCCCCCTGATGCGAAATGATTACATCTGATGCTCCGATCTTCACGATGTACTTATTATGCATATAAATATTTGATGTTCTATATGACTTTTGCTAAATGAAAAGCATCTCGACTGAAGTATAAGTCTTACTTGGAAATTCAACAATTTTTACACAACTTTTGTTTAAAAATTCAACAACTTTTGTCTCAAAATTCAACAAGTTTTTTTTTTTTAAAATTTTAACAACTTTCGTTTAAAAATTCAACAAATTTGGTTGAAATACACAAGGCTTCACATTATAATAGTGTTAAAAATTATTTTTTCATACTATAATAATGTGAAAAACTGTAATCATACTTTAATAGTGGTAATTTTTAGAATTTTTCAAACAGTTTTAAATCACGAAACATTGTTGAAAAATGTTTATGATTATAACAGTGAGAAATTTTACACAGATCGCAATTAAATAATTAATTTATCAGATTTCACACTATTATAGTGTCAAAATTTTACACATTTTCAAATTAAATAACATTGTTGGAAATTTTTCAATTAAAATAGTGGTAATTTTCAATCACGTGGCAATAAATTACCAAAATGTTGTGTATTTTTTTAAAACATTTTTAAATTAACCAATAAAATGGTCGATTTTGCACTATTATAGTAGTAAAATTTTACACATTTTTTTTACTGTGCACTTAAACGGAAAATCAGAGAGATAGCGTAGTCTGAGTGAAAAATGATGTATAGACGAAATATAGATCTAAATGTCCTCTACAATTATGCCGAAGTAATCACCAAGATCGGTTAACCCTTTAAGGACGATTGGAACACCGGTGTCCCATAAAGAAAATAATTTTTCCTGACTACCTAAAGTTATTTTTTCTTATGTTTGTACGTTGTTGTTGTTACGTTGTATGTTTTAATATTCTTTTTCTTATGAAAATCGATATTCAAATTTTTTTTCTTGCAAAGAAATTTTCGTTGGCACTGAAAAATAACAGGTTATTTTATATTACTTTAAAAATTATGCGGGAGTTCTAATTATACCTTAATATATTTTTTAAAGTAATTATTAAAAGTTAATTTAAAAAAAAAGTCTGAAAAAAATCCTCTGTGATATTTTTAACATTTCTAAGAGAAGAATTGAATAAAAAATAATCAAAAATATTTAGTAAAAACCTAGAAAATTAAAAGAGGCTTATACTATAGCAAATTCGCGCTCTAAAATCTCTGGATCAATTCTTAATATCGGCAAACTTTTTTTTATTTTTTTTTGTTATAAGAAATATCCCTAATGAAATGTGAACTCAAAAAGTCCCCAATGATATTTTCAAAATAATAAATAAATAAAGAAAATAAATAAATATAAATAATTGGAAGAAAAATTATAAAATTTTGAAAATTAAACGCTAAAAAAGAAATAACGCAAAAGTATCAATAACAAACACTGAGAGAAATCCGAAAAAGTCAAAATAACATTCTGGAAATGTTAATTTTATCCTGCATTATTAATCCGAAAACGGTGTAAATATTACCCTTTTTAGGTGTATTATGGGTTAAAGTTACCCTGCTTTCATGTTGATTTTACCCTTTAAAGGTGTAAAATTAACATTAAAAAATGTTGATATATTTTTACACCCAAAAAGTGTTAAAGTTATGAAGAAAAAAAGTTAATGGCAGCCTCTTTTTTTCTCAGTGAAGTAAATCTTTAATTATGGCAGCAAAATGCCATAATAAAAAATGCAGTTTCTTTTGAATTTCCGAAGGGAATGAATAGAGAGCCTGAAATCAGGAAGGGTGAAGCCATTTATACTTTTGATATGTCTCAATCATTGATATAAAAATTAATATAATGTAAACTTTTGTCTTTTAAATCAAATATTTCAAATATTTAAAAAACCGGTAGCAGTCAAAACCCCGAATAGGCTAAAATGTTTAAGTTATAATCTGAAAAAAAATCTGTGAATATTTTTTTGAGTTTGCAAAAGCCAAGATTTGATCTCGAACTCTTGAAGAGTGAATCTTTTTCATGAATTTTTTGCTACGCCTATAAATTCGATGTTGAAATACTTATACTGATGTTTTTTAAGGGTATATACAGCAGTATAAGTTCAACATCCCGATCGAATTGAATGGCGTAGCAAAAAATTCAAGAAAAAGATTCACTCTTCACGGGTTCGAGATCAAATCTTGGCTTTTGCAAACTGAAAAAACACCCACATATTTTTTTCAGATTAATAACTTAAATATTTATACCTGAAATTTATTTTATTATTTTTTTTGTGCTCGTGAACAATAAAATTTAAGATATTAATTATTAAACTTTGATAAAATTAAAAAAAAAATCAATAAATAAGAAAAGTAAGACATATTTTAATACAATAGACTCTCTCTCAATCGGGAATATGGGGCAAAATGTCATCCGGTTTAGCGATAGAATTGAGCGTCAAAGCCTTTGTAAATTCCACAAAAAGCGCTCAATTATAAAGAATCACGATAAAATAGGAAGAACTACAGCGAATTTGAGCAAATTACCTTCATAATTAAACGTGAAAATTGTCAACAAAATTTGTCGCCCGATTGAGAAAGAGCCGATTGAGCGAGAGTCTACTGTATATTCGATATAATCATTAATATTTAAGAAAAAATCATCAGTCTGAGAAAACTGAGAAAAAAAAGAGGGTGCGATTAACTTTTTCTCCTCATAATTTTAACACTTTTCAGGTGTAAAAATATATCAACCTTTTTTAATATTAAATTTACACCTTTTTAAGGGTAAAGTTAACATGAAAAAGGGTAACTTTAACCCCTAATACACCTAAAAATGGTAATATTTACACCGATATCGGATCAATAATGCAGGGTTAAATTAACATTTCTGGAATGTTATTTTAACTTTTTCGGATTTTGAGTGAAGAAAGGGACCGCCCTTATGGCCTTCTGGCTCCGCCCATGCAATTGAAAGAAAAAACTTACCCTCGATCGGGATCTCTGTATGGTTTCTCTCTGTGTGGACAAATCCTGCAGAATGTTGTTCCCTAGGCTCTCAGTCTCCAGTACAATTCGGTATCCTTCTTCTAGATGCTTTCCTGTCCTCTCAAGTCGCTCTGAATTGTCCAGAAGTCGCCTTTTGGAATCATCATGGAATCCAATGTCATCAAAATCATCATCTGATTCGAAATTTGAGGCTCCCTGACTTGAGTTTTTGCACTTTGTGAACTCCTGCTGCAGTCTCTTGAGCTCAACTTCGTAGCAATTCACTCGATTGGTGAGGCTGGATCTCTGATCTGGGGGAGCATCTCGGATTTCCAGGCTTATCTGTTCCAGCTGTAAGATGGATAAATGTCAATTTCTCTTTAGAATCTGCATTTTTTGAGGTAGCTTACCAACTCTTTGGCTTCCTCGCAATTTGCTGTGATACCCTGGATCAGTTCATTGCGACTACCTGGAAGAAAATTCGTGGGAAAATGAGAAAATGCAGGAGAAATAGGAGAAAGTATGTCATATGGTTGACTCACTTCTGGGAGCGATATTTAGATGGGAAATCTGAGCTGTGATTTTGGCAATCAATGCTGAATACTGCTGCTCGTAGTCTTCAATCAGGAGAGTCATTTTTCACCAAGTTCAACTGGGATTTTCCCAAAGAAAATCACACTTTTCAAAAACACTGCAACTCTCAGTGTTGCCAACACTGATAGCCACTTCCTCGTCACACACTTCGACAAGATTCTCAACTTTAATTCTAAGTCACTGGTTTTTAAATAGTGAAATATTTCTCAAGAAACTGATATTTTTAATGAATTATATTTTAGTTTTCCTTTTTCTTGAAAATTGGAGTTAAGAAAACAAAACTTTGAGGTTATGTTTGATTGTTTTGAGGTCGTAGAAGGCCTATTGGAAAAAAGCCTATAGTTTGTCTTGAGAAATGGCGGACGTCTTAAGTGGTTGTGAGTTTTGGAGTGGAAAAATGGTGTTTTTCCTCCTTTTGGCGATACTTTCCCAGCTGTTTGTTACATGTAAGTCCATTTTTATTCCTTGGGGAAGATTTTGGGATAGAAATTAAGTCCGTGAGTGTAAAATTCAGGGAGATATTTGTGCGTAAAGTTGGAGTGTGTTGGTTGTTTTTGTCCTCGATCCCACCTCTTTCTTCTTTTTCACCCTGTCTCGCGCGGACAAAAATAACACGGAAAATAGCTATTTTGGAAGGCGACTCTGGGCCGTCTCCCCATTTTAATCTTATCAGCGTCATGGGAAGAGTCTCGTTGATTAATTAACTCGAAAGAAATATGTTGTTTACACATTTGCCACTGAAGCTTCCGGAGGCGGAAGTTGGGGCCACCCGGAGGGCTTCTTTGAGTAGACTAACAACTCACAAGTTATCCCAGAAATATTTTCCCACAATCCCAAGTGTTTGGTGCAAAAACTTGTCCCAGTTGTTGGCAGAAATGCCTGAGAAATCTCATGTCACATTCATGGTCAATCGCAGGGATTGAATTGATTGAATATGACGAAGAAGATTGGAGGGAATCCGCTTTGGAAAAGCAACTTGCACAGATATGGACAAGATATTGCCAGAGTCCCGTGCAAAAAGAACAAAAAAAAAAAAGACAAGAACAAGCGATACTCGCCAAGATTATGCCACTGGAATTACTAATTGCATTTGGAAGGCAGCAAAGAGATGAATTTTTCTTGTCCATTTCGCCTCTCTCACGTTCTTTCCAAGAGCTTCGGCTGGCTCGTCTGCGTGATTCAATTCCATCCAACTGTAAGCCGCGGACTCTATCAGAATTCACAAGAACCCCATGGGATTGACCTCAAGGGTGTGAGAAAGTATCACTTCCTCGGGCTCTAATTGGATTTATGACACACAGAGAATCGATAGCAATTTCCCAGAAAAGTGCAGCAGAGTGTCAACAATTTCTGGAGACAAGATATCTTTGAGATATCGGCTGCTTGTGTGTAAAATTCCTCCCCGACATCCTGTTTGTTTAGGCCACAGAGTGTCATAAAACACCATTTGGTTAGCTTACAATTTTCAGTCGGAGGATCTCTGATAAATCCTCAAAGGCACTCCCAAGAACGCAAGCCAAAATAGATCACAAAAATATATCATGATCATATTCAATTGTGGTCATCAAAATTCCTTATTCAAGATTTACAGTACACCCCAAAAGATTTTGCTCAATGTCCTGGAAGTGTATTCAGATATGATGACTTATGGCCTCTACACACCAGAGAAATTTATATCCATATTGAAGCAAATTCTTCAATATGGACATAAATTCCTCTCGTGTGTAGATACCATAAGGCAGGCTATACACTAGATATAATTTATTGAAATATTTCTTTTCAATATCAAATATTGACAAGTATTGCCTCCACACTGCAAAGATTTATTGACATAAATGTTTCAATATTGAAGAAAATTGTCCAGTGTGTAGACAAATATTGAAATATTTGTTTCAATATGAAATATTTTATTCAATATTTTATTTCATTATTTTGAATGGCTACAAACTAGGCCAAATAATGTCAATAAAAATTTCAAAGTCACAATTCACTGCTTTGCGATCCCTAGTGCATTCTAAGACCCTGTGAGCATTTTACATAACACTTCTTGTGAAAACTTTAACTCGGCTTCAGACCTAAAAGCCCCAAATAGACTCAGGCTGATCCTCTAAAATATTTAGCGTATAAAATTTGGTAGTAACAGGATTAGGTAAAAGAAATTTATGCAAAGGATCTCTAATCGATGATCGTAAGCCTTCAGTGTATGACAGTTTGGGATAAATATTTACTAAAAATTTTTACAAACTAAATATTCTGGAGGAACAGTCTGAGTCTATTTGGGCCCTAAGGCCAGCTTCAGACTGGAGGTTTAGCTGAGTTCCCGAAGGTCTCAAAAATCTAAATAACAAGCAATTTTATTGATTTTTCAAAACCTATTGGATCATTTGCCCTTAATATCCAATTCTAAACAACAATTTCCTAAGAAATCGTGCCTGATGAGGAATTAGAGTTCCAAAAAAAGTAAAATTTTGATTCCTGCTTAATAACTTTGGATTTAATTTGAAGAGATATCTAAGTGTTTCCAAAAAAAGTAAAATTTTGATTCCTGCTTAATAACTTTGGATTTAATTTGAAGAGATATCTAAGTGTTTCCAAAAAAAGTAAAATTTTGATTCCTGCTTAATAACTTTGGATTTAATTTGAAGAGATATCTAAGTATTTCCAAAAAAGTAAAATTTTGATTCCTGCTTAATAACTTTGGATTTAATTTGAAGAGATATCTAAGTGTTTTCAAAAAAGTAAAATTTTGATTCCTGCTTAATAACTTTGGATTTAATTCCAAGAGATATCTAAGTGTTTCCAAAAAAAAGTAAAATTTTGACTCCTGCTTAATAACCTTGGATTTAATTCTGAGAAATATCTTATTTCGAATACAATTATGCTAATCCATCTCTCGGCTAATCCTCAGGTCTGTCGAGGCCCTTAGGTCTGAAGCCCGTATAAGGCTTAGCCATATGGCTTAACTCGTTTAATTCCTTATCAATCAAGATTTTTTGGATGAATTTAACTTTGGATTGGTCTTTTAAAAACAAATAACCTATTAGTTCTGAAAAAGCAATAACATTGATTGCTATTCAGGATTTTTATACCTTCAGGAACTGGACTAAACCTAACGCTTAGGGTTTAGCCCAGTTCCCGGTGATCTCGAAATTCAAAATAGCAACTAAGTTCATTGGTTTTTTTTTAATTCAATGGATCGCTTGCTCATATTGTCCAATCTTAAGTGATAATTTTTCAAAAACTCTTGATTGATAAGAAATTGGAGAAGATAAACCATATGGCTAAGTCTTAGGTCTGAAACCCGTATTAATAAAGCAATCGAAAAGCAGTGAATTTCTCGCGGAAATAATTCCTCAGAATTCATACTTTGGGGAGGAATTCTGTACACTTCTGTGAATTGTCACATGAGAATTGATACAGAGAATTGTCCGGAAAACTCTCGAATAAGCGATTTAAGTAAATCGATTGCCCTCTTGGCTTCGAAATGAACGATTTTGCATTTTTCAAAATCGACTTATCAGAATATAAGTCAATGAGTCGTTTTCTTGCAAAAGTTGTTTTTTTTTTCGTTTTTCGTATAATCCTTGACATCCTCTACCTTCCCTGTGAATATTACACCGGAAAGTTAATTATTCCCAAAGTTATAGGTGTTTCAAAAGTCTTAAAAATCCTATACTCAGCATGTATAAAAATTCATCTTGAAATCGGTCTCCTCTAAAGTTGGCTATTCGCGAGTTATTCCTTTTAGGGGAAAGCGCGCTACCTTCGGACGACTCAAGCTTCGGATAATTCAATCTTTTCTCTACGTTCCTTATGGATTCCACCCATAGCTCTTTTCTGAAAATTTGAGGCATTGGACTAGCTATTAAAATATAACAGTATAATGGGCCAAATTCATTTATAAAAGTGATTTGTTCGAAGCATAAATTGTCTGAAAGTAGCCCGCTTTCCCCTATATTCTGAGCTGCCGAAATATCCTCTCGGCTTCTGACTATTCTCGCGAAAGTTATTCGTGTAACAAGTGTCACTTGTCATATTATGTCCCTGGGTAATGTATTAGAAATTCAGAAATGAATTTCCGTGCGTGTCTTACGAAGATTTAGATCAACTTGTGTTCTTTAAATTTTAAGTATAAACATGTTCATATAAAAGTACAACATTTAAACTATATTTTCTGGAATTTTCCTTTAAAAATTTTGAAAACTCAACTGTTGAGTACTGATTTTCCGAGACCATTTTTGAAAAAGAAACTTACTTTGCGATAGTCACAATTATTCAGAGTAGGTTTTTTCGTTTTTCTGAAGTTAAAAACCATTTATATCCTTTTAGAAGAAAAATTAGACTGGTACTTGAACGAAGGATTTTTTTTGTTTCTTTGATTGGAACATACTTTACAAGGCAAAACGTGATGTAAAATACGTCGAAAGTATTTATTTTTTTATACTAATATTTTTCTAAAATATACAAATTTCATTTTTTTTTAAATCCTTCATTCAAGTTCCCAGTTTAACTCTTATGACATAGGAAAATGATAAAAGTTATTGATTTGAGATAGATGTATCTACGTACTAAACAATTACTCTGGTGTGAAACATAGTCTTCCCATTACGATAAAAAATTTCTGCACATGTTCCAAAAATTAGCTCGTCCACGGACACCCAAATTTTTGGAACAAATTTGTGCCTTCTACACGAGACTCAAAAAATACCCAATATCAGAACAAATTTGTTCCAAAACTTAGCTCGTTTATGGACACCGAAAATTTTTGGAAGAAATTTGTACCTTCTAGGAGAAACAAAAAGATACTCAATATTAGTAACGAATTTGTTCCTAAAGAGTTACAATACTTTTATGGTTTCACTTTTTTTCAAATTCGAGATTCCCGGAGGTTGATGCGTCTGTATAAAATACTGTTAAGTTGACATTTATTTGATGTCTCTTATGAACTTTCGCCACCGAAATCCATCTCGACTGAAGTATAGGCCTTAATTGTTAGACGAAGTGGACGAAATCTTTTAAATTACATAAAGGACAATGGGCAGAAATGTATGAGAGTTGGTCTAACCCTTCGCCAGAGATTTGACTAGACCCATTTTGTAGGTATACTTACCTGGCATAGGGGCTACCGTGATCATTAAGGCGGTTCCTCTGAGGCGAGGCTCTTCCATTGCACTTCGGTTGGGCTGACCTTTGCGATTATCCCTAATCTGGATAACTCGTGCGCATAATTTTTGATAGCCGGGGTATTGGTGTATGGCTTAAAAATTACCGAGACCCAAATCAAACAGGGCTGTCAGTCTTTGGGAAATTAATGATATCCTTCTGAAAATTCACAACTTTGGCATTTTTTATTTTTTTTTTGGAAGTTGGAAAATTTATGAGAAAGATCTGGACAATTGCAAGGAAAATGAAGAGAAAAAAATTTTTCGTTCTAGGAATTTTTTCTTGGAGCCCTCCTTTACCATTTTTTTTTAGAAACGACCAAAATAAAATAAACCGTTTTAGTATAAAGAAGTTTTGCAAAAAAAATCATTACATTTTTTATACATATGTTTTATGCTCTAGTACTTTTCCTACTTTTGGTCTAGTCCCGGAACAAAAGTCGTTACTTTTGTCAATACCTATTCGATGGTGTAGGTCTCATTCGTGGCGAAATGGTGGATCATTTAGTCCATTGTCCTTTGTTCCCGACAATTGGGAACAAAATGCCTATATTCGGTTCCAACTTTTAGGAACAAATTTGTATAAAACGAAATCGACTCAAATTTGTAGATATTCCACCGTATCAAAACGGTTCTAAAAGAAAACTTTAACACAGTTGGAACAAAGAAATATTCCTCTAGGTACATATTTGTTCAAAAAAAAAAAAAAAAAAAATTATTCCAAAGAAAATTTGTTCCAATATTTCGGTCAATGTCCAAAAGTTTTTATTGTGCACGGAAGTGCCAAATAATTTTCAAAATATTATTCATTGTTTATTCGGGATAAAAATAGGGGATAAAGTTAATTATACAAAATACGGAAATACAGTAGACTCTCGCTTATCCGTGGACTCTTTTTCCGGGTGACATAAAAAAATCCGTGAGACAGTTGAATTTTAAAAATTTTGTTGACATATTTTCCCCGTTTTGGGTTTTTTTGTTAAAGCAAATGTGCTCTATCTACTGTTAATTCTTTCTCATTGTAACTTTTTTGAACAGTACGCATGTTTAGAGAGAATGTCGATTCAGTCAGATCAGAATTCACTCCATAAATTTGCAATGTAAACAAAAAAATCGTTAGATTTCAAACAATTTGATGTGTATCACTCTCAAAATCCGTGTGACATTTCGGTCCCGTTCCACGGATAAGCGAGAGTCTACTGTACTTGAAAATTTCCATTTGCTTGGGGTTGGTGTCTTTGCTAATTTTGAGAAAATCGACCTAAAAATAAGTCTTAATGATACACCGCTTCAGCAAGCAACTCGTTTCTATCATTCTGGTCAGCAGTGTGATCTTGAGCATAAATTTTTCGTAAATTGCTAAAACACTAGAGATCACTCGACATTTGTAGAACACGGTGATGCAAAAACTCGTCTCAATCGGCGCGCGGAGAATCAATAGGAAATTTACGATCATTCACATCCGCGATCTCGATGACGATCATATGGGATTATTAAAATTGTGGAATCACCACATATACATTTTCCGGGGTAATCTCAGCTGTTTTTTTTGTCGCTTCTTCAAATCATCACTAATTAGTTGTTATATTGCATAATTTATTTTATGCCATGGGAATTAGGAATATTTTGACACATACAATTGGAAGAGGTGATCTTCTTGCGATTTTACGATTTTTTGTAGCATTCAAAGAGCGCAGACATAAGAAGTGCAAAAAGAATGGATTTCTGTCTCGATCTTCCTGAGAAATCACTTGAGCCGCCACAAAGAGAGAAAGAGATGAGGATTTGTAGTGGAAAAATCATGGAAATATTTTTGTGATATCTGCAGAGGGTGATCTTGTGCATGAAGAGAGTATAGTGTCTGGGGCAGAAGAGGAAAAAGGCGTAACGTAATAAATTTTCCTTGTTTCTCTCTGCCAACCCAAACCATATGATAATCTTATACTTTTTTGAAGCTCAGTCGAAGGCATAAGGTTCCACCTTTCGTGTTTAAATTCAATATTCTTCAGAGTAGTGCATTCCCTGTCCAAGAGATTTTTGTGTGATTGTTTTCGCGGGGTGAAAAATAGAGAACAACAGGTGTATTCAACTTTAAAAGTTTTGTTTTTTAGGTATGACTTTTATTTAAAAATAAGATAAAATACGAAACTTTTCATATTGCTTTCATGTTTCATGTTTTACGGCGCTATTTCAATGAAAAATAACCACGATTTTTTAGCATGACTTTTCTTGGCATTGGTTCCTGTTATGACTATTTTATGCTTTTAGAACACAGCAAGGATTGGGGAAAACATTCGTGAGAAGGGCCAATGAAGAGAAAGTCGATAATACAGAAACACTTGACAATCATGTACTAAAAAATGTTCATGAGAAAGATTTTTTAAGGTAAATATTTTTTAAGTTAAAAAAAAGGTTAAAAAACGTCTAGAGATATTGTTCTTTTTTTATTGGGAGAGGGGGGGGGGTCATCGAAGACTGGAACTCAATATCTCTTACCGTTTAAGCTCCAGAACGGTGACAAGTTGAAAAAAAAAGACGATAACTGCTCTCTCTTTGAGTTCGAGCAGTAAAAAATCAAAAACATACAGATTTATCTAACATTAAAGATTCTTTGTTGAATCTTATGAGTTTTTTTAAATGTCAAAAATCAGTCAATTGGTATTAAAAATAGATTTATGGTAATTTTTTTAAAGAAACATTTCCCAAAATCATTAAAACTTGAAAAGAGATTTCTGGAAGATTTTAAGAAAGCTTTTGATCAATTGTTCTCAAAAGAAAACTACAACGTTGTCTTAGAAAAGCTTTTA
This sequence comes from Phlebotomus papatasi, assembly GCF_024763615.1. Taxonomy (NCBI): domain Eukaryota; kingdom Metazoa; phylum Arthropoda; class Insecta; order Diptera; family Psychodidae; genus Phlebotomus; species Phlebotomus papatasi. The sequence continues at coordinate 21,701,143 of NC_077224.1, forward strand.
AGGAAACTTTCAAATTTACCACATCTGCCCCAAATTAATCAAAATCCGTAAGTATTAAACTTTTTTTGTTATGTTTTTGAAAGAGACTTTACATTAAAAAAAACTTGAGATTTTAAATAGCATTTTCTGATTATATTTTTAATCAGTTTTCCGGAATTTTCTTTAAGAAAAAGACTTCTTGATGTTTTTAGTGGGCTTTCTTTTTACGAAATCCACAAGGTTCATCAAAATTAGGTTTAGATTAGATTTTAAATTACATAAAAGCACATTTTTCTTTATCGAAATTCCCACCAAGTAAAACCCATGCAGAAATATTTTGGAAAATATTAGGTGGAAATGTTCTTGCCTTAAGAAATAAACAACTGTCACAACTGTTTGGTGATTTTAGAACACGGCGAGGATTGGAGAAGACGGTCGAGACAGGAATCAACCCGAAGAAAAGTCGATTGCGCAGAACCACTTGACAACAGTCATGTGCTAAAAAATCATTTGATATCTTTACCTAAAAAAGGGTAATCTTTCTCCTGAATATTTTTTAGCACATGTCTCTTATGTGCGTCTGCATTATCGACTTTTCTTTGTGGTGGTTCCTGTCTCGGTTGTGTTCCCCAGACCTTACTATATTCGAAAATCTCCTAACAGCCATGACAGGAACCAACACGAAAAGAAAGTCAGATATGTATAGAGGCACTTTAGAACAGTAAAGTGCTAAAAAACTTCAATTTACATTAGAATAGCACTATTATGCCTTTTGCAGTTTTTTGCATTGTCTCACAAACATGTTCTTCATCTCGTGATGAGTTGCAAAATGAATATTTCTGAAATAAGATTTCATGATTTTTTTTTAAAGAAAAAAAGAATGGTTATTTATTTTCATTTTTTGAATTTAAAATTGAACGCACAATAAATTTTGTTTGTAAAGATGTTTTCAAAATTTCATATGAGATAGAGCGAGATAACTAGATCTCGGTTTCATTCACTCTCACAGAAATGTCAAAAACATGTTTACAAAACAAAAGTTATTGTGCGTTGGGCATAAAGGTGAATTCTTCATAAAATTTCATTAAAAATAGGACTCTCAATTTGTGAATACGAATGTAATACTCCAGGCTCCTTGCTGGAAGGTGAAATAAGAAACTGTGATCACCAGAAATGATCAGAAAAGCCCAAGAAGAGGAATGGAATAAGGAGAAAAATCTCTTTTGGGTAAAAATTGGTTTTCAAGTGAAAAACCTCCATAACGATCTCCATTGTCCATTGTAGATCTCTTCTTCTTTCTCTCTCTCTCTCTATTCCTTCGTTTATTCTTTATGTTTATTCTTAAAAAAAAATATAAATATAAAGAAATAAGAAAAAGAAAGACTCTGTTGGTGCTCACTCGCAACTCGAGAAATCCGAGAAGGATAAAGATCTCGCTGTATGAGGCTCAAGTTTTAGGAAAAGACTCTCGAGCCACGTTGAATTAATGTTGGATATATATATTGTCAATGCTATGGAATTGAATATTATTCTTGAAAGACGATCTTACGCGTCCTTTTATTGGGGTCTCTGCGTCGGATAGTATAAAAAAGCACTACGTGTCATCACAAATTGGAATTGAATGCATTTTTGAGCGTCACATTGGCGAGAGATGTAGCTCGATGGTTTGTTGGTTGGTTGGGTGTTTTGTGAAGGGCAGAAAAATGTGGAATTCATTAAGTTTGTGTCGCGCGGCTCCCGAAATGCCACTTCTTGCGTGGAACATTTTTTCGTGTGCTTAATCCGGGAGACGTGGAAGCGATAATAAGATCGGGACGTGCTCACACAAGGCATTCTCTCCAAGTTCTAAATCAGGCCAAAAATTGCAGAGGAATCTAGTTACAAGTCTGGAATGGTTTTAAGGTGCTTCCATAGATGTTAAATTTCAATGGTATGGGCTTCGAGAGAGGAATTGAGATGAAGATCAAGACTAAATTTCAGTTCAAGGACACAAAGCTTGGAATTTTGCATCTGCCAAATATTTTCAAGCACACTTTAATATTGGAACTTAGCACCCTATAACAGTAAAAGCCGTATAGCAATGATCAGGATCAGTAGAAAAGATAACCGTAGCTTTATTTAGATTCTACATTATTACTGTATGATTTTATAATTTGTGATAACTTAAAATGGTATATCTTTCTTAATTCTGTTGTTCTCTTCAATTTTGAGATTTAGGGTAAGTGTGCCAAATTTCGGCATAGTTGCATTCAACCGCCAAAGTCTCAAGTTTGAAATGTAATATTTTTAATAGAAATTTAATTTTTTTGTTGCTTTTTAATAAGGAGTGTTTGTTGGAACCTTGTAAAGAGTTTACCGTCTTTATTTACTCTAAAATCATTCTTAATACATTTTAAAATGAATAAAAATGTAGATATAGCTTTGGTGCCCTATTTCGGTCACCTTCATTCTCATAGTTCCGTGCCCTTCCGGAATTCTTTCAATGTCTTTTTCAGATCATCGTCCTCGTCGAAGCGACATTTTTTGTTATTTTTTGCATTATATATTCTCTAGAGTATGCAAAACCTAAAAATTCATGGATATTCGAAGAACAAACAATGTGGCCGAAATTGAAAGCTGGCCGGAATTTGGCACACTTACCCTATACATTAAATTTTTAAATCGGCATTATGCAGTAAAGTTCTTCTAGTTTTAAGGTATTAAATCTCTTTAAGCGTTTAAGGCATTTAAGGTAAATTGTTACGAGAATTGCACAATAATATATCTGAAATAAAAATACGAAACCTTTCTAAGATCCCCTCAAACGTTTTAAGGAAATTTCTGCACCGATTTTGACGATTTTGATTAATTTGGACAAAAGTACAAAAACGTTATCATTGATTAAAAAATGGCTTTAGACTTAAAAAAATCGGCATAAATCAGATTCTGATTATTTAAAATGGTTCAGATAGCTTTTCTTTTCAAGAAATGTATTACTCAATGTTGATCAACAGTAAAAAATCAAAATTTTGAAGAATGGTATATTTTGATTAAGATTGTTTTGAAAACATGCACAGCTTAAGCATGAAATGGTTAAGATTGTGCTGAAAACATGCACAGCGGCAGCGGTTGGACTTCATAAAACAGATGGTAATCGTCAAAACCGATACAGCCGTGCACATCTCAAGAATAAAATGGTTAAAATTGAGCATAAGTCCTGCATAGCTCAAACAAAATTGAATCTAAATTTTTAAGTTTTCTTCATCTTAATCGTTTTATGTTTAACAGCTGTGCGCGTTTTCAGCACAATCTAAACCATCTTATGCTTGAGCTTTCAGCACAATTTTAATTTAATATTTTAAAGTATTTTTTTATTTCAACTCAAAATCTTGAAAGAATAATAAGGACAAAATGCGATTTAGGAGCAAGAGGAGCGCCAAGAAAGCTCTGCAAGAAATTAGGTGAACCCAAAAAGCACCTGAAGGAATTTAAAGTGTCCCTTTTTACTTAAATATGAAATCATGCAAAAATATAAGGGCAAAATGTATTTTGAGACCTTTATTTGTGCCAAGAAAGCCTTTAGAACAGTTGGACACCCAGAAAGTGAGGGGATTAAAAAAGGCTTTTTCTTTACTTCAACGCGAAATTTTGATAAGGGCAAAATGCATTTTAAGAACTAGAGAGGCGCCCCAGAAAGTCTCCAAAGAAATTAAAAGTGTTAACGCAATAGATTATAAGGACAAAAGGCATTGTAAGAACTAGAGGGGATCTCCAGAAAAACTCAAAGTCTATTTTACTAAAATCTTTTTTACTTCAACATGGCAAGAATAAAGGGTCAGAAGGGGAATTCTGTAATTTTCGTGGCATTGTCACGCGTGAGTTCGAAATCTGACAATGCCAGTCGAGCTTTTTTTGTCATATCATATGAGTTCGAAAATTCAATTCACTGATTTTGTAATGAAATGCCTTTACTTTAGTGATATTATGCAAATACAGTCTGTCTTGGTTGATTTGTTTAACAACATTCATTGTCGTTTTAATTGCCAGAAATCTCAAATACGTGACTTCTGACAATGTCACGTGAGCTGAAATGGCAATGACATGGCTACAGAATCGCATTTTCGAAAAAGCTCTCCTGAGACTCAAACCCAATTTGTCATATGGCATTGCCAGAGCGTTACAGAATTTCCCTCCAGGGTTCAGTTGTCTAAAAAAAGAAACACGCCGCCCCTCCCGCACTCTCTTAGGTACGCTACTGCAATTAGGACGAGCCAAATTTTGTAAATCTTAAGTTTTTTTCTACGTTCTTAACGGATTCAATCCACGGTTCCAAATCCAAATTAATTAAAAACATATTGAAACAATTATAATTCGAAGCTTGAGTTGCCCGAAGGTAACGCGCTTTCCCCTACTAAGGGCACAATTTTAATGTGTAGGTCCTTGCAGATTTGATGGTGATATTTCTAACCGTTTAGTCTCTATGTGCTAAAAGCTAAACGGTAAGGCTTACTTTTCCTTTACAAAGACACTCTCAAAGACTTTTGAGAGATTTTTAATTTAAAACTCTTTCATTTATAGATGAAAGAGATCCCCTAATTAATTCGGCTCATTCAAAGTTACTCCTCTAATTGATTGCAAATAACCGAGTTTAATCTGAAATTGATCAAATTAAGGCAAAAATCCAAAATGTGCATTTATTTCAAAAGTGATCTCTTGTGTTTAAGAAAACCATAAACATCCGTACAACAAAAACGCGCCAGAGAGTTTCTTCACAAAAGTTTCGTATTGAAGATGAGTGTTTTTATCAGAATTTTATCGATATTTCATGTTGATTGTCAGATTTTTTTCTCTCTGTACCTTCTTCGTTCTTCAAGTCGCGCTCTTGGGGCCAATTGTGGATGTGGGGAGCTTCAAAGAGACGTTGGCGAGAAGATTAAAAGAATAAGGAGTAACAAGAAGTTGAGAATAAGAAAAAAAAAGTTGAAGCTGGTGTTACAAAAGGCAATCAGATTGAAATGTGGATACATAGGGTGAGATTGGTGCGGGCAAAAGACGCGACCAAAAGGCCAGACAATAACATTCTTAACACCTTAAAAGAAACACCAAGTTCTTTTGCCTTCTTTTCTGCATAAGCGATTTCCAATGAATTTCAATTTTTCTTCACACCATCCTGGGTGATGCTTTTGCGCCTCTCTTGGATATTTTTTTTATTATCCATCAGAGCTCCCTTTGGACATGGGTTTCTCTTGGTAGATTCTCTTTTTTTTATACCATCTCTTCTCCTCTTGGCTCCTCAATCTTTTTAAAGAGTTTCTTTTTGTATTAGAGGTATACCTTCATTGTATTTATTTTCATGCAATGAACGTTGAAGTGAAGTGGAAGAAGAAAGGAACAAAGGGATTTTGTGCTAAGAAAAGAGAGATTTCAATGCACATGATTTTTCTTTTTTTTCCTTTTGGAGCCTTCAATAAAACTTCTCACTGGCTTATAAGGTTCTTCCCGATATTTATTGCTCGTGGTGTTATTCAACAATAAATTTTCATTACCTGCCGAGAGAATTTTTTTTGTAATGTCTTTTTCTTTCATACTTAGAAGATGTGGCTTTACCCAAAAGATTTACCATGCAAGACAATATATAGTATTTTATTATAATGTTCAACATGTGATTTTGGTTGAAGCGCAACTAATGTGGTGTGACATGAGAAGGAAGAAGGCAAGGTGTCTGATTTCATTCCTTGATTCTCAATTCTTTCTTCTTTTTCCGATTCCAAGAGAGACTCCGAAAGAGTGTTAAAGGCAAAAGAAAATAAAAAAAATTAGCGCAGAGCTTCTCAAAATCTCTTATTTTTTTTAAAAAGACATTTGAATAACATCATCCCTGAATGACATCCACAAATCATATGTACAATCGTGAGCAAGATGTTGAGATTAATTGCAATTTTAATTGAATGAAAGATCAAAGATCGAGACACGATTGAGAATTTATAATTTTCACTCTTGATAATTCCCTCCACTTGACATTCTATTCTCTCCTCATTCTGATCTGTGTGATCTTTAATCAATGTGATGATTATTCTTTTTTCTTTTGCATTCTGTGATGCATTAATTCATCTCAATTGCATTGAGATGTCTCCAACCTGGGATTCTGCAAATTGCTGAAGATTATTCACTGTATGTGACTGTTTTTTTTCCAAGAATTTTTGTGGTAGATTGTTAATTTAACTGGTTATGAAATTGATAATAAACAGAAATACTTTTTTAATGGACACTGGTCTGGTGTCAGGCGTTGGGTGTCCTTTTTGCCTTCTTTCCGGAAATGTTAATTTTACCCTGCAGTATTCATCCACTGAGAGAAATCCGAAAAAGTTAAAATAACATTCCGGAAATGTTAATTTTACCCTGCATTTTTGATCCGAAATCGGTGTAAATATTACCCTTTTTAGATGTATTAGGGGTCAAATTAACCCTTTTTATGTTAGTTTTACCCTTAAAAAGGTGTAAAATTAACATTAAAAAATGTTGATATATTTTTACACCTAAAAAGTGTTAAAGTTCCGAGGAAAAAAAGTTAATCGCACCCCCGTTTTTTCTCAGTGTAGGTCAATAGGAAAAATACTACAATTCCTCTTGTCGACTTTTATTTAACTTCACTACTACACCGAGAAAAATGTGGATGGTAAAATTTACCATTCTCCATACAAAATTCTAATGGCCGGATAGTAAAAAAGTCACCCAGCAAACGCGATATTAAATTGGACTGTCAAAAATTGTAGAACCTATTGCATTGGATAGTAAATTCTAATAGCCGGATGGTAAATTCTAATATCCCGGATATTATATTTTACTAGCCGGATGGTAAATTTTACTGGCAGGATAGTAAATTTTACTAGCCGGATATTAGAATGAAAAATGTCGGAAAAATTTATTTTTCCTTATTTTCATTGGTTTTTGGCCATTCTTTGAGGGCTTGGGGTCCTTCTTGGATGACATTCTATGTATTTCAAGCCATTTTGGTGCGTGAAAATTGACGACTCCGCCGAGATTTGAACACGCGACCTTTGTGATGACAGTCCAGCATCTTCCAGCTGCGCCACGAATTCCTATAATGTATTCAAAGCATATCGGGAACTGTTGCATCGGCACACACGATATTCCAAAATGACATTCTAACAGCAGGATGGCAAATTTTACTGGCTTGGATAGTAATTTCAATCCAAATTACTATCCTCCGTTAAAATTTACTGTCTTCCAGTTAAATTTTAACATCTAATATGCGACCAGTAAAATTTACTTCCCGAATATTACAATCTAAGAGAGGTCAAGGTAAAATCTAAATGAGGATAGTAGATTTTACCATCCGGCTGTTAGAATTTACTATCCATAGGATAGTAAATTTTAAAATGTCAAGATGGTAGATTCTAAAGAAAAGTTTCTATGGAGGATGGTATTTTCTACTATCTTTTGAGGCAGTAGAATTTAAAGACACGATTTGTAGAAAATACCATCCAAATTTTTCTCGGTGTATATTTTACTTTAATTCCCGGATGTCATATGGGTCAATCTAGAGACCGAGAATAAGGGGATTCTCTCTCAAAAGATCGCCCTTGGATAATCCGGGGTGGATCTTCAGAATAGACGCTTAACCCAGTTCCGGAATTTCTCAAAATCCTAAATAAAAAGCAATTTTATTTTTAGATTCTAATGGATCATTTAGCCTTAATATTCAATCACGATTCAATTCACGATTTTTTGATAAAAAAAACATAGGATTGGATAATTAAAGATGGGTGACCTATTAGGTTCTCAAAAGGCAATACAATTGCTCGCTATTTAAGATTTTGAGACCTTCGGGAACTGAATTAAACCTCTTGTCTGAAGACCTCTTAACTTAAAATTCTCCAAAAAATCTTGACTAATGTGAAATTGAAAAAGTTAAGCCATATAGCTAAGCTTTATACGGGTTTCAGACTAGAGACTTATGGCTGAGACTTAGCGTTTAAGCCATGGTCTGAAAAGATCGAGTTGTGGCTAAGCCGAATAATTCGGAGACTTATGCCCGCTTCAGACTGGAGGTTTAGCCGAGTTCTCGAAGATCCCAAAAATCTTAATAACAAGCAATTTTATTGATTTTTCAAAATCTAATTAATCAGTTGCCCTTAGTATGCAATCCTAAACAATAATTTCCTAAAAAATATGTTTGATGGGGAATTAGATGAGTTGAGCCAGGTAGCTAAACCTTAAGTCTGAAGCCCGTATTAGACCGTCTTCAGACTAGAGGTTTAGCCATAATTTTCGAGGGTTTCAAAATCCTAAATAGCAACTATTTTAATTTCTTCTTCTAATTCAAATAGATTACTTTCCCTTAATAGTCCATTTATAAGTCAAAAATTTCCAAAAAATTTCGACTAATAAGAAATTAGAGAAGTTAAGCCTTATGGGTAAGCTTCAGGTCTGAAGACCATATTATGCCGAAAATAGACACAGGCTGAACCTGGAGAATATTCAGCTCTATAAATTTGGCGGTAAAGGATCAGCCCAAAACTATCATACACCGAGGATTTATGATTAAGGATTAGCGTTTACATCGTAAATTTCTATTAAATCTTCACACTTTGATTGCTGAAAGACTTCTTAAGTGCAATATCAATGGATTTTTCGTACAGAAAGGAGCACTCTGACCTTCCCATTACGCCAATCTTAATGCATTTTAAGATTTTGCGACATTGCGTACCATTACTCTCCATGTTTTTTCACCCAATTGACATTTCGAAAAGCACCCAAAAACACCCAAAGTGAAGCTTTTTATTTTCAGCACTAGCGCTGATGTCGCCTAATCCCCGTAATTTCACTAGACCTCATGAATATAGAAGATCAGCCTGATCCTCCAAATTATGGGCTGATCCGTGAGTGTATCGACACCAATCCTCATTTTTCGGGCTGATCCCTAAGTCGATCCCTGTGTCTATTTTGGGCTTTAAATCTGAAGCACGTATAAGATCGCCCACTGACAAATTGTGGCAGATCTCTTGAGTTTTAGGTTCCCAAACTCCAAACTAACGCATGGTTGCAATTGTATATGAGTTGCTCTCATGAATTTTAGCCTACAGGGGAAAATTGCTTTCATGCTGAAAATCGCAAAAACAACTTATCGTCTGTTATACACTGAACCTCGTATATTGAGTAATGTGTTGCAAATGTTTCGGTTTTGAATTTTACTTCAAATTATAAAGTATCTTTTTGAACCATGGTGTTTGAGTTCATTAAACCAACAAAACATTAGATCGATTAGGTCCTATACCCGTTCAAGAAAAAATGATAATGTATATATAGAAATGCATAGGTTGAAAGTTTTCTAAACGATGGGAATTTTCAAGTCACATAAAGAGACTCTTTCTTTCGTCTCTTGGATCAGCAATTATCGTAACTTCCTAATCACCTACATCAGTAAATCCTATTTACAACGACTTATCGATTCATAAACCAAACCTTTTACAAAGTTTTAAAAACCTGTTGATTTTATATGAAAGACGTTAAGTTTGAGAATCACTGCAAGTTAATCTATTCAAATTGTCTGGTGTAAAAATAATTGGTTTCTCAAAAGACTCACACAAGTGGGTTTCTTTCATTATAACGAATTTGTTGATGGACTTGCTTGTGGTTTCCAGAAAAGGGTAACCCCATCCTCTCTGTGGCTTTTGCATCACTCTATTTATGGAAGAAACCTGTTGATCCCAGATTTTTCTCCAGGTTTGGGCTTGCTGACACGTGAAAATGCGTCTTCGCAATGCGTTTTTCTTACATAGTACTTTCCTTCCTTTTGTGCAATTGTCCGGGGTCTCGGTAATTTGTATTCAAGAAACAATCGCCTCTGTCCTTCTTTATTAGGGTGCAAAAGAACATGATGTTGCAGGCCAGGCTGAGGTGGAGAAAAAAGGCAGAAAAGACAAGGAGAGACAGGCTACTTGAAAAGGGATTTTAGAATGAGGTCTTATAGAAGTTGATGGTGGGTAGATGGTTATGGCTTTGGTGTGTTGTGAAAGAGATCCAAGAAAGGAGGCACCAAAAGAAGACAAGAATTATGGGAAGTGTGTGTATGTGTGTGGAAAGACTCTATCGATGATCATGAACATACATTTGATATTGTACAACTTGTTGTGGGAATACTACGACGATTTTATGTAGGGGAAAGTGCCCATGCTTCATGATCCCAAGCTTCATAATGACTAAATTTTTCCTTTGTTTCGCAATAAATTTGACTCATCGCACCAAAATTTTGAAAACTAGGGGAAAGTGCCAGTTTTTTAAAATATATTGCGGGGACACATTTATTGAGAAGCACAGGAAAAGTTTAGTCGTTATGTAGCTTGGGACCGTGCAAAGTATGGGCACTTTCCCCTACAATATTTTTCCAAACCGAATTCAAGACACTGATAAAGTACTTTAATTTGCGAAAGCAATATCTATTGGGCGATTTTCCTCAAATGGCATGCAAATGTCAGAAGAACATCCAATAGATGGAGCTATTAATTGTTACAAAAGTTATTTTTAAGCTTTTATTATTCGAACAATTTGCAAAAAAAGATTCTCCATGGAAATAGTGCATTAAGTAAAAAAATCAGTCTAATGGGCCATTTCCATTGAGAAAATTTTCAGATTTTTCTAACTCTCACTTCATATGAAAGCTCACAAAAAGTTGCAGTTTTGAATACGAACATCTCGTTGACATTTGATTTAGTTTCTGGGTAAAAATGCATAAAAACAACCGAAGCCTTCATGAAATCACTGCTAAAGGATATCGTTGATCGTTTGGTTCGCAAAAACAGGAAAAGAGATAACGAGGAGTAATTGAAACCATTACCGCTTTAAAACAGTAACATTACTGTTTTCTGACACTTTGTAACGCACTTCTAACACTTTGTCCGCCTTTACCGTAAATCAGAGTTCTGAGCATACCGTATCCCCAATAAAGGGACATTTTCTCACTGTAAGCACTATTTTCATCTTCAAAGAACTCAAATTTACTTGAATTTCATCTAAAAACACTTTCACTTTCAAATGAAAAGAAGTTTTTGTGAAAATTCGCTCAATTTACAACTCATTGGTGTGCAAGTATTAGAAGAAAACTCAATGGATGGCGCTGTCCCCCATAGGAACAGTTTGGAAAACTGTTCTCACTTTTTATTTTTAAGCTTTTTTGAGCAGCCTGTTTTCATATGGAGTTGAAAATTTTCTAAGAAATTTATTGAGAAATTTCTCAATGGAAATGGCCCATAATTGTATGTTATTGTCAATTTTCTAATAAATTTTCAAACATAAATTAAGCATTGAAAATAAAATGGTAGTATTAGGTGAGATTCTTAACAATCTCACCTACTATAATCCTAACAAAATTTCATGTCGTCCGATCGACCTCAAACTTGGCCAAAATGTGTTTCAGCACTTCCTGATCACGAATATATATGTGGCTATTTTACGTTCCCGGCCGGCCGGCCGGCTGGCCGGCCGCTCTTTGGAGCTTAATAGCTCCTAAACTAAAAAAGATATCGACTTGCGGTTTTCGGCAAAGGTTATATATCGGGTGAAAATTGCAACTTGGTGCATTTACCCCCCACCCTCCACCCCTCCTTCCGCCATTTTGAAGACCCCCCTTTTTTTGTTTTCTCAATAGCTCCGCCCCTATGGCATCGAGCGGGCTCAAATTTTAGTATGTTATAGCTGGGCCTTAGAGCTTTCCATCAATACTAAACTTAAGGTCCCCCGACCCCCCTGACCCGAGCTATAAGGGTCCAAAAAAAATTTCTTAAAATGGCCATAACTCCGGTTCTAATTGTCAGAATTTAAAAAGTGAGGGCTTTTTGGAAAGCTCTCGTGAAATGCCACTTCCCCTTCTAACATCGCAAGTTCATAAAACCACCGCTAGGGGCGCTATTATTAAAAAGAAATTTTTTAAATCTTATAAGTTAAATAACTCAAAAATTCCATTGTGCATCGGGCTGAAATTTTAGTATGTTGTAGCCGTTGATTATACCTATCAAACAAAAAAAACCTTAAATCGATCCATAACCCCTGACCCGAGCTATAAGGGGTCAAAGTTCGAACATTGACCGGCCTCTATCTCCGGTTCTAACTAACATAGCGACCTAAATTTTACCTTTTTGGTTTCGTCTCGACGAGCACTTTCAGATGGAAGTTCAAAAAGTCACCACAGGTGGCGCTGTGATAGCGTCAAAATTCATCGAAATTCAAAGTCACTTTTCTCAAGAACGGCATTGTGCAAGTTGATGAAATTTTAGTATGTTGTAGTCCAGTCTAGGACGTTTCCAAAATGGTGCGTAAGTGCGCTGTGGTTAAAACAGAACCGGAGATATGAGGGGTCAAAGTTCACGAAATTCAAAAAATCATATCTCCGGTTCTATGTGACCGATTTTGATGAATGAGGGCTTAAACGAAAGATCTCACCAAATACTACAACTTTCTAAAATATTTGAACTTCGTGGGACCAACACCGGGGGCGCCACAGTCGAAAAACCAATTTCAATATAACATAACCTCAATTATCTCGACTGTCGCTGAACCGATTTTGATGATTACTTCGACATAATTATAGAGGACATTTGTCTCTACATTTTGTCCATACATCATTTTCCGCTCAGACTATGCTATCACTCCGATTTTGCCGTTTAAGTGTGAAAAAATTGATTTTTCCCATAATAACGCTTTGAAATCACTCAGATGCCAATTTGACTGCCTCTACTCCACAAAGACACTTAAAATATGGTTTTAAATGGAAAGTCCCACAAAATACAACAATTCTTTGATATAGTTGAAGTTCAACAAATGACTACTTGGGGCACTCTGGATGAAAAAACAAGTTAAGAAACAAAAAACATCGATTATCTTGGCTTCTGAGTAATCGATGAGATCATGTTCTATGGGAAAATTATAGAGTACATTCTGGTCTACATTTCACCCATATATTACTTTTGTGCCAGTTCATCCAAATCCTTGATATTTTGGTTTCAATACAAAATTTGTATAATTTCACGAATTTGATTTAAGATAACTGAATGGCGTCTCCCAACTTCAGCTCCAAATCGAATTTGCATGCATTCCGAGTTAGCTCACGTTAAGAATCTCACCTACATAAGCCGGTTAGGATTATCTGTCCCTTTCAAGAATTATAGTGCTATTCCAATGAAAAGGGAAGCGTTTCTCCTGAACATTTTTTTAGTGCTTAACTGTTCTCAAGTGCCTATACACTATCAACTATTCTTTTTCTTGGTCTCCATCTCGACTGTTCTTCCCAGTCCTCGACGTGTGCTAAAACCACCAAACAGTCGTGACAAGAACCAACACAAAGAAAAGTCGATAACGCAGAAGCAACTGAGAACAGTAAAGTAGGGGAGACTGGGTTAAAAGTAACAAAACGGATATTTTATTTTTTTACAAGCTACCCTAGCGCCCCAGAAATTTCTAATTAGTGCAGTTTTATAGGAAATTTACTGCTTTACAACTTTGTGAAACTCATTTTTCTCTATTTTGTAAGGAAATACATTTATCGAGCTGTTTTCTAAAAGGTAATTTTGTGACCATTCTCAAAAATGCTGGGGCAAATAGAGCCAGGTATGGGATATAATCACATTTTGATTTGCTTTATTACTATCTTTCGTAAATTACAAAAAATAGCTAGGTGACATATTTTCATAAGAAATTTATTCCTCTACACCTTTTTAAAACACAGATTTCTCTATCTGAACGAGAAAAGCGCTTTTCAAGCTATTTTAGAAAAAAAAAAAACACACAAGAGACTGCAAATCGTTTGACCAATGAAAACAAAAAGCGGGAGATGTAGAACTGATGTTTCATTTCGCCGTGAGACATCAGAAATTGCTTCGATCTTTGTTACTTTTTGCTCCATACCTTTTGTTACTTTTTACCCCAAGTGGTAATTTTTAATAGAAGGATTTCTGGAGAAAAGAATCTTTGTAAAATTCTAAAATAGACAGTGATTTCATATTCAAAGAATTCAAATCATTTAGGAAATACTTACCAGTGCATCAATTTTGAAAAATAAATGGGTAAAAATTGATATCTGTTGCAAGGAAAATAATTCAAAAATAGGGCTAAAAATTTCAATATTTTTTATTTTCTGAATTTCTTGTTCGAATTCCGAGAAACTTACGACTTTGAAGAAGGTCTATGGAGGCCATCTATGGAAAAAATTTCAAGCCGCTATCTCTTTTATCTTGGAAGATATTGAATTTTCAAATTTTCAATTTGTTACTTTTTACCCCAGTCTCCCCTACTAAAAAATTCAGGAGCAAGATTTTCCGTTTACATTTTTCATTGCAATACTATTATGCCTTTGCAACTTTTCAATATTTTTTCTCCTCCAATATTAAAAGTTTGATTTTTTTAAAATTAGAGTTAAAAATGATTTTATAAAATCTCTAAGAATGACTGAATACAATGGCTCAATATGTTTGTCTTCTGTGTTCATATTTTACGATACGGTCTTTGTGAAGAATTATCGAAAAGACTGAGATTGTGATTTTTCTTGCCTTTGCCTCTTGCTGAGTCCAAGAAAACTAAACAGTCTCAGTTGAGCTTCCCATGGAAGTTGACTTGTTTGCTGATTTAACTCTTCAACCACTCACTTTTCTGACCATTTGGTCCGAATTTGTGATTATTGGGTTTATTTTTAAAAGTTGAGAATTTTGACATCGTCACGATTGTTGAAGGATTTCTGTGATAATGTGATAAGGACATTTTAAATTGGTATTTTGTTGAAGTTTTTAGTGTTCTAAAAATAATTTTGAATTCTTTAAATGAGATTCTTGATAGTGATTTATTGACAATTGAGGTGTTGCTCGTGGGTGTATATCTTCAGTGGAATGACCTAAAGTTTTAAATGGATTATCCAGGAGAATAAAATGATATTTATTGATGATATTTATGGGGTATAATATTTTGGGGCAAGTTTAATACAAAAAAAAAGAGAGGGGTCTTTGAGTTTAAAAAAGAAGTGAATTGAAACAGGTTTCCAAAAGCAATTCATCCACGGGATTGAAATAAAAGTGTGAAAATAAGAAGGAAAGAGAAGACTTTTTTAAACACTTTGTTGAAGAATCTTCAGTTTTTTTTTGGTACTGTGTGAGGCACATCTATAATATTTGATGGTTTTTAGAAGAGAAAGAAGGAGTGTTGTATATGCTTTTGGACCATAGAGAACGATCTTTGTGAGAAAACGATCTCTTCGAAAAAAGAGCGAGACCTTTTACGAGAAAAATCTCCGTATAGTGCGCAAACATTTGTGAAACCCAGACATGGCGCCAAAATCGAGAAAGAAGAAGGCACATGGTAAATATTCATATAACCAAAATGAAAACACATTTCTCGTTATTTTTTTTTCCATCTATATAAGTTCTTCCCTGACTTCTTGTCCAACAACAAACTAAGACTTAAAGTCCATTTGGCTTTTTTTTTAATTTTTGAATATTAGGAAGAATTTTCTTGATACACAAAACCACAGCAAGAGACTTCAATGGTCAGTGAAATGACGAGATAAATTAGTTTTATAATTCTTTAGCTGTGCAAAGTGAAAAATGTCTCTGGGATGGTCATAAATCACGACAGCTAATAAAATCAATTTTCACCGTGGTTTTTGATGGCCAAAAATGTCGTGGCTTAGTAAGAGGAAAATTATGGGGATAGAATTTCCAATGAGGGGGCTTGTCCCCAAAAAAAAAAAGAAACACAAAATGCCCACACACTCCGAAAACGTTTAGTTTTGGGATATTTTGTTACTGAATAATCATACACATATTGGGATGCTAAAGAAAGAAGAGGTGGAAGATCATTAAATTGAATTATAATTTAGTGAGAGAAGCTACTTGATTACAAAGCGGTGAACAAGACAAATTACATCCGCATCGTGTGTCTCGATTAAATTACAATAATAAGAAGAGTTTAACCTTTTTATTGTATCACTTTTTTTTGTTCTCTATAAAGCTCCCCCATTCAGCATTTTTCCATTTATACGAGATCGTTTACGTTGAAGTGTTGGCTGGGAGAAGGAAAAAGTGCAAAAATTATTATGAGAGATACCAGGAGCTTTTGTTGATTGCTCGATTTGCTTTGAAATGCTAATTGCTTAGGTTACAGATAGATAAATTTGCAATGCTCTAACGGCGTTATCACACTTGCACATTAAAATTTTAATGTGATTCACATTAATTGTCGCTTGTGAGCGTCAAAATATGCTATTTCTGTCTTTGAGTCACTTAATATTTTGGGGTTTTCTATTTATTGATAAAAAAGTGGACTTGGCCTGCAAAAATAAGTTTAAATTTACCTAAAGCACAAATATTTTTCACATTAAAAAATTAAAGAGAAAATCGCATTAATTTTTCGCATTAATGCTATAAATCAATTTATATCAAATTTTGCGGGCCAAGTCTACCTTTTTATCAACAAATAGATCAAATTTTGAATATAAAATGATTCAAACATACAAATTACACATTTGAATTCTCACCAGCGACAATTAATGTGAATCATATTAAAATTTTAATGTGCAAGTGTGATAACACAGTAAGAGTACATTTTCCTTGTGATTAGAGACAGAAATTTTCAGCATCCATCGTCGTCTTAGCGTTGGAAACCAACCTCCATAACAAAACGGCGGAAATGCTCCTTCAAAAATTTTCTATGTCAAGCAGGTTTTCCATGATTTTGCTCTGAAAATAGAATACTTTGGGGAATCCTTTAGGGACATCTTGCTGAAGAATCAAAGTTTCTCTTTCATTAACTCTTTCGGGATTCCAGCATGCGACAAGCCAATTATACGATTTTGACAGGGCTTTTTATCTTGTTAAATTTAGTACTTCATTTTTATTTGTATATTTTTATTGCTTTAGTTTTATAATTTGGTTCCTTGAGCTTAAAAAAAAATTGTACTGCATTCATCAAGAAAAAAAGCCATGTCCAACTTGTACCAGCGAATTGTCCAACTTGTAACACTATATGTCCAACTTATATCACTTCACCCTAATTTCAACAACAAAAATAGAAAAATTTACCAAAAATATGAACAATTTGTATCATATAAAAAACAAAAACTTCAGATACATTGAAAAAATATTTCGTAAAATTATTCATAAATGTTTGTGAATTCTTATTGGGGACTTACAAAATGCTCGTAAATCTTATAACCCACAAACAAGTTCGTAAAAGTTCGTAGTTTTTTCAGAAAGATTTTTTTTGTGCCTCCCCTTTAATCCCCTTGCTCAGGTCTTAGGCCTTAGACCTATTTTGACCGATATTCTATCCAATAAATTACCTAAAAAGTATCAAACTATCAATAACTTTAAAAAATAAATAATAAATAACAGAAACGGACTACAACAGACTTAAAATCCACTCCTATGAGTGAATATAGCTAGACTACCACAAATATTGTTCGTAAGATGATTATTTGACGAGCATTTTTTTTAATTTTACAAACATTTGTTTGCAAATGTTTGTAAACACAATAAAAAAAGTTCGTAAAATTTTGTCATTTGTTCGTAAATTTTTGTTTGTCTGGGGAACATTTTACGAACATTTACGAACAAAGGTTTGTAAAAGTACAAAAAAGTGTTCGTCAAGTGATTATGTTATGAACAATGTTTGTGAAAAAGTACAAACTTTTACGAACTTGTTTGTGGGTTATAAGATTTACGAGCATTTCGTAAGTCCTCAATAGGAATTCACAAACATTTACGAACAATTTTACAAAATATCTTTTTCTGTGTAGTAATTTTAGATAGCAAATAATATATAAAATACTTTTACAAAACCTTCAGACATTTTGGCTTAATTCTTTTGCATCTTTTAGAATAAAAAAAATATGGATATTCTAGAAAAAAAAACAATTGTATGTCAATTGTTCAGTACAGAAAAAAAACAATTCTTTTTCCTAGAACATTTATATTTTTGTTTGATTCTAAAAGGTGTAAAATAGTTAAACCAAAATTTTTGAAGGTGTTATAAACGTGTTTTATAGGGTGAAAGGAACATGTACTGACACTTTAAGAACTCGTTTCAGGACCTGTTGACACCCTACTCTGTACCATTTGGAATACGAAATTCGCAAACTTATCGAAAAACGCAGATTAATGAAAAAACGTCATATTACTTAGATTTTGTTAGATGCATTAAATGAATTTTAACATTTTGACAAAAGTGTCAATAGGGGTTCCCTGTCGAAGAGGTGTTCCTTCGACCCTATGTTGTTACAAATTGTCGAAAACCATTACACTTTCTTTTGAATATTTTTCCTTGATTTAAAAAATATCTAAAATAATTATCTGTAGTTTCTATTTATTATGATACTGATCATATTTTTAGTAGATTGTACCATTTTTATTTTTGAAATCACTATAAGTTAGCAATATTTATTAAAAAAAATGGTTAAAACAGAGTTGAATTTATCATATTATTTCTATAGGTCTTAGCTTTTATGACCCCGGCACACCTTTTAGATCGGGAAAATTTCATGAAGTCGAAATTCAAATCTCTTTCTCACAAGTTTTACATATATATCTCATTCTTTCGCACTCTTCTTCTTTTAAACATCACTCGAAATTCAATTTATCTCAATCGAATTTGGAATGCGAAAGAATGAGATAGACATACGTAAAACGTGTGAGAAAGAAAGAGATGTGAATTATAATTTCATGAAATTTTCCTGATCTAAAAGGTGTACCGGAGCAATTAAAATCAAAATTTACATTTTAAAGAAAATATTTCAATTTCAATTCAATTCAATTCCTCACTGATTAAATAAGAAATGACTGAAGTTATTGCTTCAGTGCATTACTACATATATTTATTACAAGATTATCTTTATCTTAATTTTTAA
This sequence comes from Phlebotomus papatasi, assembly GCF_024763615.1. Lineage (NCBI taxonomy): Eukaryota > Metazoa > Arthropoda > Insecta > Diptera > Psychodidae > Phlebotomus > Phlebotomus papatasi. Next base: position 21,720,005 of record NC_077224.1, read on the forward strand.
ATGAGTTGAGTGCCACTCGCAGAAAAGTAAGGTTATCTGATTTTTAGTTTATTAGAAGCATTACAAGAGTTCAATATCAATTTGTTGAAACTTTAATGCATTTTAATAATATAATCTATCCTTAATTTTATTTGAACTTTGACTATATTCACAAAATAGATTTTGAATAGTAATTGCTACCATTCTCTGTTTAAATGAGGTTATGTTGTCGTCTCTAACCTGAAAAACGCGATGTTTTATTCAAATATCTTTTTAATAGAAATGCTAGGTTATTTATTATGTTTTAAATACGGTTTTGCATTTGTAATGTATCCATTCTAAGTTGATCTTATTGTTCAGTAATCAAGTAGGAGGAAGTGGGGCACCTCTGAAATTGGAATTTTTGACCTATTTTTAAATAAAATTGAGCCTTATCGTGATATAATTTAGCTGCACAGATTGAGAAACTAAATTACATTATGAGGCTCACTTCCACTTAAACATAGGAGAAAAATCCCAATTTTAGAGGTGCTCCACTTTCAAAGGTGCCCCACTTTCCCCTATATTATGTCGAAGCATCGAAATATTGATCGGAATATTGGAACATTGACAAAAATAAGGACAAACAACTTTATTTCTTTCAAAGCAAATTCAATTTTTAAATTATCCTACATCTTTGTTTTTGAGGTTAAATTATCATAACCTCACATTTAAAATTAACCGTTTTGATTAAGTAAAAAATGAAGTTTTATCTGTTTTTTTTTTAATTTCCTTTAAAAAACTATTTTTTAAACAAATTTCCATTAATTTCATTATTGCTTCTCCTCTTAAAGATGTGTTTACGAGTTGAAATAAATAAAAAATTACTACATAATAATACCCCTATTAATATTCAGTGGCAATTAGAAGGTGAACAAGTTGGCATTTTTGCCGACACTTATACTCCAAATCGTTTAGTTACCCCTTGGTATCTCTTTCACTCACTCTGTAGTTAGACTACATTTACTGCCTCCTCTTACGTTGGTTATGGCTTGTCTAAATGATTTTCGATGCAATTTTTCATGCAACGCACCTTGTATGACAAAATGCATAAATTACCCAAAGTGATTGACACTTTCTTGTGCAATGGGCACAGTGCCTGCCCAGAAATATTCCACAGACTCTATTTTTGGATTAACCTTCTTGTTGAGGAATCTTCGTATTTTTTTTCCACACTTCTCATTTCCCTCCTCATTCGATGTCTCGATTGTGGTCCAAAAATAATATCGTGGAAGATAAATAAAACTGAGAATGATCACTGATATGTTTTGAATGCTGTCTTGTTATTAATTATTCTAAAAGTGTTTTTGGGAGATCTTCTCATATTTGTCTTCCTTGGCGCACGAAGATGAAGCATAAAAAAGATGCTGAGATTAATAAAAAAAGAGAATCAAACTATCAAGGAGAAGTTGAATTTATGTGAAAATAAAATCTTTATAGGCTTTTCGTGAAAATTTATGTAATACCCCGAGAAAACATAAGTCATAAAAGTGAGGAAATTGATAATTCAATTTGGATTTTAAAAGTGATTAAATTGGCTAACAGATGAAAAATATTTTTCATCCGTGTATGCGAAATTTGGTGCGGAGGTTTTTGCAGTTAAAATGGGCGATGAAAATGTAAACTACCTGAAAATTAGTTTAGGAGACACTTAAGTGCCTGTTTATTGCTGTCGGAGACGTGATTCCTTTTCTGGAAACTCAAAAATGCCACAGAATTAAATCATTGGGTTTTCTGGGTGATTTTAGGATGATTACTGTGCTTTTGCAATTATAAATCAATTTTATAATAAAACCTTGTAACACTAGTGGCATAAATTGGTTGCTGATTTTTTAGCACTCTACTTTAAGCACATTACAGGGTTACGAAGTGAATTTTTTAGATATGCTTTGCAAAACGAGCTTCCAATGCACATGAATTATAAATAGAATAAAATATTTAGTACAGTCATGTACTAAATTTTACACAATACAAAATTTAATGAGTTTTTACAATAAATATGTTGAGAGGTTAATGTACCTTCATATTTATACTCAAATTCAGATATATATTTAGAAAAATGATGACATTTGTAAGAATTTCTCAACGGTGACAAATAAATTGTTCAAATTTCCTGGTTTCTACACATCGATTTTTTTTCCAAGTCAGACATTCCCTAAAAAAATTACCATGAAACTTTTTAAAATATAAACTTGTATTGAAAGTTAGTATTAATAATTTTCAAAACAAAGAGAGAAATATTTTGCTGAAGTTTATGCCCAACGCGCAATAACTTTTGTTTTGTAAACATGTTTGTGAAATTTCAGTGAGAGTGAGTGAGATCTAGGTCTAGTCATCTCGCTCACTCTCATAGAAAATTTTGAAAACATATTTACAAACAAAAGTTATTGTGCGCTGGGCATTAATTCCAGCACACAATAACTTTTGTTTTGTAAATATGTTTTTGAATTCTCAATGAGAGCGAATTCAAAGTAGATCTAGTCATTTCACTTTCTCATAGGAATTTTAAAAAAAATTTTTAGAGACAAAAGTTATTGTGCGTTGGTATAAGAGATCATTTTCAGAATTGTATTTTTTGTAAAATACTTCTTAAGAAACTCCATGATTTTTGTGCAAAGTGTTGTAATTTTCTACACTTTTTTTAGTACAAATTTAGTATATCTAATATAGATGAATGATGTAATAATAATTTGGTTTAGAACAGTCTAAAATCCGAGAATCGAGCAAGTTTTTTATTAGTTTTGCCTCATTCGATGTATGTTTTTGTACACTTGGTATAAGTTTATTACTATTAAATTTTTAGTACAAAGAAATAAGACAAATTTCGGAGTTCGTAAGCTTTCAATAGTTTCTAGAAAATGGCATTTTATTGTAGAAATAATCCAAACATATCCAAAAGGCAATTGCAAGTGGAAGATTCTTTAGAATTGTTTTTAACTTAATTAGGAAAAAAATACTTATTTTCTTCTTAATTTAAAAATTTGCAAAATAAAGAACAAAACATTTTGTTAACATTTTAGAAAATTACTTTGAAATATGTTTTTTTTTTTGGTGGAATACTCCTTAAGAAAAATCCATAATTCATCCACAAGGTGTTGATAATTTTCTACACTTATAATTTAGTACAAATCTAATACACTTTTCATTTTGGAAAATTTTGACGGTTCCATTTTGTACTATTCTTGCTCAGAGTGACAACTTTCCAGGAGCTATTTGAAAATGGTAAATACACACGGCTCTTCGTTATGCGGCACTTCGTTACCCGGGTGACAGCTGCCAAACGCTGGCGGTTGATGTATTCAAAACGATTTTTTACGAAGCATGCAGTTTGTCCAGAGTGAATTAATGTGTTATTTTTATTTTATCAAAGTTTTTGACACACAATCGTGCTACAAAATGAAACATAAACACACCACAAAGAAAATTCTGTTGTTTTTCGACAGAAAACAAATTCTCACAGCAAAAAATATAAAAAACGTTGACCAGATTCAAAAAACCAAAATGTCATTTTGTCCCCACGTCAACCGGATAACGAAGAGTCGAGTATAAATGTGCAGTCCGTGTATTTTCCGAAAAAACTGTCAAATTTTCAGTAGGAGTTGCCGTACTATATTTGTACTAAATATTATATTTTATTATTATTTTATTTTTTTTAGTACTAGAAAAGCGTAAGTTAGAAATTTGTACTAAATATCATGCTTTCCTGAGAATTGGCTATATGGACCCGAGTGAGTCCGACAGCCTTACATAAAATAGAAGAAGAAGAAGAAGCTTTCCTGAGAAAATCCATGTATTTTAGTACATTTAGTACTGAGTTTATCACTATTAAAAACGCAATGAAGTCAAAATTATCTTGGAGATAAACAGGTTATTGTTCCAAATGAATAGGAAAGGCTTTTTATCTGAAATTTTTTTTTAGTACACGGTGTTATGAAAGACAGTTCGAGATTATTTGGTAATGAAATGAGTAATGAGTCTACCAAGAATTTTATATGACATCATCAAACTTCTCTAAATGTAATAACTTTTAACTTCTTTAAATGTAATATATTTGTTTTGCATATTTTCTGTACTAAAAAAAATTCAACAGATGGGTGTAATTTTCCAACCACCCACTGTAATTTTGTTGATGAATGTGCATTTGAATTTTCTTGCATAGAATTTCTGTGTGGGGAGCAAAAATGGTGGAGATTGGAGAAGGAAAAATAAAAAAAAGTGAGTGGTAAAGAGAGAGGGAAAGAGGAAAAAAAGAGGAGAAAAAAAAGAAAATAAATAGCGCAATGCATAATTGTAATATATTCTTTATGTAGTACGAAGGCAAAATATACACCAAAGACTTTATTTTTCTACATAATGTGCTGCCTCCGCTGCCTCCCATTTTTTGAGTTTGGAGCATGAAAGGTGTTTAGGAGTTTCTTCAATTAATATAAACATCCGATTCATCTCGTTTTTCTTATTTTGCCCACTAATAATATTTTGACTGGGGCTTTGGACCACAAGATAGAGAGAGAGAGAGACAGAAGGAAGAAAGAAAAGAGAGTTGTCTTTAAGCACTTTGGGTATAAAGAGATGTTTGAATTTGAATTTTGTTAGTTTGAGAAAAGGAGAGGATGGTGGGCGGAAGAAGAAATCCGGAGATATCTCTTTCCAATGAGAGATGGTAAAGAAAAAATCTCCTATATTTATTTTATCTCAAAAGCCACATTGGATATTTATTTTTATTTAATTTGGGGCATCAAAATAAATTCACCCAAGGAGATATACACACATTGCCGCGCTCAATTTCCATACTTCAATCAACTTCACAGCATTCCTTTCCCATACTCTCTTTGCAGCTAAAGCTCTGCAGTGCTACTGCGAGGGACACTGTCCGGACCTGAAGAGCAATGGAACATGTGAAGCTCGTCCTGGAGGATCCTGTTTTAGCGTTGTCAAGAGCTACAGAGATGAAAATCATGAATTGGTCTCCGAATTTGCCTTTGGATGCATGTCACCGGAACAGAGTGGTGGACTCCTTCAGGTAAATGATCGAATACCTTTTACCTTTGTAACCTTATCAAAATTATCAATTTCTAGTTGATTAAAAATTCTTAGAATTTTCCCTTTTTATTGGGGCAATTGACATAATTGACGGCTCTATCGCACCTTCAGTCGGTTTTCCTATCTATCATTTTATCATTTTGAGAAATTAATTTTTTGTCGGAGCCATGTTATTCAATATTTACTATCTTCTTCAAGACAAACTGATTCGAGTAATAAATACAGGGTGTGACAAAAGTACGAGTTTTAAAATATCATGAGAATTTATAATTGTTACAGCTTTTAAATGGACTGATTGTCTGTTTGATTCTCAAATAGGCAATAAAAAACAAAATGGTCATTAAACGATCTAATTGCCTTGAAAAGTTTTTTTATGATAACTTAATTAACTATTTAATAATAATAATTTAATAATATAAAGCGTGTAGACAAAAAATTTGACCATTAAAAAATTGCTCTCATTGTTGACTTAAAATATATTAGAAAAACAAAAGTATTTTCAGAAAGACAATTTTTATTAGATTTTTATATGATTTTGTTTTTTTTTTTTTTAATCCAATGGTTTCTCGCTGAATTCTTGCACCTTCTTCTAAATTCATTAGAGAATTGACAAAAAATGTTTCCTTGGTATTTTTGTAAAAATTGCTTTTTTGAAGGAAATTTTCTGCAGCGTTGTAGGGGGAAACGTCAAATTTCTGTCAAAAACGCAATTTTTGACGAAAATTGCTCCCAATGTGTAGACACCTTTAAGGCCTCTACACATTGGAAGAAATTTTCGTCAAAAATGACTTTCATGAAGAAAATTCAAGAAAGCCAAGTCGTCAAAATTCTGTCAAAAATGCAATTTTTGAAGAAAATTGCTGACAATATGTAGATGCCTTTATACGCTTCCTCTTGAAATCCGGCAAGTCTTCAGCTGGTTGAGCTTTCTCCCTCAGATCAGTCTTCAAAATTCCCCAGTATTTCTCGAATTCTTCGATAATGGTTAACCGGTTCCGACAAACCAGTTAACCGCCCTATTCTGGAGACGGTTTTAAAACCGGTTTTTACAGATGTAACCGGTTTAAAACTGTCTTTTTTCAGACATTTTAAAATTTCTCTTAAGCTTAAAAGTTTATTTTTTGAAATTCAAGATACATTGCAAAATATTTTCTTGTATAACCCTTTAACGACAAGACAGCTTTCGCTGACCGAAAATCAGCAATAAAAATGAAACCGATAAACAAAAATTGTAAAACATCTTACATCTAACCTTCGAAAAGCAAACAGAGTCTGATTTGGTGTATTTTTTGTCTCTATGAACGATAGGGACAAAAATAGCCCAAAAATTTAAGTAATATTTCTGACAATGCCAATGACTGATAATTTTCACTCTAACGACAAATATTATGTTTGAGCATTGTACTTTCCTTTCCCAAAACGGTTTTGCTTAAAAAAAAACTGGAAGTATAAAAAATAATTAAAATCAATTTTCAATATGCGAATTTAAAAATTCGTAATTTTTGAACTTAACAATTTATCATATACTAGCAAATAATTTTACAAGATTATACAAAAAAAAGACTCTATAGCGAATATAAGGTAGCGAAAAATCTCAGTACCATTCTTCGAATATATTAGGTGAGATTCTTAACAATCTCACCTACTATAATCCTAACAAAATTTCATGTCGTCCGATCGACCTCAAATTTGGCCAAAATGTGTTTCGCCACTTCCTGATTCCGAATATATAATATATGTGGCTAAGTTACGTTCCCGGCCGGCCGCTCTTTGGAGCTTAATAGCTCCTAAACTAAAAAAGATATCGACTTGCGGTTTTCGGAAAAGGTTATATATCGGGTGAAAATTGCAACTTGGTGCATAGACCCCCCACCCCCCACCCCTCCTTCCGCCATTTTGAATACCCCCTTTTTCTTGTTTTCTGAATAGCTCAGCCCCTATGGCATCGAGCGGGCTCAAATTTTAGTATGTTATAGTTGGGCCTTAGAGCTTTCCATCAATACCAAACTTAAGGTCCCCCGACCCCCCTGACCCGAGCTATAAGGGTCCAAAAAAATTTTCTTAAAATGGCCATAACTCCGGTTCTAATTGTCAGAATTTAAAAAGTGAGGGCTTTTTGGAAAGCTCTCGTGAAATGCCACTTCCCCTTCTAACATCGCAAGTTCATAAAACCACCGCTAGGGGCGCTTTTTTTAAAAAGAAAATTTTTAAATTTTAAAAGTTAAATAACTCAAAAATTCCATTGTGCATCGGGCTGAAAATTTAGTATGTTGTAGCCGTTGATTATACCTATCAAACAAAAAAAACCTTAAGTCGATCTAAAACCCCTGACCCGAGCTATAAGGGGTCAAAGTTCGAACATTGACCGGCCTCTATCTCCGGTTCTAATTAACATAGCGACCTAAATTTTACCTTTTTGGTTTCGTCTCGATGAGCACTTTCAGATGGAAGTTCAAAAAGTCACCACAGGTGGCGCTGTGATAGCGTCAAAATTCATCGAAATTCAAAGTCACTTTTCTCAAAAACGGCATTGTGCAAGTTAATGAAATTTTAGTATGTTGTAGTCCAGTCTAGGACGTTTCCAAAATGGTGCGTAAGCGCGCTGTGGTTAAAACAGAACCGGAGATATGAGGGGTCAAAGTTCACAAAATTCAAAAAATCATATCTCCGGTTCTATGTGACCGATTTTGATGAATGAGGGCTTAAACGAAAGATCTCACCAAATGCTACAACTCTCTAGAATATTTGAACTTCGTGGGACCAACACCAGGGGCGCGACAGTCGAAAAAACCAATTTCAATATCACATAACCTCAATTATCTCGACTGTTGCTGAACCGATTTTGATGATTACTTCGACACAATTGTAGAACACATTTGTCTCTACATTTCGTCCATACATCATTTTCCGCTCAGACTACGCTATCACTCCGATTTTGCCGTTTAAGTGTGAAAAAATCGATTTTTCCCATAATAACGCTTTGAAATCACTCAGATGCCAATTTGACTGCCTCTACTCCACAAAGTCACTTAAAATATGGTTTTAAATGGAAAGTCCCACAAAATACAACAATTCTTTGATATAGTTGAAGTTCAACAAATGACTACTTGGGGCACTCTGGATGAAAAAACGAGTTAAGAAACAAAAAACCTCGCTTATCTTGGCTTCTGAGTAATCGATGAGATCATGTTCTATGGGAAAATTATAGAGAACATTCTGGTCTACATTTCACCCATATATCACTTTTGTGCCAGTTTATCCAAATCCTTGATATTTTGGTTTAAATACAAAATTTGTATAATTTCACGAATTTGATTCAAGATAACTGAATGGCGACTCACAATTTCAGCTCTAAATCGAATTTGCATGCACTCCGAGTTAGCTCACGTTAAGAATCTCACCTACATAAGCCGGTTAGGATTATCTTCCTTTTTTTTAAAAATATTTTTGCAAATGTTGTTTTTTCCTCAATTCAAATTTTCTAAACTTAAGTTTAATAAGTTTTAATTAGTAATGGGATTTTGAAAATACAGAGGAAAACTCTTTCGGTTTATTTGTCAAGATATTCTCTATAAAATTCTTTTTTCTAGAATAAAATGTTTAAGATATTTCCTCATTAAAGATTGTCATAAATGACAACTTTTATAACCAATTTATTTTAAGAAAAATAAATTTTCCACAGAATTAGTGGACATCTTTCCCACAGCGTTGAAATTCTTTGAGAAGATGATCGTGGGGTCTCCGCGACCATTTTTTTTAGCATTTGACGCTGTTTCTCGGTCCGATGGGGAGCATCCTGGGCTTTGTAGGTTATCAAACTAAAACAAAGCTCCAAAGTATAACCATCATTTTTCCAACATCACGCATGGAAAGATCTATCAAAAAGCTTTTCCATCCTGTTGTCCTCAATTCCGGGCTTTTGGTGACTTCCTCGTGCCTTCCGACCAACACTCTTGTCCTTGAATTCCTTAAATCGAATTGTAATTTTCCATACAGTTAACAATTCAGTTCCTTTCGGACAGTTCAGCATAACTCGTATTTGGATTTTTGAGATTATTGTCAACTTTTAATCTTTGAATGCTCTCCATCTTTTTGCAATTACACAGTCAAAAATCAATTTTTTTTATCAAGAATTTCACCAAAAGAAAGCTGATTAAATTCTTTTTAAAAGACACCAAAGGAAAAAATGAAATCCAAAGGCTACCGTGGCTAACTTCATGCCAAGCGTTGGGGAGAATTTTTCTTCGACACGCTTGAAATCAAAACATTATTGATTAATTAATAAAACGCCAAGTTCAGTTCATAAGAACCACTTATTAATTCCAAATTGAACTTTTACTCTCCATTTTAATAAATAATTTTATAGAGTAAAAGGTACTAAAAGTCGGCTGGTCTCTGCGCGTTATGCCGAAAATAGACACAGGCTGATCCTCGAGAATACTCAGCTCGAAAAATTTGTCGGTAAAGGATCAGCCCAAACAATCATACACTGAGGATTTAGGATCAAGGATTAGCGTTTTCAGCGTAAATTTCTATTAAATCTCCACACTTTGATTGCTGAAAGACTTCTTCAGTGCAATATCAATGGATTTTTCGTACAGAAAGGAGCACTCTGACCTTCCCATTGCTCCAATCTTAATACATTTTAAGATTTTGCGATATTAGGTGTCATTACTCTCCATGTTTTTTCACCCAATTGACATTTCGAAAAGCACCCAAAAACCCCCAAAGTGAAGATTTTTATTTTCAGCACTGGCGCTGATGTCGCATAATCCCCGTAATTTCACTAGACCTCATGAATTTAGAAGATCAGCCTGATCCTCCCTGATCCGAAATTTTGGGCTGATCCGTGAGTGTATCGACACCAATCCTCATTTTTCGGGCTGATCCCTAAGCCGATCCCTGTGTCTATTTTGGACTTTACTCACAAAAGATAACTTTCGTGGGTTTTCTGCAGATATTTCTACTGAAATGCACTAGTACTCCTTTGAAAATGAAACTTTGTAATTTTACTTGACAATTCACTTATAACAATAAAAATTATTCACTAGAATCGCGGAAATTGGCTTAAGTCGTAAGTTAGCTTCCACCTCACAAATAATTCTAATTAACAATAATTATTGAACGTGAACTAAGACATGAATTTACAAATAGTTTTATTTTCAGAGAAGTATTAGTGCATTTTAGTAGAAATATATGCATAAAAATCCACGAAAGTTATGTTTTGTGGATATCTGTGAAATGCCTCGTTTGTAGTATGTCAGGAAGTGACTGGACTATGAACGAGCTTAGTCGTCTTTGGACTTTAGTCGTAAGTGTGTCTAGGCCATAAGTCGATCCCTGTGTCTATTTTGGGCTTTACCCTGCTTGAACCCATTGGAAAGGTCTTGGAATTCCTGACATTGTTTAACCGGTTCCAAGCGGTTATGAACTGATAATAAACAGATTTATAACCGATAACTACTTTTTATCCGAAAACGGATTTTTTTTATTTTTCATAAACTAATGGACGATCAGTTTAAAAATATTTGAATTGGTTGTGAACAGGTAAACGATAAATGGTGCGAAGGTACTTTTGAGGTATAACGTCACGAGTTCGAGCACTTTGCAAAACCTAGAACGCTTTTGTCACCCCTTTTTTTCTGATGATTTCTTAGATTCAAAAGCTATATAAATCACTTTTTTCTCTTGTTTTTATAATTCACATTTGTATTAATTTCTGCCAATATTTTGTGAAAATTTTATTGTTTCTGAAAGTATATTTAATAAAATAAATAAAAAGATAGATAAAATCTTGAGGGAGTTTAATAAAATATTGATAAAATTTACCATTTGATAGCGCCTGATTAATTAATCAATCTTAAATGATTTCTGCGTTGAAAGTAAGGATGTCTCTATCATGAGAGAATGAATGTCAATTGCACCTTTATAAAACAAAAATCCAATTATCTGTTAATTAAAATGTTATTGGTAAAATTTAATTGCTTCACCGTCTTATATGCAACATTTCCTAAAATAGCGTTAAATTCGCCATCAAAACATTTTGACCAAAGATGGACTTTCTTTTCTTTTTTTTTCTTGTGTCTCTTTGCGGACTTGCAGTGCAAAGTTGCAACTGCTGCTCACTTGCATGGCACAAATATTCTGTGTTGTGACGATGAGGATTTCTGCAATAGAGATCTCATTCCTGAAGATACACCAAGGACCACAGAACCGCCCATTGATGTGCCAAGTGGCACGCAAATTCCTGTGTACACAATTGCCATCTTGATTGGGTCATTTATTGTCCTTTTGCTGGCCATTTTGTTGTTGGCTCTGTGTGTGCTGCACAGAAGGAGGGACAGAAGGAGGAAGAAGCATTGCCTGGTGGAATCTTCCTATGGCAATCAGATTTCTCCGCATATTTCGGATTTGGTGGTGGATCAGAGTTCGGGATCAGGAAGTGGATTGCCGTTGTTGGTGCAACGGACAATTGCCAAACAGGTGCAGATGTTGCACAGTGTGGGCAAGGGGAGGTATGGGGAGGTGTGGTTGGCCAAATGGAGGGATGAGAGGGTGGCGGTGAAGGTATTTTTTACCACGGAAGAAGCATCGTGGTTCCGTGAAACGGAAATTTATCAGACAGTTTTGATGCGTCATGAGAATATTTTGGGATTTATTGCGGCTGATATCAAGGGAACGGGTAGTTGGACACAGATGCTCCTGATAACGGACTATCATGAAATGGGGAGTTTGCATGATTTTCTGCAGAGGAAGGTGCTAAATACGGAAATGGTGAGAAATTTGGCATTGTCACTGGCATCGGGAATTGCACATTTGCATACGCATATCCTGGGAACGCCAGGGAAGCCAGCAATTGCCCATCGGGATATCAAGAGTAAGAATATCCTGGTGAAGAGGAATGGGCAGTGCGCAATAGCTGATTTTGGTCTGGCTGTGATGTACAACAGTGAATTGGATGAGATTTGCATTGCCAAGAATACGAGGGTGGGAACGAGGCGGTATATGGCTCCGGAAGTGCTCAATCAAACGCTCAATTCGGCCCAATTTGAGGCATTCAAAATGGCCGATATGTACAGTGTGGGATTGGTGTTCTGGGAGATGGCCAGGAGGTGCATTACCACCATTAAAGGCACTAAGAATACCACCTGCGAAGACTATGCCCTGCCCTATCATGATGTTGTGCCAAATGATCCCAGTTTCGAGGATATGCACGCGGTGGTTTGTGTAAAGGCCATCAGGCCACCGGTGCCAGCTCGTTGGCAGGATGAGGAGATCCTCAGTGTCCTGGCGAAGATTATGCAAGAATGCTGGCATCCCAATCCGGCTGTCAGGCTGACGGCGTTGCGCGTGAAGAAGACACTTTGCAAACTCGAGGAGGATTTCAGTAGCATCAAAAAGCCTGATCATCAGTTCTTCGTATAGTAAACAGGTAAGTTCAATTTATCTCTAATTTATTTACTAAAAGCAATTTAAGGAAGTCTCTCAATCTTAAAATTGGGCTCTACTATTTATTGTAAATGTCCTAATTCAAAACCATTTCCAAACACTTTAACTTTGATAGAAGATTCAACACATTAACCCATTCCTTACCATGGTATTATACATCATACGCAAATTGAGTGATTTTAGATAATATATTCCTGGGCAACTGATACTCGAATTGCTATCGGGAATGGATTTTTAGTAACTTTAGTTCTTCAATTACTTGGGAAAAATAGTCCGACAGAGATGAAAATACATTTTGTTATTGTTTTCTCGCTTCGCGGAAGGTCATGCAAAATTTTTGCTCAAAATGGTGGACGAAAAATTCGACACCCCGTCGAATTTATTGAAATTGGCATCTTTCCTCTTTCCTGATATGAATTCTGGTTGCCAATTTGTTTTCTTGGGTAGTTACACTATCTAAAGCAATAGAGTTTGTAATGAATTAGTGCACAGAATTTAAATTCAGTGACCGTTAAGACGTGTGTTTGATAGCGGCTCCCCGCGCCCCCATAATAGATAAAATTTATTTCATTTCAAAAAATACATCTAATAATCTGTAGGAAACTAATTCCAAAATATGAACATTCTGTCTCAAGTATTTCTGGTACATTGACTGAATGGGTTAAGTTCATATTTTTTCCGAAGAGAATTACATAAATTTACTCCTTGACTCTTCTAGAATGTTACAGTTCACTGAAAATTCTTTAGATATAATTTGAAAACTCCTAAAATACAGGAAAAATACTTTAGTGCAAAATGCTGCAATTGGAAACAAATTAATCTAAATGGAGACAAGGAATGTTTCTAATTGGAGACAAACAGTGTAAGTGAAACCGCGACGAAAGGCTTCCAAAACTTTGTTGATTTGTTCTTGAGTGCAGGATTTGTTCTTAGTCCTAGTTTATTCTCCTTTCCCATTTAAAACAATAAGAAAATCCCTCCAAAAAAAAAATCATATTTCCGGGGTTTCCTATTGAAGCATTTGCAGACACTTCAGAAAAACCCTTTTTGTTCACGAAATAGGTAATTATTTCATTTGAAAACTTCACGTACCGTTAACAATAAAGATTAGCACATAATTTAACTAAAATTAGCCAGAAATATGACATAAATGTTAAACGAAACGAATAAACAACAGTCGTCTTATTCTTTCCGTACAGAAGTAGATCTTGAAAAATTCGAAAATCTATTTGAAGATCCAAAAAAGAGATTTTCTTACTTTTGATAATTCCGCAAAGTGGCTAAGTTACATCCCGTTCGAATTTCGAAGTGCTCAAGTGTCAAAATGTGACGGTCTTCACATTGTTGTGAGGAAAAAACAGAACAACGACGTTTACTGTTCTCGCCCCAGTATTTAATCACTCCACAATCACAACTCTTTTGCCAGCTTTTTAGTGTGATATTTGATAAATTTTCCCCACCATGTTCGAAAATTTAGTATGAAAATTCGAAATTGAATTTGAATTCTTCGAACTTCAACGACTTTTTGTGCAAATAAACTTCCATTTACCTTTTATGCAAGACACTATTGGAGAATCAAAATCTACTTGTGATCGGGCTCATTGTGTTTTTCATTGGAAAACATGTTTGACCTATGAAAAATTCAATGGTGAAAAGGTACACTTTTAATTTTTCTGAGAAATTAAAAATTAAAATTTGTGAATATGAATGGATTTTCGCTTTATTTGGAGCAAAATTAACTAAATAATGAAACTGTGGTAAAGAAAATGTATAAATATAGTAATTTAGTACTGTATTTATCATGAAAACAATGACGTTTCCATTTGGAGTGGCGAAAAATTTCCATTTGGAGCAGGTTTTGAATTAGCATAATTTACCCTAATTTAGAATTTACGAATAATTTACTTCATTAAAAAAAATAGCAGATAAAAATTGATAGAATTCTTTCCAAATATTCAGAGCTTTAAGCTCTACAGAAAAGGCACAAAATCTTATTTACAAATTGATTTTCTGATTTTTTTTTTGATAAATCTTTGCTAAAAAGGTGTTTTCAAATGATTTTCTAATTAATTCAGTTTTTAATTTTTTTTAATTAAGTTTTTTTTTGGCTTCTAGAATATTTTTTCATGAAGCATGCTTCATGAAAATTTTAGTGAAGTGTAACGTGACGATATCTAGCAGTCATTTCAATTTTGGCTTTTTGGAAATAAAAGAACTTTAGGGGAATGTAAGCATGGTTTGCACTTTTTCTCTTGGTCAATTTTCAATTTTTTTTCTGGTCAAAGGATAAAATTGACTACAGCAAAAAAAAGCCAGTGATAGGGGAAAGTACGTTCCCTTCGAACGTTCACGCCTTAGAATAATGTGAAATTCTCAATTCTCTTATTTTTCCTAAGAGACTTACACATAATTATTACGTAATTATCAATAATTGATGATTAGCTAACTAATATTTGATAGAAATGTTTAAGTCTCTTAGGGAAAATTAAAAGAAAATTCATATTATTCCAAGGTATGAACGTTCGAAGAAAGAGTAACCTTTTCACTGCAAATTCGGATTGGGGGCAAACTCGAAGTCTAGATAAGCTTATGGTAGATGAGATTCATTACAGGCAACCTCGAAATACGTGCAACTCGAGGTTGTTGCAAATTAGAATACATGCAAATTCGATTGTCAAAAATGCTCAAAAATACATGTAAAATTTTAAAGTCGAATATCTCGGAAACTATGAGAGATAGAGCCTTCACACTCGTCATCAATTTGAAGTCTTCTTTAGGCTTAAGATATGCCAAGCTTCATTTGAAAATGAAGAAAATTGTAAGAGAAATGCACAAAAATATCTGAAAATAAAGTCGGATATCTCGGATCCTCGAAAATCCGCGAAAAAATCAAAGGTCTGCGAAAATCCACGAGAAATTTCGCGGTATCAGAAAATCTGCGAAAAATTCCACGGTCTGTAAAAATGCGCGAAAAATTTCACGATTCCAGAAAAATCCACAAAAAAATCCGGAGTCCGTGAAAATCCGCGAAAAATTCCGCGGACCGTGAAAATTGTAAAAGGGATGACCATATTATTGTGAATAAAAGTAGTAATAATAAAATCCGCGGTCCGCGAAAATCTGCGAAAAATTCCAGGGTCTACAAAAATCCGTGAAAAATTTAACGGTTCTAGAAAAATCCTGAAAAAATCCGCGAAAAATTCCGCGAACCGTGAAAATTGTAAAAGAGATAACCCTATTATCGTGAATAAAAGTAGTAGTAATAATAATTATAAAATTCGCGAAAAATTCCGCGGTCTGCGAAAATCTCCGAAAAACTTGACGGTCTGCGAAAATCGAGAAAAATTTCGCGGTTCCCCAAAAATCCGCAAAAACTTCCGCGGTCCGCAAAAGTACGCGAAAAATTCCGAG
This sequence comes from Phlebotomus papatasi, assembly GCF_024763615.1. Classification (NCBI taxonomy): domain Eukaryota; kingdom Metazoa; phylum Arthropoda; class Insecta; order Diptera; family Psychodidae; genus Phlebotomus; species Phlebotomus papatasi. Next base: position 21,735,923 of record NC_077224.1, read on the forward strand.
GACCGTGAAAATTGTAAAAGGGATGACCCTATTATTGTGAATAAAAGTAGTAATAATATCCGCAAGAAATTACGCGATCCGTGAAAAATTCCGCGGTCTGCGAAAATTTGCGAAAAATTCCATGGTCTGCGAAAATTTGCGAAAAATTCCATGGTCTGCGAAAATCCGAGAAAAAGTTTCGCCGTCTTCTCAAAACTAATTGCTAAATATAACCTAATTGTTAAATGTTAATTGCAATTGTACATAATTTTATTCCTTGCTAGGCTATTCACTTGCTCTGCAACCGAGTGACGAATCTTGCTGAAATTTACACCAATTGTTTTTTGTAATAAACAATATACTGCTAAATGGTTTAGGTTCCCACTTGTAAAAGGGTTAAGGGGATCTAAGAGGGGCGTATAGATTTACTTTTATCCAGTCTCTAGTCACTTCGTGTGGGAGTTCCAAGACACGAAGGCAAAGTAAAAAATAAATTTGTTTTGAGTGGATTAGACAGGGTAGAAACTAATTCGGATACATCTTTTATTGAGGCACAAATTAACCAATTTAAAGTAGTAGGGGAAAGTGCCTATGTTTGCAAGTTTCGTAATGACTAAATTTTTCCAATGTTCCTGAATAACTGTGACTTCGCGATATATTTTAAAAACAAGACAATTTCCCCTAGTTTTTAAAATATGGGTTTTTTTTATCCCCCCCCCCCTTAAATCCCTTTGCTCAGGTCTTAGGCCATAGGCCTATTTTGACCAAAATCCTGTCCAATAAAAAACCTAAAAAGGATCAAACTGTCAATAACTTAAAAAATAAATAAATAATCAATAAATAACAGAAACGGACTACAACACACTTAAAATCCACTACTATGAGTGTCAATAGACAGACTACCATAAATTTTATAAACTTATCCTATATCTCTTTACAAATTTTGCAATTAATTTTAGAGGTCCAGCTAGCTTGTTCTCTAGACACAGCGCTAATATGTCTCTAACATAGAGGTTAGGGGATACAGCGCTGCACGAGTCAACAAGCTCCTCTCTACCAATCTCGAAACGAGAGCACTTGAAGAGGACATGATCAATGTCCTCGTATTCAATACATACGGCGCATAATGGGTCCTCGGTTATAGAAATCCTATTCAAGTGTGCTCTCAGACCGTTGTGGTTCGAAATTATTCTGCTTATAATTACAATGGTTTCCCTGTTCAGATTTCCCATTCCCTTAAACAAAGTTTGTATACTACAATTTGGCAAAATTGAATGGCAGTATCTACCCAGTTCGCCCGTATGCCATGCCATCCTCCACTGAGCTATGCACTCCCATCTAGCAGTTGCGAACCAATCCTCCGTTCTCAACATTTCCTCTTGGACCACCGGTGCACACACTCCCCGTCTCGCTGCTGCGTCCGCCATATCATTTCCGGTCACTCCCATTAAAAATATGGGTGCGATGAGTGATATTAATTGAAAAACATAGGGAAAATTTAGTCATTTTAAAGCTTGGGACCGTGTAAAGCATGGGCACTTTCCCCTATCCTGGAAGTGAATTTGAGCGATACAGTGCTGTCTCGCTATATGCACAGTTTGGATACTTTTTTTGACAGTTCTCTCTCTGAATATGCACAACTTTTTTTGAAATTCCCAACGGTTTTTTTCTTTTTTTTAATAAATTATCATTTTTTTTATTGTTCTAGAATTTCCCGCGGTATTTTAAATATAATATGAGACAGAAAAAATAAAATTAAGAAAATTAAAAACAAGAAAAATTAGTTACCAAGAAAATAATTTTCTTTATCACTTTGTCAAAATGTAAACAAATTGATTTTGAATGCAACTGACACAAAAGCTGTGCATATAGAGAGTGTGCATATAGAGAGACAGCACTGTACATTTAACTTTGCAACCTCCCTTTGGAGGTTGGAATTGAAGATAAGACGGCGATGGCCGCAAAGGAGGGTAGTTTAACCATTTTATGGCTAAAAAAATATGGAAATAACTCATTGTAAACAAACAGAAAATTCACAGGTTAGAAGGATCACGCGTACGAACTATGCCTATCTTTCCCTAAATTTCGGAAAGTTGAAAGGCAATGAAATTACCACTTTCTTTAACTTAAAATGAACAAAAAGTATAAAAAAAATGTAATGAGTAAGATTGTAAATTCAGACAACACAATAAATCAAATCAATTAATTAATCAATAAATTGTGAGAACAATGTTTGAATCTTTCACAAGGTTTAGAAAATAATTTAAACGTATATCGTATTATTGATTTTGGGCTATATTTTGCGAATAAAAATAAAAATTAAGAAATAAAGGCAAAAATAAAGATTTTACAAATATCTTTTCGGTATTTAATGACACTTAAAATTTAGTTAGAATTGTCTGTATCTTTTAGAATATTGCACTAATGAAGCATTTTCTTTAAGATTCGGGAGGGGGAGTCTGTATCGAAATGACAATGTCATATGACATTTAAAAATTTTTATATCATAAATTCGGAAAAGTTGATCGAAAATCAGATTCATATCAGTTACAAAAAGTTTCCACGTTGTACTATAATTATCAAATGAAGCAAATATGCCCAAATTTACCACGGTTTGACTTAGTTATGATGTGATTTTGTATTATTAAGAAGTTTTAATGCAATTCACAATAAGTATGAGAATCTAAATTTAATATGAGTGCTCAGATAAACAAAAAACCGTTGCATTTCAAATAATTTGACGCCCGAATTTCTCTATAATTCGGGTGACATTTCGGTCCCAAATGCCCGAATTTGAGAGAGTCTACTGTATGTATTTTGAGATGGTGAGTTTTTCACGTGAGAAATTCACGGCTCTGAGATCACCTTTAGTAAGCATTTTGTCAAGCTTTCGTCACAACTTTCATGTGAATTCTTAGATGATGTAAGTGTTTCATGTGACATTTTTTGCGAAAGTTTAACCAAACGCTTACAGGAAACGATCTAAAAACCGTGAGTTTCTCACGTGACAAACTCACGCATCTCAGAATTCATACTCTGTTGAAAATTTGTCATATGACATTGTCATACCGTTACAGAATTCCGGTAGAGGGCGAATTTTACATTCACGCTTTGCATATGCCTATCTAATTCTTTCGCACTCTTCTTCTTCTTTTAAACTTCAGAATAAATTCAATTTAGCTCAATCAAACTGTAAATGCGAAAGAATGAAATAGATATATTCAAACGTATAAGAAAGGGCTGTGAATTTTGATTTCATGAAATGTTTTGATCAAAAAGATGTGCTGAAGCCATTTAAATTTAAAATGATTTTTAATCAATATTTTTAATTATTTTCTGATTAAAAGTAGAGACATTGAGAGATTGACCTTTTTGCTTTTTTTTAAAAGTAGGAATAGAAGAATAAAAAAATAAGATGCTAAATGATTCGTTTGGGATTTTCAGGCGTATTATTGCAGCAGATCTTCCTGCATGTGTTTCATCCTCCCAAATCTTCCGGGAGATTTACATCGAAACTTCATCAATCGTCCCGGATGCATTTTATTTTGTGATTTTTTTCTGAATTTGTGTGCCAGAAGAGACATTACAATTTTTCTGCAGCAAAAACAAAAATCACAAAATTATCCACGTACTGATCGTCTTAAACAAAATGAAAAAAAATGCTGTAAACCTCCTCCTCGCTTCAATATTGTACAAATAATTTAACATCCAACACAACCCCCTTAAGTTTTCTCGAAAATTGAGGAAAAACAATTTGTATGGTTTTATTTAAGGATAATATTTTAACTTTTAGAAACATTTAATTTTAATTGTAATTTTTATTTTTTTTTTACCCCAAGCGATTCCCACGGATCGTGGAGAAAATTAACAAAAGTATAATAGAAAATAAGTTTTATGAGAATTTTATTGAGGGATTTTCTTTAATAAAAAATAAAATTGTTTTAAGAAGAGAAGAAAAATTGTTAAGATAATATTTGTACAGAAAAAAATTGTTTTTGGGTGCTTCAAGTGTAGATTTCAAGAGTTTTCTTCTCCATAAAAAAAATTATTTAGCAATTTCCTCGGAAGTATGTAGAAGTTTTTCTTTAAAAGGCATTTTTTACTCTAAAAAAAATAAGAAACAAAGTTCAGACAATAAAAAGATGCAAAAAAAAGAGAACTTAAAAAAGTGCTTTCTTGAGGAATTTCTGTGATTCTCCAGTGAGATCTTTAAAAAAAAAGTCCCTTCAGGCCGGGAATTCTAGGAAAAATAAAGGGGAAAACAGCACGAGAAGATTCCTTGAGATATTTAGAAATATTATATTATATTTTTTATAGTAAAACTATATGATAACGAGAAAGAATTTTACTTATTAAAGATGTATTTGAGTAAAATACAAAAAAAAATTGGCATATAAGATTTTAACGATTCGTACTCTTAAGAAAATAATTATACAAAAAAAAATGGTAGTTATAGTGAAAAATGAGATGAGATATAATCGTATTAAAACTGACCTAAAGTAGATTTAGAGCGATGCCAGAAGAGAGGGAGATACTTGAAGAAATAAAGAAAAATAAGCAAATTGCAGAGGAGTTTGTTTCTGGATTGAATGGGCCATTGAGGGAAGAGATCTTTGGCGTCGCACTAAGATAAATAAGGCGCGTCTCGAGCGGCGTTTATGTAAGATTTATAAAATTGCCACAATAATCAAAAAATTGGTAACTAATTTGCGTCAGCAGACATTTAAAAATAAATAAATCATCGTATGCGACACAATTTGAGAGGACAGAGAAGGGGACAGCCTGCGTGACAATTCTGTGGATGCTGTGACGTCAACTTGGCAATTTTACAGGGTGAACTAGAAAATATACAGGTTGGAATTTGCAAAAACATTTTAAAAGGTAAGAAATATTTAACACTGAAAGCCTAAAAATATTAATAATACTAACTTTTACCGTAGAAAAAGATATATAACAGATAAAATTGAGGGATTTGGGCGGGATTAATTTAAAAAGTGGGCGTGGCTTATAAAGGGATTTGAAGAAATTACCGGAAGGTTTACAATGGCGGCAAGATAAATAGCACACCTTCAGCGATTTTCCTATTTTGATTTAGAAAATTAATTTTTTAGAAAATATAATGCCTATTATAAATAAAAATGATAATTATTTAATATTTGTGTCTGTTAGAATCATGTTTTTTTTTATCATTTTATGAGTTTAGGTATAATTCGTGTTGACAATTTAAATAGCACACTTTCACACTTTTCTCTGAAAATTATTACCTGAAATTTACTTTCATTTTAAAATTCATTATATTTCTGTATTTTTGATCATTTATAGGCATATAGGCATTAATGCCAGAAATTTTCGTAAAATAAAGTTATGTGAACTGAAAAATCATGTAAATTGAGTCTTTGGTGCATATTTCCAGGCTTTACGTAAAGGAGTTTAGGATAACTAAGATTTTTTTTTAAAATTATATTGACCAAAGAAAATAATCATCAATTCTATAATTTTTTATGATTAGACCGATCAAACTTAAAAATCACGCAAAATCTCGAAAATTTCGAGAAGGAATTACGATTTCTAGAGAAGATTCTGCCATTGTTCTTGTAGTTAAACTAAATTTATTTGCCGCCGTGCCGAAAATAAAGGAAGAAATTGAACAAAAGTTGAAAACGTAGGGTAAGTGTGCTAAATTTCGGCATAGTTGCATATAAGAACCGAATTCCTAAGTTTGAAATGCAATAATTTTAATTCATATTGATATTTTCTGTTACTTCCTTTTCGGGAGGGTTGTGTGGAACCTTGAATACTAGTTTATCGTCTTTGTTTTCTTTAAATCACTTCCTAAAATATTGAGAAATTAAAAAAAATATAGGGGAGACTGGGGCACATGTAACCATTTTCGATAGATGCGAATTTGAGGTGATTTTCCAAAGACACCGTAATTTTTTGGAAAATCTTTCTTAGGTAATGTTTTACCCTTGGGTATAGGCAATACATCGAAGGTAATGCGGATGCTGGAAAACAATTGAGTTTTCCATAAAAATAAAATTTGTGTCACTGTGCATTTTTCTCTTTTGACAAAATACCTGGGGTAGAAGTAAACACTTTCTGGGGAGGATGTAAACACCCTTTTTTCCACCCTTGACATTAACTTTGCACCACTTTCGATTATTTTAATTACTTAAGAGAGATATAAAGACTGTATATTTTTCAAAAAATCATGACACTTTTTACAAAGAATAATTAAAATAGCAAAAAACTAAAAGCATGCAAGTCAAAGACATTTTTCAATGGATTTTCCCCATATTTTGACATCATGTGACTTTTTATTGAACACAGCGCCACCAATTTTTTTCGTAATCTATGAATTATAGATATTTCGCATGAAGGTCAATTTCCCGCTCTTTTACCTACTCATTTTGTGAAATTGAAATTGCCTGTTTACATCTACCCCAAATGCTGTTTTCTGACCAATTATTAATTCTTTTAAAATAATGAGAATCTCAATTTCTCTAGTAAATGCATATATATTATATAATCCTAAAAGATGTAGGAAAGAACTGGTATTGCTACATTTCGATTATTTTACACAGTTTTAAATTTCCAGGTGGAAATCCAAATGACCAAAATAATTGAAATATCAACATTTTCGGGAAAAATGATTTTTATTTTTAAAGTATTAGGATTTTATTGACCAATTCATCTGTGGACATACATCCCCATGGTATCTATGAATGCTTATGGGTTTTATCCTCTGGAGTCTTAAAATTAATGAAAAAAATCTCAGTGTTTACAACTACCCCAGTTTACTACTGCCCCAGTTCCCCCTATGGGCACCGCTTTGGATAGTATTCCGGCCACTTTGAGTGAAAGATCGGCCACCTTTTTTCTGACCACCTTTTGTGAAGCAACGGATGGAAAGTTTTAAAACGTCAAACGGAACGAGTTTAATATTTAGTTTAATACGTTTATATGACTCACAATCCCTGAGATCTTCCGTGTAATTTGTCCTAAACACCTGAAGAGTAGCATCTCAAATTTACGCGCAGATTCCCGTAGCAATTTGACCTTCCTGAACTCTTCCAAGGCATTTTCCACATCATCTTTTTCATAGAAGCGATGGTTTTTTCTCTGGACATTGTAGAACTCAGAAATTGAAAAAAAACATAAAATGAATAAGAAATTTAGGAAAGCAAAATATATTGTGACACTACCGTTCAAAACATTAAATACACCCTACGTAAGTTTAAATACACCTGGTTTGGATCGGGAAAACTCTGTAATATCCAATTCTATCGACTGAAATAGTTTCATATATAAACCTAAGAACAGTTTTAAACAAAATATGAGAAAATACCTGGACTAAAAAATTTATAATTTGAAGTTCATTCAAAAATGAGCTTTCTGGACAAAAATGCAAAAGTAGCCCCCCACATTCTAAAACTGATCTAATCTTTTAATAATCATTTAATATAAGCTAAATACTATTAGTAAATATTATTAAGAGTCGCAGAAAAACTGAAAATAATGCCGAGGGAATATTTTTGGTGCAGATTGTGGTCGGTTTTCAGTGTGATCAGTTCTGAAAGGGGTTTCTTCTTTGAATATTAAAATTTCGAGCCCAAATTCTACTTTTTCATATTTTTTTTTTTTATTATTTTTCAAATTACTTTTTATTATTGTAGCAAATTTCATTGCTTTTAGGGGGAGGTGGGGCTACTTTGAGCTGTGGGGCTACATTGTTATACGATTTTTTCGCATATTTCTAATGGAAACTGGACTTAAACATTATGCAATTTGAACAGACAAAATAATTGTAGATCTAAATAAAATAATTGTAAGAACCAGCTTCATTTAGAAATAGGCGAAAAAGTCGTATAACAATCTAGTCCCACAGCTCAAAGTAGCCCTACTTCCCCCTACTTCATTATTTTATTTAAAAAACATGAATAAAATCATCAAATTCAGTTCTCCTTGAAGAATTCTCCTTTAACTTTGAAAAGCGCCTCACAGATTCGAGGCAACCTGTTGATCAATTTCTCCAAAATGTCTGAAGTATCCTGAAGTGCTTCCACCAAGTTTGGAACTGATGTCGGAGCTTTCTCTCGAACCATCTGGTCGAGAAAATTACAGAAAATTTCAATGGGGTTACAATCGGGTGATTGGGGTGACAATGAAAATTTAGAAAATTTTTTATGCAAAAAGAAAATGTCTTTTGTAGCGTTAATTAGTTCTGTAGGGGAATTCTGTAATTTTCGTGGCATTGTCATGCGTGAGTTCGAAACCTGACAATACCATTTGAGCTCTTTTTTGTCATATCATATGAGTTCTAAAACGCAATTCATTGAATTTTTAATGAAATCCTTTTAATTGATGATTTTGTGAAAATACAGTACGTCTTGGTTGATTTATTTATCAAAATTCATTGTCATTTGAATTTCCAGAAATCTCAAATATGTAACTTCTGACAATAATGGCACGTGAGCTGAAATGCCAATGTCACGGCTACAGAATCGCATTTTCGAAAAAGCCCTCCTAAAATTCGAACCCAATTTGTCATATGGCATTGCCAGAGCGTTACAGAATTTCCCTCCTGAAAATTGAAAGATAGTAATAATAAAGAGCAGTAAAAATTTAAATTGTAAACTAACTTGATCATACTTAAATAGACGTTTTTTAAAATTATTTTTAGAAGATCCTACTGAAAAAATCAAACACTAGTGCGTGCAACTCCTAAATTTTCAAAATTACATAAGGTACAATGGGATAATTTAAAACAGAATTTTATTTTGAATTTTGAACTCTTTTCACTGGAGTAGATGGGTAAAAGAAGAAGTGTTCTACTTATCTTTGCTATTATTTTACTTTTTTCGTGATCTTCTTTATTCTCTTTGCACATCTGAAACAGAGTGAGATGATAATCTTTAAATTCAAAATTAGGTTATGATCAAAATTATCGTAATATGTATGGGAAAGGGCGCTATCTTCGGACGACTGAAGCTTCGAACTATTCATTTTTTTTAATTTATGTTTTAACTCTTTCGCGTCATTAGGGTCATATATGTCCCGGGAAAAAAACAATATTTTTTTGACTATTTACATTAATTGAAATCTATCGGTTTGTGCACGACATCATAATAGAAGGATGTAAGATTCTTGGCTAATTTTCTCAAGACTCCAGATTTCCAGGAAAAGAAAATATTTGAGATCAAAAATCACTAATTTCGAACTTTTTGAAATGACTTTTCTTTTTTAAAGTTCTTTTTATTAAATTATTTTTTTCAGCAAAAAGTTCTTTAGAAACACAGAATAGAATATCCAAAGACTGTATATTGCATATTTTGATATAATAAATTATTCTCAATTTTCCAGAAAAGCGTGTAGAATTATCCGGGTCATATATGACTCTATTGCCCCCAAGGGTAACAGTGTTTTCGTCCCAAACCTGCAGCGAAATGTAGTTGGGACATTGTTTTTCTTTGTGAAATGCAGGTGGGACATCTTGCTCCTGGACATTTCATCTTATGTCTGATGAATTATAACATATTTTGCAATATTTTATAGTATTCTGCAAGCGTTTCATATTGTGCAATTGTATTGTGTGTGAATAAATATGTGGTTAAGTTTATTTTTGCCAAATACCACTCAAAATATTGTGACAGTGACTGTTCAAGGGATTACCAGGAAGATTCCTTGAACACCAGGAGTACAGTGTTCATCAAGACAATCCAGTTTGCCATGGTTTTGGCCAAATTAGTAATTTCAAGCAAAAAAAAAACTCTTAAAAAGCCCGTGATATATATTTTGAAAATGGTATGTACACTTCCCTTGAGGACAATAGGATCATATATGACCCGGGGTTTTTCCGAGTTTTCACGCAATGGAATTTTTTTTCCTCTCTGAACTATTATATTTGATCATGCTGAATAAAAGTGGGACGCGAAAGAGTTAAATTAGTTTGGCCTATTGATTGTAATATTTTATTTTAATAGCTAGTCCAATGCCTCAAATTTTCAGAAAATAACTCAGAGCGAAATCCATAAGGAAAAAAGAAAATTTTGAGTTATCCGAAGATTGAGCCGGCCGAAGGTAGCGCGCTTTCGTCTGCTCATCATAAGAAATTTATTATTTTTTACCTTTTACAGAGATTAAGATTTAATGCAGTTCCAAATGCAAAATGGAATTAGATATTATTAAAAAGGAATTAGAATTTTTTGTTGATCTTGGCATTCAAATTATACTTGAATTATTTAATATTTAATTTAAATTATTATTAAGTATTTAAAATTAGACTAAGTATTTAAAATTTTCTATTTCTTCTAAATTTGATTAAAAACAATTGCAGTTTTTCAAGAGGGTGGTTAGAATATACTTGAAATAAATATGAAAGTTCCATTAACTCTTTCGTCTCTTTTGGGACTCTGAGTACCCAAAGCAGCATATGAATATTCTGTGAAAAACAATGTTTTTCAATTATTCAGAACTAATAAAAATCCGATTCTTGTGGATGATTACAAACTAATAGGATGTCCAAATGTAAGATATTTTTTGTAGGACCTCAATTAATTTCTGAGCTTAGATATTTTTGATTAAAAAAAGTTGAAATTGTCTTGCAGCATATGCTGCGGTCAGGAAAGAGTTAAACCCCAAAAGAATCGCGTCGAGCATCTGAACTCGAATGAAACGAATTTGCAGTGATTAGACGCGATTCCTTACCCCTAAAATTCAATTCACAATCGAAATTTAAAGTATTTCGAGTTGCACGCATTTCTTCGAAGTCTCCTGTAGCGAATCTCCGCTACCATAAGTTTATCTGGGCTTATCACTGGCCTTTTAGTACGGGAAGTTTCCATGCAGCATATGCTTCATCAGGTGGAAATTAGATAGCAATCTCTCGTATTTCTTGCATTTACTTGCATTGGAAAGAGTTAACTCTTTCCTGACCGCAGCATATGCTGCAAGACAATTTCAACTTTTTTTAATCAAAAATATCTAAGCTCAGAAATTAATTGAGGTCCTACAAAAAATATCTTACATTTGGACATCCTTATAGTTTGTAATCATCCACAAGAATCGGATTTTTATCAGTTATGAATAATTAAAAAACACTGTTTTTCACAGAATATTCATATGCTGCTTTGGATACTCTCAGAGTCCCAAAAGAGACGAAAGAGTTAAAGTTGCAAAAAACTTGATGCCTGGATTGAATCAAATGTAATTAAGAGCTAATTTTTGTTTAATTAGTCTAGTTCAAAATTGCAAACGTTAAGAGTAATTAGAAACCTGGAAAGTATAATGATTCTCTGAATTCATCTGTTTGTTGGAATTTCCATATTTCCTCAAGAACTTTCCTTATTCCATTACCTGAATTGTCAGTTCATTAGAAATTTAATCATCACGGATCACATCAAGCAAATTGAGGAAATTGCGTTAGCACAACTTCGATTGAAACGGAGGGATGTTTAATGAGATTTGCCGATGGGATAGGAAAATCTCTCAAGTTACAGCTCACTTTCAATCAATGTCTCTTGGTGCTTTCCCTCCCAAGAAAGTAAATTGCTGGGAAAAGATGTGGTCCATCTTTGTGATGAGATCTTCCATGTCTCTCCCATAAGATCAAAAGCATGTCAATTAGTTGGGATGGAATTTCCTTCAACAATTGAGCTGCGTTTTTAAGGTCAAAAATCTGCAAAGTGCTCCAAATGTCCTAAAAATAGGCACATGGTGAATGTGTGTGGAAAACAACGTGAAAAACTGTTACACAACTTGTTTTTTTTTCCTTTCCAATTTTCCAACACTTCTTTCAGCATACGTGATGCTTCTGAGACATTTTTGTGAATTATTGAGTCATTGACAGAGAAATGTTTCTGGTCCCAATGATATTTCTGGGCAAAGAAAAATATTTTTCATATTGTTGTTTTCAGGGAGAGCATCACAAAAATCAAATACAGTGGTTTTCCACACCGGCAACTTTTTTTTTCTTTCTAGAATCTAGATCCACCTCTTTAGCAAAAACACAAACTCTCTAGTCACTCACGTGGCATCTCAGGCATTTTTTTCCTAATGCCTGAAGCACGTTCAGAGCTAAAAGACAGGGTATTACTACAACTGGAACCATCTGATTGCATAAAATTTATAAAGATTAAATTTTACAACTTTATGATGTCATCCTTCTCCATAAATCTTCTCTTTGGGTCATTTTTTTAGGTTCATAATGAAGCATATGCTTCATGAGAATTATATAAAATGTTAAACAATTTATTAGATATTTTAGCATCAATTGAGTTCTTCTTATAAATTTTGCGAATAATACAAAACCAATATAAAAATTTTCTTAATTTTCAATATTTCCAAAAATATGACTGATGTGAAAAAATCTCAGCAACTATCCTACAAATGTTTGATAAAACCTTTCAAAACTTTCGAAAAAATGCTTTATGCCCTAGACACACTTACGACTTAAGCCGAGAGGCGACTTAGAGCCATCCCTCTGCTAATCCTCAGGTCTGTCAAGGCTCTTAAAGTGCTATCAGACTAGTATTTTCACAATTTAATTTAAAATTCAATTGAGCCATCTGAGCATTATAATATTTCTAGAATTTACTTGAAAATTCTCACGGCAAGGACACATTTTGCAAGAAATTTGCTCAATTCTAAATAAGTACCGTGAGATTTTTGATTGTGAATGACTCCGGAAAATGTCTGATAGGGGAAAGTACTCTCCCTTCGAAAGTTCATGCCTTCGAATAATGTGAATTTTCTTTTAGTTTTCCCAAGATACTTACAGATTTCTATTAAATATTAGTTGGCTTATCATCAATTGTTGATAATTACGTGATAATCTACTGTAAATCTCTTACGAAAAACAAAAGAAATTCGCATTATTCGAAGGCATGAACGTTCGAAGGGAGAGCATTTCCCCCTAGTACTCAAAATGTCTTTTAAGTCACTTATCTGTTATGCAAAAGAATCCTCAAAACCAGAAGAAAGGGTTGTTGGCAAGAGGGCTCATGAACAGACTCTCGTACAGTCTTGTTAAAAATCTATATGAAGGTCATCCCAACTGCGATTTCTGACACAACAATTACTCCCGATGCTAAAGCTTCACTCCCGTACAAGTTTATCACTAATCACTGTACTTATTTTACTTTTTTGGCCACAAATAATAATTAATTTTCGGGCGAATAAATTTAATAATAACAATTTGGTTCAAAAGGCTATTTGTTTAACAGCAATAAAATTGAAATTAATGAGCAATTTTAACATTTAATTTTGCTGAATTTAAATTTAATTGAGCAACCACATTTATGCTATTTTAGCATATTTAAACATGTTTTGATGGACCAAATATTAGTTTATATCAATAAATAAGCGAAAATCATTCAATTCAAATGATTTTTAATGCAAAATAACGCATAGGAACAATTCATCTGAAAATTAATTTGAATTTACAAATTGAAAAAATCCTAGTGTGATAGCACGGTTAAACACCTTAAACACGAAAAAACCCTTTTCTTAAAAGTTTAGCATATATCTGTCCTACTCTTTTGCACTCTTCTTCTTCTTTTGAACATCACATAAAATTAAATTTAGTTCAGTCCAATTTGGAGTCTGTTAAAGTGGGACGGACTTATGCAAATCTTTTAAGAAAGAAAGGACACGAATTTTGATTTTATGAAATTTTACCGATCTAAAAGGTGCGATTTCATAAAAAGTAAAATTTTGTGAGTAAGAAGTAAAATTTGGTCAGTGAAAAGTTAAATTTTGTCATTAAAAACTTTGAATCGATCAGTAGAAATATTCGAGTTGATCAGTAAAAAATAAAAATAAGAAGTAAAAATAAAAAATTGGCAGCAAAAAATTAAAAATTAGCAGTAAAAAATTTTAAAAAATAGTCAATAAAAAATTAAAGTTGATCAGTAGAAATATTCGAATTGATCAGTGGAAAATTAAAAAGTGACCAGCAAAAAATTAAAAATGAGCAGTAAAAAAATAAAAAGAGGTCAGTAAAAAAATTAAAAGTGGTCAGCAAAAAGCTAAAAATGAGCATTAAATATATTCGAGTCGATCAGGAAAAAATTAAAAATGAGCAGTAATGAATAATAATTGGTCAGAATAAAAATAAAAAGGAGTAGTAAAAAAAGTGGTCAGCAAAAAATAAAATATGGTCAGTAAAAAAATAAGAAGTGGTCAGTAAAAAATAAAAATTGGTCAGTAAAAAATTGAAAATGAGAAGTAAAATATAAAAAGTGGTTCGTAGAAAGTAAAAAGTGGCCAGTAAAAAATAACATGTGGTCAGTAAAAAAAGGAGTCAGTAAAAAATAAAAATTAGTCAGCAAAAAATTAAAATTGAGCAGTATAAAATTGCTTTACTTACCTTATTTATTAATTATTTTACTGGCCACTTTTTATGTTTTACTGCTCATTTTTGATTTATTGCTAACGTTACTAATTTTTATTTTTTACTGACCATTTTTTATAAATTTCTTCTTACTTTTAATTTTTTTCTGATTAAGTACTTTATATTTTTTACTGAGCAATTTTTATTTTTTACTGCTAATTTTTAATTCTTTGTTGATCACTTTTTAATTTTTTATTGATCATCTAGAATATTTCTACTGTTCGTTTTTTATTTTGGCTGACCACTTTTTTACTGCTCATTTTTAATTTTTTACTGACCACTTTTTTTTTTTACTGACAACTTTTTACTGATCATGTTTCACTTTCTATTGACCACTTTTTATTTTTTTTACTGATCATCTTTCATGTTTTTACTGGTCACTTCATTTTTTACTAACCGTTTTTAGTAAAATACTGCTCTTTTTTATTTTTTTACTGCTCTTTTTTAACTTTTACTGCCCATTTTTATTTTTTTGCTGATCATTTTTATATTCTTTACTGATCATTTAGAATTTTTTGATGACCAACTTTGACTTTAAATTTATTTAAATTACGATAATTATTCACTAGGAGTGAAAGTTTTTGAAGTAATTATTGTATATAATAGAGGAAACCAGGGCAGAATAAGTCAAGGGTAGAATTAGACAGTGGAGTGTTACAGTTTTCTTTAGAAAGAATATACTGTGCAAACTACTATTTATTCATAGTAATTAGTTAGTCCAAGACCAAACATAGTTGTCCACTTCTATCGGTTTAAGGACTTGTAGTGCATTATTGGTGCATTATATGACTTATCAATCGCGCCTTAAATGAACAAAAACTGTCAAAAAACCAACGACAATGTAAATTTTTGGGCTTAGTTTAAAGGTAATTGTGGATTAAAATATCTAAGAGCAATTCCCATTAGTTTCAATAAATAAAGAATTCCACGACCTATTGGTTATTTGTGGATATTTAAAAAAGATATTTCTAAAACAATAAATTAGAAATATTTGCCTATTAATAAAGTGAGATAAATCACCGAGGGACATGAGTATGCTGAGATTCTTTACAATCTCAGCTTCTGTGGTCCGAGGTGAAATCCGACCACGTCAGATCGGGCTCAAATTTTGGATTTACACGTTTTGACACTCATAGATCACGAATATCATGTGCGCTAAAAATCGATTTCCGTGGACATTCCGTCTCGTCCGTCGTATAACCACTTCTGGAGAGAGAACGGAGAGAGATATCAACAAGCGGCTTTCGGCAAAGGTTAAAACGTCTATGGGCCCTCGAGAAGTTGATAATGCCAGACCAACCCTCCACCTTCCCTTCGGTCAGTGTCATTAACGTACTATTTCCCGTCAAATAATTTCGTCAGATATCTTTAAGATTTCTGCAGAAAATATTTACACCTCTGCCGAAAATCTGCCGATAAATCCGTAGATATTCCTATGAATTTTATTTAGGCTTGGAACAAAATTCGTCAGAAAGTTTTTGCAGATTTTCTGACGAATCCTGGACCATACTCTGACGAAGTTCTGTGGATATTTTGCCGATTTTTTGTAGATTTTTTCTACATTCCAGACTTTCCAGACAGCTATGTCTTAAAAGATGGAAAATTTTTCACTGAATTTTGTTTGCAAAATTCAATAGAGTGTTTTTTTTAGTGTTATCATAGTGTTTATATAAAATAAAGAATTCTGCGACACCGTGTTATAAGTAGAGAATAGTGAAGTAAAAACTTTAAACAGAGTGACGACCTAAATTTTGCGTTTTTGTATTGGCGATTTTTAAGAAATTAGTATTTTTGCTTGCATCTTTTTGGTTATCTAAAATGTTTAATCGGTATGCTATGTAGATTTTCTAGGCAGAAATTCTGCCGAAAATCTACAGATTTTCTCTAAATATACTGGAATATACCGTTACAATTCAAAAAATCTCCGAGTAAAATCGGCAGGTAGAGCAATGATTTGACGGATCATTTTCACTTGTTTTTGTAATGTATTAGAATTTTTTCTGCAATAAGACATTCCGATGGACATTTCCAGTCTCTTCCGCCATCGAAGACTCCTTTTTTCAAGGGTGTAACTTCCTTAAAACCTTACAAATGTCGTTTTCAAGTATTTTAGAAGTTTCATCAATTTTTTTGTTTGTGTTCCATGGAAATGATCTCAACAGGCTTGTGAATGTAAATCACAATGTGAAATCTAATTATCCTGTGTAGAAATAAAAATTTTACGCAATTTTTTTGTTATTCTTTTTTCAAAATGACCGCAAACTGGATTTGAAAGATCGAGGAAGAAGAAGCACAATAAGGGTGCACTTCCCTTTCCGATGCGCCATTTCCTTTTTTCACTGCAGTTCCGCTACATGGGAAGCTCGGAAGCTTTTTCTACGTTCTCGCATTTTCCCACCTTTTCGTGTTTTCCTGCGAGATTTTCCTAGTTTTTTCAGTGAAATTCGTGAGTGAGGATCTTTGGGCATCTTATTCATGTGGGGGTTTAGTGTTTTATGCGGAGGAAGTGGTGGTAAGGGGAAGAAATAGTGTTTCAGTGAAAGAATGCAAAATGCTTCTGTGAATAATATTGCAGCTTTTCCCGGGAAATTCCGTAGTGGATATGTTTGTAGGGAGCTCAGGGAAAAGTGTAGCGAATCTGTGATCAAAAAGCAATGCCGAGTGCCGTTTATTGTTCCTAAATAAGAAAAGCAAGCACCTTTGTGGGATTTTCGGGAGTGAAGGATCAAAGTGAGGTT
This sequence comes from Phlebotomus papatasi, assembly GCF_024763615.1. Taxonomy (NCBI): domain Eukaryota; kingdom Metazoa; phylum Arthropoda; class Insecta; order Diptera; family Psychodidae; genus Phlebotomus; species Phlebotomus papatasi. The sequence continues at coordinate 21,753,032 of NC_077224.1, forward strand.
AGCGAAACTCGGCGCGAAGGAAATAGGGATATCCTCCACGCCTCCTTTTGTCAGAGTTAGAGGCTCCAGGAGCAGTATACTGTGATCTCCGGGTGCCAAGTGTCTTAAAAGCTTGAGGGAGTTCATTAAAGTATAGCATAAAGTGCATAAAAAGTGTCTTTGGAGATCACAGTTGAGCACAATCAAGGAGGAGCAGAGCAGAACCAGGCACAGGGACCTGTTGGTGGGAATTGCCCAGCATTTTCAGCGAGGATCTTTAGAAAGCTTGGTGAGTCCCCAGCAAGAGATTCTGTTTATCCCTGAAAAATAATTATAATTGATAATTTTCTATCGATTTTCCGAAATACTTAAAGCTTTTTCTTCTTTCTTGCAGATTTCAGGTAGTGGAAGATGATCAACCAGGCCCGAGGTAAGTGGGAAAAATCTTATTTAACCTTCCATTCCCGGGGAAAGTGGTTTTACTATGAAGAAAATGCTTTTTATCACTAATTTTGTTCATTTCTTGGATACTATACGTTTTTTTTTTGTAATTTAAGTTCATTTTTTTTTTGTACCATCATATGCCCAGCGCACAATAACTTTTGTTTTGCAAATATGTTTTGGAAACGGCCTATGGGAGCGAGCGAGACGACTAGATCTATATTTTATGCCCTCTCACAGGAAGCTTCAATAACATGTTTACAAACAAAAGTTATTGTGCGCTGCGCATTATTCACTTCCACATTAGTAATAGCTCAAAATTTCTTATACATTGCGAACAAAGGCCTAATCAAAAAATCTTAAGACTTTTAATCAATCAAGAAGCTTAAAATCACGAAAAGAAAATTACTTTGTTGGAAAATGATTACACGGTTAATATAAGAATTTTGTCATAAAATTACCATGTTTTTATATAAATATTTTTCTTTTGTGAAAAGTGTTACGTTGATACACAAAAAGACTGGTTTTAATTTCAAATAGATCATAATGAAATCATCAGTGAGAAAAAAAAGAAGGTACGATTTTCTTTTTTTCGTCATAACTTTAACACTTTTCGGGTGTGAAAACATATTATATTAACATTTTTTAATGTTAATTTTACACCTTTTGAGGGTAAAATCAACATGAAAAAGGGTAACTTTAACCTATAACACACCTAAAAATGGTAATATTTACACCGATTTTGGATCAATACTGCAGGGTAAAATAAACATTTCCGGAATGTTATTTTGACTTTTTCAAATTTCTCTCACAGTGATATATTATTATTAGTTTAATAATAAAAGAAAAGTTGACTCTATCGGAGTTAATTTGGTTCAAATTGACTCTACCGGAGTCCATAGAGTAAAAAAAAAATAGCTGTTGACTCTATTGGAGATTGATTCTATCGAGGTCCCACTGTACTTTAAAATTCGAATGCTAGTTGAATTTTCGGGTTTAAACTCTTTCGTCTCTTTTGGGACTCTGAGTACCCAAAGCAGCATATGAATGTTCTGTGAAAAACAATGTTTTTTAATTATTCAGAATTGATAAAAAACCGATTCTTGTGGATGATTACAAACTATAAGGATGTCCAAATGTAAGATATTTTTTGTAGGACCTCAATTAAATCCTGAGCTTAGATATTTTTGATTAAAAAATGGTGAAATTGGCTTGCAGCATATGCTGCGGTCCGGAAAGAGTTAAACCCCAAAAGAATCGCGTCGAGCATCTGAACTCGAATGAAACGAATTTGCAGTGATTAGACGCGATTCCTTACCCCTAAAATTCAATTCACAATCGAAATTTAAAGTATTTCGAGTTGCACGCATTTCTTCGAAGTCTCCTGTAGCGAATCTCCGCTACCATAAGTTTATCTGGGCTTATCACTGGCCTTTTAGTACGGGAAGTTTCCATGCAGCATATGCTTCATCAGGTGGAAATTAGATAGCAATCTCTCGTATTTCTTGCATTTACCTCGCGGGAAATCCTTGTGGTGGGGTTGTCTATAAATCAATCTGTTGAATGGGAAAGTGGCATAAGAATTACTCAGCCACAAGTGCGTGCAACAGGAGGTGATGAGATGCAGGAAAAAAAGGTGCCAATGACTTGGCGAAAGTTTGCTTCGTGAAACGTGAAGAAAAAAGAAAAAAGTAAAAAGAAAACTTGTGTCAGGTAAGTATTATATTGGCTAAATTTAAAATTTTCTTGATGAGATACTCTCCTTGGTGGGTCAGTTTTGTTATAGTTGTTTATAAAAGAGGCGCAAAGAGGGGAAAATATGCCGACACACTCAATGGGATTCCACTTTGGCGTGCGAAAAATATTTTTGGATAAATCCAAGCCAATGTCTGCGTGTGAGTCAATTGAGGAAGAGGAACGATCTTGGAGAGAAGAGTATCGTGATTTCTTCGGGTATTGGGGAAGGAGGGAAAAATTTTGTGTTTTTTGGATGAGGTGCGTAAACTCCGTGGGATTCACACATTAAAAAGCTCTCTGTGGAGATCCCTGTGTTCGGGTGGTATAAAAGATGAGGATTGGTATTTTTGGTCAGTGTCTCTCTGAACGGCAGTCAGTTAAAAACCGACAATCAAAATGGTATTTAAAAGCATCATCCTTATCTAATCCTTTGTGATCTCTCGACCAAAAGCTCTCGGAGTAACCTACATCTATATCTCTTCAAAAGAACCATATAAAAACCTCAAAGTGATCCCTTCTGTGCTTAGGACAATCATCGATATAAATGCTCGATTTTTATTAAAAGACTTCGTGCGTAGGTGGAAATATCCACCTCAAAAACTTATAATTAATATTTCTGCATCAGCAAAAAAAAATATCTTTTCCACCCGAACGGTGAAAATTTATGGATCTCGGTGAAATTTGACGCAATGAAGTGCCTGAGAAAACTTAGAAATATCCGCGATGACAAACATTTCCAGTTCTGTGGGAGAAAATTCAAGGATTCTCAAATACAGAGACATGTGAATTGCGCAGAATTTATTTTTTAATTCCCATTCGCATTCTTTCTTTCAATCGGAGAGCTTTGATTGGAAAGGCATGTGTGGGCATTTATTCATGTTGAGGTAAAACTTAGGAAAAATTGGCCTAAGAACCAAGCGACAGTTCTGTGGAAGATTTGTGATCGCAGACATTATTAGTGTCAGTGGAAGATCGTTGAATCGTTTATCATCCGGAATAAGAGGCAGGAAAATTTGCTTCTAATTGAAAGAAAGAAGGATTATCTCATTTTCAGAAGTGATGAAATTGACATATTCTGTGAAGAAAAAACTTAATCACTTCTGTATCAATTAAAAATGTGTATATAAAGAGTTTAGTATCCAATTTATAACACATAAAAGGATATCAAATTTCACCCGGCGGAGTAATAAACTACGAATTCTCAATTAAACAAGCTTTCAGACTTGCCGCAAAGTTTCTCAAATTTGCTTCATATAAACAAATTACAATAATAAGTTTAAAATTTAATAAATAAACTTTCGCTATAAAATATGAGCTGTGATAGGGGAGAAGTAACCCTTTAGGGCTCGTTTAAACTAAAGCAGTTTGAAATGCATCGCACAGTGTTATACACTAATGACTTTTAGAAGGACTTTAATCATTCATGTGATAAAATTAACGCCGAATGAATCTCGATTAAAGTAGAACGAATTAAAAAATTTTAAACTTTACTTAGAATAGTGATAAATTTATGGAAAGTCTATCTCTCTTGTAAGAAACCTACCTCACCTGAGAATTTTGTATAGCTAGGATGAAAGGAACACCCATTGCCACTTTAAGAACTCGTCTAGAAAGATTTGAAAAAGTTCCAGAAGGACATAAAGTTAATGTACGATATTTCACACAAGGTGGACGATATTACATTTTCAAAGAAAAACTGAGTAAATTCAATTAGGGTGAAAGGAACACTTATTGCCACTTTAAAAACTCGTGTCAGGACCTATTGACATCCTACTCTGTAAAATTTGGAATACGAAATTTGAACACTTATCCTTATCGAAAAGTGCAGATTAATGAAAATACCCATATTACTTACACTTTGTTAAATACATTAAATAAATTATGTTGTTACAAATTGTGGAAACCCATTACACTTTCTTTTGAATATTTTTCCTTAATTTTCCCATGTGAATATTAATAAGATTAGTAAACATATTTTTATTTTTTTTAATTCAATTTAAACTATTTAAACCATAACAAAGCGAATTCTGAAAATATTGTTGGTAGGGTCCTTTTCCAATCCTACGGTCTTCGAACTAGTTCAAATCTTCAGCACTGTTTGCGAAAAGGTTCAATTTTGAAACAATAAGCAATTAAAATAATTTTTCAAAATTTCTAAGTTTATTCCTGCTTATTTTAATATTTGAACTAATGGCGCAGGCACACCTTTTCAACTTAGAAAATTCCAATTGATTGAAATTTTACCTCTCACTTTTACAAATTGAAATTAGATATAGTTGTCTCTTTCAGTCAAATGCAAATCGGAAATGAAATTGAAATTTCAATTTGCATTTGACAGAAAGAGACAACTGTATCTAATTTCAATTTGAAAGAGTAAGAGGCGAAATTTCAATCGATTGAAATTCACTAAACTGAAAAGGTGTGCTAGCGCCATACGGAATAAATATTTGTTTTGTAACAAAATCAATTTTATTGGCACACCTTTTTGATCGGGAAAATTTCATGTGATCAAAATTCACAGCCCTTTCTTTCTCCAATGTTTTGCATATAGATGTTTCATTCTTTTGCTCTAAAAATTCCATTGAACTAATTTTAATTTGGTGTGATGTTCAAAAGAAGAAGAAGAGTTCAAAAGACTGGGATAGACATATGAAAAATGTTTGAGCAAGAAAGGGATGTGAATTTCGTTTACGTGAAATTTTTCCGATCTAAAAGGTGTGTCAGAGCCATAAGTCTTCAAAAATTTCACATTTTAACAAATTAACAGTTAAAATGGGGTCTACACTTATGGATGTTATACACTTATGGACAACTTGCAAAAATCTTAACTTATTACATTAAACAAGGTAGATAAGATAATTTCTTTTCGATAGTATCGACTGTCGATTTTGAAAATTTGAAATGATAATTACGCTTTTTATGGACGATAGAAATCCTTATTTACAGTCACATTCTTTTAAGAATGGTGCATGGACTGGCCCAGTAATGTTTGAAAATCTGTTATTCACTGAATCTACCAGATACAGATTTATCGATACTATCGATTTGATAGTATCGAAAAGTTATCATTGCACTTCAGATGTCTAAAAACCAAAAAATTATTAAATATATCATAAACTAATTCGAAATCTATTTTACATAAGAACTAAATATTTTTGTACGCTGTCCATAACTGTATAACGTCCATAAGTGTAGACTCCACCCTAAATACTCCGTATGCTCCGTATAGTTATGCCTGAAAACCATTTTAGAGTTTAGAGAGGACAATTACCAAATCGATGGAATTTCCGGTTAAGGGGTTACGTTTGTCCAACTAGGCAAAAAACAGCATACTTTTCTCTAATTTTTTACAGCATAATAATGAATTTTTTTAATTCATATAAAAGTATAAAAAGACATATAAAAGTACAACATTTAAACTATATTTTCTAAAATTTTCATTAAAAAATCTTTAAAAAAATCAGCCTCTGAGATTTGATTTTCGAAGACCTCTGTGAATAAAACCCACATTATGAAGGATTCAGTTTTGAGAAATAAAAGTTTTACTATTTTTTTTTTACCATTCTAAGACTCTTTTAATTGTTTGGTTTATTTTAGTTCAACTGTAGGATACAGCATTTGATTGCAAATTTATACAAAAAGTTCCCCGTTATATAGGGTAAAATGAGGTAATTTGGAACCATTTACAATTTGGGACATATGGGATTTTCTCACCGTTTCAGAGATTCAAAAGGAAGAAAAGCTGTTCCTTTTCTTCTTAATCGTCTTTTTTGTTCTATTTCGCGGTCTTTGTTTTCTCTTTGCTTATCTAAAACAATGAGAAAATCTCAAATGTCCCAAATTGTAAATGATTCCAAATTACCTAATTTTACCCTATGAAATATTTTCCCGCCAAAAAATCATACAGTAGAGCCTCGCTTTGGTCCATATTTGGCTCCAGATTTGACACTTGGGTCGCACTATAGTCCATGCCATTTTTTAAAATTATTAACGATTTTTAGTATTGAAATTGCTCGACGGCTTCCACTTTCTTTGCGATTGTGGTACGTCCTCGCTCTCTTCATTATGGATCACAATTATCACAATTGCTCAATAAAGTTTGCCAAAAATATTAAAATAATTATGACAACATTGCATGTCGCGTACTAAAAAAGCATAACCTAACTTAAAATCAGTGTTTTGAAATCAACGGTCGATAAATTGTGGACTATAGAGCGATGGCATATAACGGGGTTCTACTGTACGCAGAAAACATATTTCGTAAAATTGTTCGTAAATGTTTGTGAATTGCTATTGTGGACTTACGAAATCCTCGTAAAGGCCTCGACAGACCTGAGGATTAGCCGAGAGATGGCTTAGTGTAATTATATTCGAAATAAAAATTATACTACATTTCCACAATTTTCCACTAAGTCGTCTCTCGGCTTAAGTCGTAAGTGTGTCTAGGGCATAAATCTTAAAACCCACATTCCTCGTAACTTAATAACTCGACGAGCATTTTTTGTACACTTACAAACATTTGTTTCGTAAATGTTCATTAAACACACAAAAAATGTTTGTAAAATTTCGTCATTTGTTTGTAAATTTTTGTTTCCTGGCAAACATTTTACGAACATTTACAAACAAATGACAAAATTTTACGAACATTTTTTGTGTGTTTGCTACAAACAAATGTTTGTAAAAGTACAAAAAATGTTCGTCAAGTGATCATGTTACGAACAATGTTCGTGGAAAAAGTACAAACTTTTATGAACCTGTTTCGTAGGTCCCAAATAGGAATTCACAAACATTTATGAACAATTTACCGAAATATTTTTTTCTGTGTAGTTTTTAAAGATTTCGTACGTTAAAAAAGCTAGAGAGTACCTACATAAAAAAATAGCTAATAGTTAGCTAATGATGATTTTCCTAAAAATCATAATACTATTACTTTTTTATTTAAAAAAAAATGCAATAATTTTGGTTTGGTAAATAAAGCTTTATGCTTATCTTAAAGAAATTTATTAAATTTTCTTCTAAAACTTGAAGAATGAGAATTTAAGAATATATAGAGACTATTTGGTTACTCTGAGAGCATTATAAAATCATATCCTGAAGTCATAGTGGAAATCTTATCAAAATATTCAAATATCTAATGATATATTCACGATAATCAGGATGACGATCAGAAAATGGAAATCATCCGGAAGGCTTTCCAGATGTTCGATACCACCAAGAGTGGCTTTATCGATACACTCAAGATTTCCACAATCCTGACGTCCATGGGTCAGCCCTATGACAAGACGGAATTGCAGACACTCATTGCTGATAATGACCCTGAACGTGAGTTTATCCTTGTCCATTTGGTCATGTGAATGTTCGCTAAGAAAATTATTTCTCCGAGCAGAAACCGGAAAGGTGAACATTGATGGATTCTCGCGAATTGCTGGGCATTTCCTGGAAGAGGAAGATGCTGAAGCTATGCAACAGGAGCTGAAGGAAGCCTTCAGGTTGTACGATCGCGAAGGCAATGGCTACATCACTACCAGTACCCTGAAAGAAATCCTTGCAGCTCTAGATGACAAACTCTCCAACGCGGATCTCGATGGGATTATCGCGGAAATTGACACAGATGGTTCTGGAACTGTTGATTTCGATGGTGAGGAATTTCCCCTTTTCCCTGGGTAAAATTAAATTTAAATTCGCTAATGGATATTTCCTTGCAGAATTTATGGAGATGATGACTGGAGACTAAATTGAATAATGTACCAACGCAAGAGCATTTTCAGGTGTATTATCAAATGAAATTTATAATTTCACATCTAATTAATTTACTGTAAATAAAGTGGTTTTCCAACCTTCTTCACTTATAAGATTTCTTCTTTATGGCAGTGGAGGCGCCTGGTTGCAGCTCATGCTTCACAATAAACGCCTCTCCATCTTCAACAAATTTCATTTCCAAAATTATTCTCATGCACAGAATATCACAGTGTCTACCCCTTTCACCTTCTATGAGAGAGAGGAAGAAATGGGTGGTCAGGGGAGCCCAGAGAAGCGAGAGGAGTGTAGCCAAATTGCCCAATAAAAATTCCTCCAGATAAATAATTGATGAAGCATACGATGCGTGACTCTCTCGAAAAACTTCGTTCCGGCTAATGACTCGGTTTCCTCGGGCTGTTCTTTCCTTCTCTCACCAGAATTTTCATCTCTTCGTTGCGACCTCACTTTCTCGCAGTCCCGTGCTCCAATTTTTCCTCAGTGTCACTGAACTACTTTCCCCGTCTTTTTCGCAAAAGCTTTCCCCAACAGTTTCCCTGCATTTCGCTCTCTCTTGGCTTCTCTTTTGGCATAGTTTTGAATGCCAAGGGGTTAAGTGGCAAGAGATTTCATAAATTGCATTTTGAATTTTCCTGCGAAGCAAGGGGTTCGGTAGATCAATGGACAAAGCAGATTGCCTGGCACAGGAACCCTCATTTGATCCTGGATGAAGCAGGATCAATGAAATTTTTCAATTAGGGTAAGTGTACCAAATTCCGGCCAGCTTGCAATTTCGGGCACTTTTTTGTTCCTCGAATTTCCATGAACTTTTAGATTTTACGTACTCTAGAGATTATACAATACAAAAGAATAACAAAAAGGGACAGATAATCCTAACCGGCTTATGTAGGTGAGATTCTTAACGTGAGCTAACTCGGAGTGCATGCAAATTCGATTTAGAGCTGAAATTGTGAGTCGCCATTCAGTTATCTTGAATCAAATTCGTGAAATTATACAAATTTTGTATTTAAACCAAAATATCAAGGATTTGGATGAACTGGCACAAAAGTGATATATGGGTGAAATGTAGACCAGAATGTACTCTATAATTTTCCTATAGAACATGATCTCATCGATTACTCAGAAGCCAAGATAAGCGAGGTTTTTTGTTTCTTAACTTGTTTTTTCATCCTGAGTTCCCCAAGTAGTCATTTGTTGAACTTCAACTATATCAAAGAATTGTTGTATTTTGTGGGACTTTCCATTTAAAACCCTATTTTCAGTGTCTTTGTGGAGTAGAGGCAGTCAAATTGGCATCTGAGTGATTTCAAAGCGTTATTATTGGAAAAATCAATTTTTTCACACTTAAACGGCAAAATCGATGCCATAGGGGCGGAGCTATTGAGAAAACAAAAAAAGGGGGGTCTTCAAAATGGCTGAAGGAGGGGTGGGGGGTGGGGGGTCAATGCACCAAGTTGCAATTTTCACCCGATATATAACCTTTGCCGAAAACCGCAAGTCGATATCTTTTTTAGTTTAGGAGCTATTAAGCTCCAAAGAGAGAGCGGCCGGCCGGCCGGCCGGCCGGCCGGGAACGTAAAATAGCCACATATATATTCGTGATCAGGAAGTGGCGAAACACATTTTGGCCAAGTTTGAGGTCGATCGGACGACATGAAATTTTGTTAGGATTATAGTAGGTGAGATTGTTAAGAATCTCACCTAATATAGCTTCGACAAACGAGATGACGTAAATAAGACATTGGAAGAATTCCCGAAGGGCAAGGAACTATGAGAATGAAGGTGGCAGAAATAGGGCACCAAAGCTATGTCTATATTTTTAGTCATTTTAAAATGTATTAAGAATGATTTTAGAGTAAATAAAGATGGCAAACTCTTTACAAGGTTCCAAGCAACACTCTTTCAGAAGAGAGAATTAAAAAAATCAATTTATATTTGAAATATAACATTTCAAACTTGTGACTTTGGCGCTTGCATGCAACTAGGTCGAAATTTGACACACTTACCCTATATGTTAAAATTTTTTGATTCATTGAGTAATGTCCTTGAGGTTAACCGTGTTGGATGTATTGCTGGTAGATTTTTTAAATTTAATCACAACGTTCTAATTGGATTGAATCTCAGTAGATCGATAACCTCGATAACCAACTCTCCCTTGTACATAATATTAAGTTACTTAGGCCTTTCTCTTAACACTAAACCTACCGACCGTTTTTTAGTCATTTTTCCTAGCGTACTCGGTCAAATGACAGATCACGGTAGGGTAGGATACTCAACAAAATTTTCTTGAAAAAGAAGAAATCAAATAGAATTAAATTAAACACTAAAAATATATTACATGCATATTTTAAGAAATTCATAACTAGATAGCGACATTGTACCCTTCAAATATGTGTTAATTTTGAAAAGTTTTTAAACCGGTCAATTTGACCGGTCTTGGTAGGGTTAGTGTTAATATTGTGAAATAAATCTTTACCCTTTAAGGACGATTGGAACACCGGTGTCCCATAAAGAAAATAATTTTTCCTAACTACCTAAAATTATTTTTTTCTAATGTTAGCAAATAATTGTAAAGTAAAAGGTTGGAGGAATCTGGAATAGTTTTTGCAAGTCTCTATCTACTTTCTATGTAGTAAGTATTTAAGCTGAAAAATGACGATTTTTTTAATTCTCAAATCCATAATTGATTTTATTATTTTTTGTACTTTCAATTTATTTTAAGAAAATCCCTTTTGGGAATAAAAACTACAATACTCATACAGTAGAGTTCCTCAAATTTGAACATTTGGGGGCTATGGATGATATTTCTTACTCCTTAAATTGGAACGATATTTTCAAAAACGTAACGGAATTCATGTGAAATGCACTTTCGCTAAATTGAGATAAACAACTTTAGAGAATATATCAATATAATTTATTGTGAAATAAATGGAATTTGTTGCGAAAGTTAATATAATACGATAATATTGAGGAAACACCAGAGAAAAATAATTTTAATTCTGACTCCACGCAAAACTTTTTTCACATAACCTCAAATTTTACATTTTGAATTCAACCGTCGTCGTTCAAATTTGAGGAGTTCAAATTTGAGGAACTCGACTGTAAGTAATGTTTTTCATTAGAGCGAAAATTGTTATTCATAGGTAGGGGAGTCTGGGGCAAAAAGTGACAAATCGAAAATATCAAAATTAGTTAAAAAAAAAAGATAGCGGCTTAGAATATTTTTCCATATAGCCGTCAAAATGCCTTCTTCAAAGTCGTAAGTTTCTTAAAATTCGATCAAGTAATTTAAAAAATAAAAAAAATATTGAAATTTTCAGCCCTGTTTTTGAAATATTTTCCTTGCAGAAGATATCAATTATAACCTACTTATTTTTCAAAATTGATACACTGGTGAATCTTACCAAAATGATTCGAATTCTTTGAATACAAAGCCACTATATCGGTTTTAGTATTTTATAAAAATTCTTTTCTCCAGAAATCCTTTTATTAAAAATGACCACTTGGGGTAAGAAGTAATAAAAGGTATGGGGCAAAAAGCAACAAAACCCAAGCAATTTCTGATGTCTCACGGCATAGTGATGAGGATCTGAAAAACTAAATAATACGCCCCATTTGTGGAATTTTCAGCCCAAGATCAAAAACTACCTCTTCTCCAGAGCTTTCGACACACTCCGTGTCTTCCTCAGTGGTCGAGTGTTGTCAGAGATTTTCCGGGTTTTGTTGGGTAGGGGACGTTTTGCATTGGCGAGAAGGTTCCAGGATTTTCACAAACGATCTCAAAGGATGCATCAGACACTCTTACATTATTCGGAGACAATTCGACCACATATTTCTGGCAACACTCGAACACTGAGGAAAACACGGAACGTGTCGAAAGCTCTGCAGAATCTAGTTTTTGATTTTATCCCATAGCAAAATTCCGCGGAAATTCCAGTGGAAAACTAGCGTCCGAATTGCAAAAATCCGCGGAATTTGACGCTAAAATTCCACTAAGCTTTCCATGGAATTTGGAGCCGGAAATTCCATTGGAATCATAGCTCTCCATGGAATTTCAAGTACGAACCACTGGTATTCCATCGTTGAATTCCTCGGAGTTCCGCGGAATATTTATATGGAAACTCACACGTGAAACGTCCGCGGGATAAGTTGGAAAAATCCTGTGGAAAATTCCACTATCTTTCCACAGGCTTTCCCATGGTTTTTTCCACTATTTTTCTCGAATGTCAAACAAATAAAATAGTGTTGTGACAACGTGGCAATTATAATAAAATTAATTATGCGACACTGCGTTTCGTGAAGATAATAGTGAAGTGATTACATTAAATAGGTCGCCAACCTAAAATAATACTGTTTTTATGTCATTTAATATATATTTTAGGAAAAATTATTTTTTTTATAAAATATTTTTTTTATTGCAGAGTGTTAATTCGTTATTTCTTGTTTAGTAAAACATATTATAATCCTCGTAATCTTTGCTATTTGTTTAATATTCGGAAGTAAAATCACGAGGTGCATGTGACAGCTTCATTTTTTCTCCATTTTATTTAGTTGGAAAAATCCAGATAAATTCCACGAACATTCCATAGATATATTCCACAGAAAAAATCCAGCATAAATCCATCAAATTCTTCCTTGGAACCTATTTTGAAAAATTTCCTTGGATTTTTCAAGGAAAAATACTTGAAAATTCCGAGGAATTTTTCGCTTGTTATTCTTATTCCGTTTTCTTTTGTTATGGGGTCCCCTCTCCGAAAACACATCTGTAATCCACTCGGCAATTTTCTACACTTTTGAAAATAACTCGCTAAATGTACTTCAAGGGTGTGCAAGAACCGTTTGAAAGCGAATAAACGTCAAAATATGTTTGTTCAGGTAGCGTTTTGACCATTGACGTACAAGTTTCATTTGACGTTTGTGCGGTTTCAAACGGTTATTGCACAGTTCTGATGTATTTCTTTACAAATTAGAGGAAAATGACTGTCGCAATATTGTAGAGCGGTAAATTTCCTATGAAACTACGCTAATTAGGAATTTCTGGGGCGTTCAGGTTCGTTTTTGTGACTTTTTGCCCCAATCTCCCCTATTGTCAGAAATTTTTTTTTTAATTTTTAGGTTTTTTTTGTCCCTATTGTTCATAGAGGCAAATAATACTCCGAATGAAACTCTCTTGAACTTTTCAAGGTTAGATGTAAGACTTATCATTTATTATGTATACTAGTTTCATTTTTATTGTAAAAAGTGTCTCGTCCTTGAAGGGTTAATCTATCTAATCCTGAGTACTAAGAATTTTAAATTATTCAAAAAGTCGTTAATCTTTAATCTTTAAACTTTTTGAAAATTTGAAATCTTTTTAAACTGTTTTAATTAAGAAACTATTCATGACGACCTGTTTTACTGTTAAGTATTTTTGTAGATAGTCTGTAATTCATTGAGCTAAATATATCACGAACTTTGTAATCTTTCAGAAATTGTCCTTAATGTACTATATTTAAGAGCTTTCACATTGTGACTTTAAGCTCTTAATGTAAAACGGTCAACTGATTTTTTATGTCTACATTCACCAAATAAAAAGCCCCGAGTTTCTAATGAAAAATAATAATTTATTCCCCCAACTCGCACTTTTCACCCATAACTGTTTATTTCTGACGCACCCTCATCGACTAAAAGATTAACCCAGGATTACCGGATTACCCCACAATGACGGATTCTTGGCCCCTCGACATTCTCCAAGTCCCAGAGAGGAAATAATTTTGTGGGGAGCTTTGCGAGCTTGACATATTTATGAAATTACATCGATTTTCCCCTTCTTGCTGGAAAAGCAGCAGTTTTCCCTCTTCCACTCATGCATCCTGCTCAGTTTTCTCCCCCCAAAAGCTCTCATCTCCCTCGCACATTTGTGAATTTTCTCTCAGGAAAAATCCTTTTTCCTCCGCCGTTGGATCTTTCAACCAGCCAGTCTCATCTACATTGCGAGAGAGTGTGGAGCTTGTGGATTAGAGTTACTTCGGACTTGTGACCAGATTGTCTCTGTCCCACACACGGATAGCACACCAATTGGTGCATGCAGCTGCACCAATTTTTCCCAAATCAACCTGGATTTCTCTGGTCAAAAAATTGAGGGATTGTGCCAGGGTTTGAGGGCTTCCTCGGTGGAAGATTGTTCAGCGTCCAGTGAAGTGATTGTTTTCGGTGAAAAGTCTGTGCTTCTGTTTTTTTGTGGACACTTCTCTGGAGAGGAGCTTTTTTGAGTGTTGAAAATGGTGCCAAGGTACATAAATATAAATGAAATAAATATCACTTCCTCCTGTTTCCTGGCAGGGAAAGGGCATTAGGGCATAATATCTATCCCTTCAAGTAGCAAATTTGTGAAGCTTAATATTTTATAAATGAGTTATCGATTTATGAAACCTCCTCCTCTTCTTCCTGAAGGCAACAGAAACATGTTTTTTTAGCTGGTGTGTAGAGAAAGAAAATTCGTGTGTTTTGCTCACTTGCCCTTTTCCCCAAAAAGCCACCCTTTCCCACCATCCCTCAGCCCATCAATAAAAAAAGAAAGCTTCCACCAGAGTCAACAAGAGATGAACACAATAATTTAGTTTATTATTTATTGCTACTTTCTGTTGCTTTTCAACCGTTAGACATTCACCAGGAGAATTTCTAGCCCAGAAAAATTCATCGGCCTCCCTCTGGCCACCATGGTTCATCCAGAGGTGGCCCGGAGTGGGATGGGAAAGCCCCAAGACTATAAGTGAAAATTGCCAGAGTCAGTAAGTGCGATGCATAATAGAAAATGCTCGAGTGTTGTTTCCATAGTGAAAAATACAGCAATTTCTGGCTGTTTTCTGGCTCTCCGGAAATGGTGACGTCAATCCGAGAGAATTTTCTCAGTCTTGTCTCACCCACTCACCTCCTGGCCCCAAACCCCTTCATGGACGTGTGCGTGTGTTTTTGAACTTGTTGAGAAATTTTTTTTTGGGGATGGGTCAGCCAAGAGAACTCTATTTCTGTAGTTCCATCTCTTCTAAATACAAACAATTACTAATTCTCCCTCAAACACGTTCTATTGTGTACAAAATTTTCCCGAGAGAGAAAGAGAGGGAAAGAGAGAAAATTGCCGAAGAGAATGTCTTTGATGGTGCCAAGAAATGGTCAATGAAAAATTGTGCCAAGATTGGAATTGCAAAGTCAGCAAAGTAGAGCAACTTTCTCCGCCAAAGGGGATTTTCCTCGAAGAAAACGAAATTATTCCATCATGGAAATTGGGATATGTTTTGCTTGACAAAGCAAAATCGGGAAAATTGCAAATTGTATAAAGTTTATTTCGAGATTAAATTTATGAAGGAGGGCAGAAAAAGCTTTAAACAGGAAATTTCGCTGGAGTCAGAGATTTGTGAGTAAATGGGATTTAATGTGACAGTAATTGTCTAATAAATTTAGCAAAAAGAAACTTAGAATTTATTTAAAATTTATTTATTTATTTAGAATATTTTATTGAGCCACATTTTGTACATTTACAAAATATTTGCATATAATACACTGAGAAAAAAAGAGGGTGCGATTAACTTTTTTTCCTCGTAACTTTAACACTTTTTAGGTGTAAAAATCAACATTTTTTAATGTTAATTTAACACCTTTTTAAGGGTAAAATTAACATGAAAAAGGGTAACTTTAACCCATAATACACCAAAAAAAAACATAATAATTACACCGATTTCGGATCAATACTTCAGGGTAAAATTAACATTTCCGGAATGTTAATTTAACTTTTTCGGATTTCTTTCGGCGCACGGTGGTGTAACTGGATCGCTTTCCGAAGAGTGCTACTTAAACGCTTGTTTTGGACTCATGAAATTCTTTTTTACTTCTTCTAAATCAATAGAATTATTCACTGTTTCATTCAGAAACATAATATTATATAACAAAAATTATAAAAAAAAATATTAAAGAAAATTTATAAAATAATGATAATACTGAAATAAGTCAGCATGCACTAACTGGGTCGCCTTTTCGCTAATTCACTTTTAATGAAACCTTTGGATTTAAAATATTTTTTTTCACAAGGAAAAACAATAAATGTTTTCTATCAACCAGTTGTCATTAGCGAAAATATCACTGCTAGAAAAATTTTAGTGAAGAACCCAGCTGGCACAAGATTGAAATGAGTCGATTACACTCACTTATTTAATGGATAAAAATATTATTTTTGCCAAGGGGGAGATATTTGGGTGAAAATGTGTACACCACTTCCAGGCACTTCCACGATTTGCATGGAAGAGGCCTTCGTACTTCCAAAACTTCGAAATACTCTCGGAAATGTGGCAATACTTCCAACATTTCTTGCACTTCATGCATTTCTTATACTTAGAAATCAGTAATTTATTTAATCTTAAAAAATTTCAAGAAATTAATTTTTACACATATTTTTAAAAGATTTTTTTATATTTTGATTTTATAGCGCCAGATGAAGGGGTATCAACATATTTTGAAATTTCCTAAGAGATTAGTGAAGCTACTTTTAGAAAATAGCGTCTCTAAAAAAACGTAATTTCGTTTGTAATTATTAAAACTGTGCTGAAACATCCGCAAGAGTCTAATAGTACGAGTGCAACAACTAATTCAGCACTTCATACGTATCTTCACTTTTTATTAAGCTTGATTCTCACTCTGGTGTCAAAATTCTTTAAAATTAAAAAGAACGGTTTTTGATGATTTTCTAATCACTTTTTGCAACAAGCCTGGCTATTTTTTCTGGATCTTTTTCGCTATTGTTATATTAGATCAATTTCTCATCACCTGTCGACAATCGATCCAGAAAAGGTTCTTCACCGCAACATAAGGAAAGTGTACCACGGATCGGAATGTTAAGAGACATGCTCCATATTTAGCTGAAAATATGAGAGCCAAAATACTATTTGGTGGTTTTTCATATTCCAGTTGATACATTAGTGATCCATTTAACTATTTCCGTGCATTTACTCTTTTGTTATTTACGGAAATTACTAATATATCGGTTTAAATTTAAATACAAGGATGCAGTGAGTTTCATGGATCGGAAGGGAGTGAGCCACGGATCAACAGACGTTTTTGATGAGGATTCTTCTGCTTTCTTGGCATCCAAATCACTCCATAAGGCTTCAGTGAAGCTTTTTCGTCACCCTCTCACTGTGTACAGTATATTCGCATGAAAAAAAATTTCTAAAATTGTCAATCCTAATGAAATTTTCACTGGTAAATAGTTCTTTTACAACAAAAATATCCAACAATGGCCGTGAAGATGACCTGAGAGCACTGAGCGCAATTTTTCACCAACAGAAGTGTGCCGATCCGAGGAACAAGTGAAACAGAACGTACTTGTTCGCAAAAATAATATATTTTCCATTTTTATTGTCGACATAAATAAAAAGGTGCACTGATAGTGAAATTAGAATCACTAACTAAGTGTTAATTTTTTAATTAACACAGTTTTAAAAATGTTAACAAACCTTTTCAGTTTGCCGCCCGAATTAGAAATCTTAATTAAAAGTAACGTAGTCTGAAAAATACGTAATTAGACAAAAAAAAACTTTATATTTGAGCACTCCCAATTCCAAAGACTTCCAAGTACTTCATTTTCACCTGTATGTACATGTACACCACTTCCAACCCTAATATCTCCCCCTTGATTTTTGCTTTTTCTCAAATTTGAATAGTTATATTATGTTACTGTAGTAGAATTAGTCATAAACGATCCAGATAGCGAAGCGCCCGGATTAGCACACTTGAATATACAGTGTTCCAAATCACTTTAAAATTAAAATTATCTCTGATAGTGAATACGGTCAGTTGGGAAATTCTGTAGCGGTATGGCAATGTCATATGACAAATTTAAAATTTTTATTTTGAAAGTTTGGAAAAATTAATCAAAAATTAGAAAGCTTCGTTAAGCTCTTAGAAATGGCCATTCGATACTAACTGGGCTTTAATATTGTCCTGCTCCCGATTTCAAGAATTTGTCATATAACATTATCCGGAGTCTTCCAAAATCCCGAAAGCCAAAAATGAAATTAAATTACAGTGGCGGCCAAAATAATAGAATCATTTTGCAAAGTTTATATTTATTTAACTTTTGTATTTTTCCCAATTTGTTTATATAATTCTGAAGTAGAAATTTTTCAATTATTAGAATCGTAGAATAAGGGTTGTTTTGGCCGCTAGAGGTCTCTATTTTACACAGAATACGTCAATATTGACACTCAGTTCGGCCAAAGAAATGGAAAAAACTCTCGTTTATGGTTTTCTAAATACGGATTTATTCAAACTTATTCTATTTATAGACCACATTCTTTAATTTAAATGAAAGTGGTCCTATCGTGTTGTTCAAACCAAATTTCACTATTGATGTATACTTGAAAAGTAGAGAGAGAAAAGTAGCGGCCAAAACAATACTTATTTGACGTAAGATAATTATTTGAACATTTCTATATTAAAATTATTTCAACGAATTGGAATAAACAAAAATGCTGAAAGTAAAATAGTGGTCTTTGCGGAGCTGATTCTATTATTTAGGCCGCCATGGAGGATAATGAGTAGAATATTTTCCCAAGACACAGAAAATTTCCCTTTGCCTCCAGCAAGCGCGGGGGCAATTGTGGGAATAGCTACACTGAGAGAAATCCGAAAAAGTTAAAATGACATTCCGAAAATGTTAATTTTACTCTGTAGTATTGATCCAAAATCGGTGTACATATTACCCTTTTTAGGTGTATTAGGGTTTAAAGTTACCCTTTTTCATGTTAATTTTACCCTTAAAAAGGTGTAAAATTAACATTAAAAAATGTTGATATATTTTTACACCTAAAAAGTGTTAAAGTTCTGGGGAAAAAAGTTAATCGCACCCTCTTTTTCTCAGTGAAGGTATAATCTTCCAAGACAACAATGCGAAATTATGTGTTTTATAACGCGCGTTGCCAAAATACCAAAGGGTTGCAGTGGGACATTCTTTAGCACCTAGAATATTCTTCATGTATTGAGCATTCCGATTATCATTTGTTCCAATTTCTTACAAAAAGTTATACGTGCAAAAATATGAACTTCCCAAAAGATGTCAAAAACCATATTTCGCATTATCATCATGAAAGAAGAGTCTTTTCCTTAAAAAATGGAATTGATAAGCTTATATAACTTTGGAGGACAATTGTTAAGATCAATTAAGACTATACTCTTAACTATATAAATTAATATTTCTGGAAAAAAATTAACTATTGAAATTTGCTTTGAACTTATGCAATCATCCAATAATTATTTACCATTTTTGCATTTAGTACCTAAGGTATTTTTATAAATATGTTCAAGCATTATCAATTTGCTCTAAGGGTCTTTATCCTCTGAATATTAAATTGATAATGGAAATTAATATTTGCAATGAAAATATTTGAATCCCAATAAAATTTAAATTATATTGCTAAAAAGCAATTGTATGTACTTATCCAATTTAATGCATTAGGAATAATTTAATATAATTAAATAATTGGATAATTGGTGAATTAAAAATATATATTATATTGCAATATCAAATCGAGTCAGACACCTAAAATTTCACATTCAAAAATTTCATTAAATTTTCAAATTGAAAAACACAAAATAACTTTTTTCTAAAATTTGGATACAAAAAAATATACAGTGGGACCTCGATAGAGTCAACTAATTATTTCCAGGCCTGTTGACTCTATTGGAGTCCGAAAAAAATTAATTAAATATGAAATTTTGATAGAATGGGATATTATTTTATGTTTGTACTAGATCATTGATAAATTCAACACAATAGTAAAATATTTCATTTAATTAACCAATAAATTCTACACCCTCTAGCACAAAAAAGTCGTTTGTTTGGGCAAAAATTGGATATTAAGAAAAAATTTTATGGAATGTTTTTATTATTAGTAAATATCTTATTGTTACGATAAGGAAATGGTGTCTTAAAGATTTCTTTTTTCATTTTTTTTAGAAAAGCTCAGGTACATATTTAATCAGGGGAGTGACATTAGCTCTGCAAAATGCGACTAGTTTTATTGTAATTTTTTTTCCTGTTTTCGTACGCATTTCACGAGATATCTCTAAAACTTCGTAGGTTGCCAATTTGGGGTTTTTGGTTGCCTATTCTATATTAAATTAGCTTTTATTTCGTATTTGTATTATTTGCTAATTCATTCTACAATGACAGAAAACAATTAATAAACTTAAAAGTTTTTTCGGCACGCTAGAAACATATGGGAAGCATAGGAAACGTCATGCCCCTGTATTTAATTATTGAAAATTCAGATGAAATTAACGTTATTACCTAAAATCTTTTTTAAACTTTTAGTGAATAAAAGAAGAGATTGATAGTTCTTTTCGTTATGGGAAAACTACGGCTCTAAACTTCACAAAAATAGCAATAAAATCACTTTTTTCAATTTTCTTGTTCTGTAATATGGGCGATAAATGGTTAGAGATATCGACTTGGAGTTTTCAAATGACCCCTAATAAGTCAACCCTGGACCACCAAAATCGTTTGTTTTTTTTTGCGATTACAGGAAATCACGTCATATGGTTTTTTTTCCGATAGGTTGGGTAGAAATGAGGATTGTATTAATAATCTTCAAGTTGACTTATGGGGTGTCGTCCGAAGACTCCAAGTCAATGTCTTTAACCATTCAGCACTTAAATCTTTAATGTACAAAAAAGGACGTTTTAACCGTTTTTTCTGGTCAATTTTAATTTTCTGTTGCATTTTTTCATACTGTTGCAAAATATAAACTTAAAATGAATTTACACGTTTTCTTTAGAAGGGTAATTTTTATGATCGTTAATCATGTACAGTACATTCTTTGAAGAATTAAGTTCTTTAAACAGAGGGTAAATCTTTGTGATCTGCCCTCAAGATGGGAGTGATGACCCTATGTTTAGAAAACCTTAGGAAAGTCGGCAATGGGTGAAGACATTAATATTTGGTTAATGTCTTCAAGTTTTGTTAAGTCTTTAATCAGTTCATCGTCTATGTCATTATTGTAAAGTATATTTGTTTTGAATTCTACTAAGTGTCATTAATGTAACATAATCAACATGACAGATAGTGAATAAAATCGTCCTACTGGCAGTTAAAAAAAAGTTCTTTAAACAATTTGAGTAAATTTAGAAAAAGATTCTACACTCTGTTATACTCAAAAAATCTAGCATCCTATATGTTTTTCTTTTTGTAATTCGAGTTAATTTTTTTGTTTGTACCATAATCTTATTTACATTCAAATTAATGATGACTCAAAATTCCTTACGATCATACTCTTAATAAAAAATTCTTGAGACAAAAGAACGCTTAAAATCGCTTAAAATGACGAAAAGAAAATTATTTTGTTGGAAGATGATTACACGGTTTATATACAAATTTCGTCATAATATTATCATGTACTTACATCAATTTTTTTTGTGTTAAAAAAGTTGCATTGATACACAAAAGTACTGGTTTTTATTTCGAAATAATCATAATAAAATCATATAGTATTATTAGTTCAATAATAAAAGAAAAGTTGACTCTATCGGAATCAATTTTGGTTCAAGTTGACTCTATCGGAGTCCGTAGAGTAAAAAAATAGCTGTTGACTCTATTGGAGATTGCCTCTATCTGGGGTTGACTCTATCGAGGTTTCACTGTAATATAAATGTAAACTGGCATTTCGAAATATTTCACTTTTGGAACACAGAAATTAGTACCATCGTATTAATTGTATTAAGTGGTAATTCTAATATATTTTTCTTCTGAAGAAGTATTCGAGTTTGGTTACTTATTAATTGTAAAATGATTAATCAGAAATATTATTAAGGAGAAAAATATATAACTTAGCAAGAGTGGATTATTTTAATAGGCGAATTTACATACTATAGGCCCCTTTTTTATTCGATGCAATAATGTCCTAATCTTGTCTGATTGTGAAAGATAATCCTATTTCAAAGTAAATTTCCATCTTCTGACATGCTTTTGAAGATATTCTCCATAGGAAACCCTTTTTTATCTGAGATAATAGAGAAAATGTGCAAAATTCTGTAAAAAATATGCCAAAGAATATCTGCAAGACCATTTCTAGCGAGAGAAAAATGTAAAGTTTTCACTGGAAATATCCAACGAAGCATAAGCTGCTACCAGGCGTCTCCATCTCATTACATTCACTCCGTGTGAATTCGTGCGAATTCCAGCTTTTGCACATTTTCAGCATTTTTCATTGGCAAAAACCAGGTCTTACGCCATGGAAAAAAAATCACATGAATATGTGAAAATTTCCAACAATGTCTCCATGTAAAGAAGAAAAGCATGACTCTGATCTGAGTTGGAAAAAGAGCGATACTCATAAGTATATCGCAAGGGATGCAAGTAGACTTCTGGTGCAATTTTCATCAGGTGTAAATGGAAAATGTCATCAGCATGCAATAAAATTTCAATTTAGATCTCCTATGCCAACACCTGGTGAGAGTCACTGTGCAATTGAGTGAGAAAAGACCAGAGGAATGGGAAGCAGAAGGTGTTTTGTGTTTAAAAATACCAGACGCCTCCACTGCCACAGTCTAGAATTTTCAATTAACTCTTTCACCTACTTTTCCTCACATTCTCTCACATTTTCCCTACTTTTTTTATGTCTTTCAGATCGCCGTGACGATTTTCTGCACACAATGAAAGTTCCACCAAAATTATCAATATCACATTTTTGGATCGTAAGTATTTTATGTCGTCTCTATCTCGAACTTTAATAAATCATCTTACGTGACAGTGGTGGATTTACTAGAGAGAGATTTTTTTCCCTCTACTCATATCTCAAATAAAATTGCTTCAATAAATCCTTCTGCAGGCAAAAGATAGAGCCCCAGGGTGTCCAAATTCATCCTTTTATTCTTCTTTTAATTGCGCAATCCTATCTCTCCTTTCTCATGTTGTTTCATTCCACCAAATATTCATCTCCTGAGCACGAATTATTTATTTTGACCATTTCATTGTGGATTTTTCAGTACCGTGTAAAACCAATTAATTCAGAAAATAAAATATTTTCTCATCCACTTCCGGGGTTAGAATAACAGTATCAGTTCATTCTTTGTGGTTGTTTGGGACCCTATAATGGGTTTGCCCTACTTTTCACTCTGTTAATTGTTGCTCCTATATTTATTCTTTCATGGAAATTTGTTGAAAATAGATACTCTTTTCTATCTACCAAGTAGAAGTTAATGGAATGGAAAATATTGTGGAAATCCTATTCTCTCAACTTCATTCAATGCCATTATCTTGAAAGTTTTCATTCAAAAGTAGAATTTTTTTTTCTTCTCTGTGGTTGAGATCTTTTAACGAGAAGATGAAGTAAATTTCTTAAAACTTCTTACAGTTTCATGACTATTTTCAAGATTATAGCATATACATTTGGGAAAATAATTTTAGGTACAATTATATACATATACAATATATACAATATTTAGATACCTAGATAAGAGGGAATCACCCTATTTTTTGTGTGTTATCAATAAAATAAATATATTAAATTGAATTGAATATTAGTGCCTCAAAGGTTACCAGCGCTAAGACGGCGGTGGACGTTGAGCCACAGATATAAAATGGTCTTCAAACTAAAGATTTAGCTTAGTTCCCTAACTGTGTTATCACACTTGCACATTAAAATTTTAATATGATTCACATTAATTGTCGCTGGTGAGAGTCCAAATGTGTAATTTGTGTGTTTGAATCTTTTTATATCCAAAATTTGATCTATTTGTTGATGAAAAGGTAGATAGACTTGGCCCGCAAAATTTGATATAAATTGATTTATAGCATTAATGCGAAAAATTAATGTGATTTTCTCTTTAATTTTTTAATGTGAAAAATATTTATGCTTTAGGTAAATTTAAATTTATTTTTGCAGGCCAAGTCCACTTCTTTATCAATAAATAGAAAAACCCCAAATATTAAGTGACTCAAAGACACAAATAACATATTTGGATGCTCACAAGCGAAAATTAATGTGAATCACATTAAAATTTTAATGTGCAAGTGTGATAACGCCGTAATGTTTGGTTTTTCTAAATAACCAACAATTGCAGTGATTTTTCAAGATTACGAGTATTTGAAGTAAATTTCCATTAAGCAAAAAGAAGACTATTGTATGTCTGAAAGGCAGCTTTTCAGGACAGAGGTTAAAGTTTGACAGCTATTATTAATTTTTTTGATTTCATTACTAAACAAAATTTTACCGACACTGTTTTCATTTTTAACTGCGCGAACTCCACGAGAGAACATTTTTCACAATCCATTTTTTTCAACTCCTCACCATCATGGCGTCCAAACGATAAGAGATATCGACTTACGGTCTTCGATGACCCCTCCTCAAATGACATAATCTCGTACCCAACCTTTGTACTCCCCCCCTCCCCTTTCGTACGTTCCCTATCCCTCAAAAACAGGTCAAAAATGAGGTTTTTACAATTTTGCAAAAAAATGACCCAAGCTTTTTCATTGATTTTTAGATATGTTTTAGAGTTGGTCCTGGCGAACATTTCGCCCAGACATACCTATGGCCGGAAAATTCGCCATTTTGAATTATTGAAGGTCAAAGTTCAACCACTTTGAAAGGCTCATTTTTCAACCGATTTGGTTAAATTTTGATTTTTTGGAAAGGTACTGCAATGTTGAACCCGGCTGCATCGGTCTTCATCGGTAATGAACCGGTTAAGTACCGATTTTTGTATAATTTTATATCTCTAATAATTGATCTAATAATTGGGCACTCAATGGGTCAAGTGGTAGAGCACTCGCTCTATGATGCAAGTGTCCCGGGTTCGAATCCCCTTTAGGTCACCAGGAATTTTTCTGGCGTTAAAGGGGTTCGGATTGCATCCAGTGAGCTTCACTGCACTTGATTCCACGGGCATGAGACTGACAGCCTGATCCCGTACAAGAAAAAATAATAATGCTTGTCTAGAAATCCCCTTGCGGGAAGGCCTAGTTCCTTCATGGAATGTTGTGCCAGCATTATTATTATTATAATAATTGATATTCCCTAAAAATAATGTTTTTTTCAATTTTTCTCAAAATTGGCTCAAGCTTTATCAATGATTTTTGGATATGTTTTAGAGCTGGTCCAGGCGAATATTTCGCCCAAACACACCTATGACCGGAAAATTCGCCATTTTGAATTTTTGAAGATCAAAAGTCAAATACTTTGGAAGGTTCATTTTTCTTTTTGCTTAAATTTGGATTTTCTAGAAAAGTATTGCAAATAGAGTTGGTAAATTTCAAGAAATTTCATGAATTTCCGCCTAAAGTAGGTGGCGACTGCTGTGAAATTTCTGAAATTTTACCATTTCTAATTGCAAATTAGAGCCTGGCTGCATCGGTCTTCATCGGTAATGAATCGGTTAAGTACCGATTTTTTGTTTTTGAAATGCTTTTGTGATGTATGAATCAATTTAATCTCCAGTAGATCAGTTACCAGTAGACTCTCTCAAATTCGAGCATATGGGACCGAAATGTCAGCCGAATTAGACAGAAATTCGGGCGACAAACTTTTTGAAATGCAACGATTTTTTATTCATGTGCATATTGATATTGAGTTTACACACTCATATATAACGTAAATTGCATGAAAATCCCTCAATAATGCAAAATCACATCAAAACTAAGACAAACCATGCCAAATTGGACCACATTTGATTCATTTGATAATCATAATCAAACTTAAAAAATGACAACAAACTTTTTTCAAATGTAACCGCTGCCCGAATTGAAAAGTAGCCCGATCTTAAAAGAGCCGAATTTGCAAGAGTCTACTGTATTTCAAAAGATTATACAAAAAGCTAATTCACGGTGAGCTCTATCTCGTGAGTTCGAGCATTCCGCAAAGCTGGGACGCTTTGCCATCTCTTTTGTTCCACATTTTGGAAATGTCTTCCAAAGGACATATCGACTCATTTGAAGGATACTTGACATTAGAGGGCTGTAAGACTAAGACACTATAGTCTTTCCAGTACAAGCAAAAAAATAAACATGAATGGTGGAGGGAAGTTACGGGATACCCCTTAACGACCTGCGTGAAAAAGTCCCACGAACTTATGCAATCATCCAATACAATCAAAACTTTTCTTTCCTCGATTTTTCTCAGTTTTATTTCTCAAAGCTATTGCACTTTTTCTCTTTTCTATACACGTTTTTCAATAGGTAATTTGAGGAAATTAGCATTATCTTTCAAAAAATTAAGTACAAGAGTATTTAAAGTCCATTACGAATGCATGCAGTTTGGTGTTCTAATTCCATTGCCATTAACTGTAATGAGAGAGAATATTGCCAAGAAATCCACCACTGATCCACTCCATTGAATGTGAGATGAAACTTCCGGCGAGCTGTCTAAAATAGTCAAAACCTTTACAATTTTCAGATTACTCTGTGGTGTGGTTTTGGACTTGTCGTCTTTGGAACATTCGCCGTGATTTCTTGTTGGATTCGAAGATGCAGGTAAGAACTTTCACCTTCCGCACGAATTATTTTTCTACTGATGGATTTTCTGGACTGCGAGTTCCAAAGTTTTCGCTCAGAAAATTGGGAAGAAGACGTGTGTGGTTTTCCAGATAAAATTGTTTTTTTCCCGGTGTGTATGTGATAGAGTGATCGTGGAAAAGAGGGTTAGGGGGAGGAGCTTAAATATTGATTTGTGAAGTGAGGGAGTGACTAGTTTATTGGCACGTAAAATTGAAAGACAATTGCTTTGACTGGGTAGGAAGGATTCCATAGAAAAGACAAATCCGTCATGTGAGGAACTTTATTGGATTTACAGAGTAAAATCCCTGAAATGTATGCCAGAAATTGTTGGTATGAGACACGTTTTTGCTTTTCACTGGGACACCACGTGAAAGATCCCCTCCATCTCTCTCGCCATGTATTTACTGTTGGGTTGGAAAATGTAGGAAAATTGAGTGTGGTTGCAGTTTGTTGGACATGCTCGAGAGCATTCAAACGTACTTACATTTAATTGGCTTTGTGTTGTGGGGAAATTGCATTGCTGAAAATTCATTTAACGTCCCAAATCATCAGAAAATTGCGCCAAAAAGCAATTTTCCGTGGAAAAATTGTGACTGTGTGATTGAAAATTTTATAAATTAATAATTTTAGGGTGTTTTATTGTTGTTCTTATACATTTTGTTTTTGTGGAATCACATGAGAGGTGGCATTAACCGAAACTTCTTGCACTGTTTCCCTTTAAAGGACACAACATCCAATTCAAATCAGGCACGATCAGTCACGCTCATTGTGTGCAAAACACTCAGTTCAGTGTTTAAGAGCAGTCGTAAAATAATCTATCGCGTGTGTGAAGTCACTAGTGTTAAGAAACCATTGAAAATGTTCAATCTCTATTCAACAATGAATCGACGGAATGAGGACAAGGAGGAGAAAGAAATTCAAACTACAGGACATGATCGATTCTGTCAAGCACGTCCTTCGAGGTAACCACTTTTTCTTCAATTATTCAAGTGCGCCCAAAGCTATTTATATCCCTTTTTTCCAATCCTCCTTCCTCCTTGGTTTTAATTTTAAAAGAGCTATATTGCAACCCTTCATGCTCTTGTTCTGAGTTTTTTGCAATACCAAAAACCCAAAAAAAAAAGAGATTTTGCAGACGGGGTGGTGTCCTTTTTCTTCCACCTGATCGAAATTATACCCCCATTTCAACACTTAATTGGTGTTTTCTGCAAGTTGATACGTGTTGAAATTTTTCTGTACTTGATAAAAGGGAGATAATGTGAAAGACATTCGAAGGAGCACAATTGAGCAGTGAGACAGAAAATCCTCAAAATAATTGTCTAGTCCTTAAAATTAGAATCAACGACAAGGGCGCTTTCAAGAGACAATAAATTTTTAATGCTATCGATCTTCCGACAATCCGTGTTCATCGAAGAGACAAAAAATTAGAGAAATTGGGTTTGGCATTAAATGAATAATTAAATAAGAATCCTTACAATCTCAACGATTTATAAGATACCAACGATTGATAACAGTACACCAACTGTTGATATTTAAATATCTAGGACTGATTTATTATCAACTCTAAATATATGCGATGTTAAGAAATACTGATGATGATTAAAGTATCTATGTATCTATTACCTTAAAGTATCTTCTACTCCTGAATAACGTTAAATCACCAACATTTAGGGGGAGGTTGTGCACCTTCGTCCCGAAAATGATGTCCAAGTTTTAAGATTTTTTACTGAATGCCACACAAACCAAATGAATTTTACCACTATATCAAAAAATCTGTTACTTATTAGGTTCATATTTCGTCTTCACAAAATTTTTAGAAATCCTTGGGATTTTCTTCTACAGGAAAATGAAAATTTAGTGGCGATTTTTATGAAGCTGCGCCCTGGTTTGCTCAGCTTCGTACAACATTTTGTCCACCTATGTAGGCCTCATTTTCCCCGGAAACGTTACACCGGACACAAAAATTCACGCATCACTGCCTAGACGGAATTTACATCTACTTGCTTCCATCGTTTGTAGGAGGTATAACGCATTAAAAAAACCATTTTATGCTATTTTACTAACACATGCTTTTTTACACTTGGAGAACCGTTTTTGTACTGCATTCTGATTCTGACACTCAGTCCCGGCATTATGCACTTCGTGATTATGCACTTGACGAGATTGTGCACATACAATAATCCAAGTTTGCCTACCTTTGGGAGTCAATCTATGAAATCATTTTTGAAATACGCCTGAATATATAGGGGAGACTGGGGCAAAAAGTCACAAAACAGATATTTTATTTTTTACAAGCTATTCGTGTGTTTCAGAAATTTCTAGTTAGCGGAGTTTTATAGAAAATTTACCGCTCTACAACTTTGTGAAAGTAATTTTGCTCTATTTTGTAAGGAAATACGTTTATCGAGCCGATTTCTAAAAAAAAAATTTACGACCATTCTCAAAAATGCTGGGTCATATAGCACCTCGCATGGGATATTATCACACTTTGATTTGCTTCATTACGGGCTTTCATAAATTTGAAGAAAAAATATACCTAGAGGACATATTTAGAAAAAAACACACACAAAAGACTGCAACATTTGACCAATGCAAACAACAAGCGGCGAGGCATGGTAATGGCGTTCCTTTTTGCTGTGAGACATCAGAAATTGCTTCGGTTCTTTTTTACTTTTTGCTCTATACCTTTTGTTACTTTTTACCCCAAGTGGCCATTTTTAATAAAAGGATTTCTAGAGAAAAAAAAAAACATTTGTGAAATTCCAAAATAGATAGCGGATTCGTATTCAAAGAATCCAAATTATTTAGGAAATATTTACAAGTACATCAATTTTGGAAAATAAGTAGGCAATAAATGATATCTTCTGCAAGTAAAATATTTCAAAAATAGGGCTAAAAATTTCGATATTTTTCTATTTTCTGAATTCCTTGTTCGAATTCTAAGAAACTTACGACAAAAAGTAAAGTAAATCAGATACAAACAGTAAAACAGTTTGACAGAAGTGAAATAAAAACATCTGATGAAGTCTCATTTTGATGTGGAAGTGCGTGTTTTCTTTGAGATGTTCGTGAAAAATGTTATAATATCTCAATTTTCTTGTGAATTTATTCAGTTTAACCTCTGATGGGTCATATGTCGAATATTCCAGAGCGCCGTGTACAGTGTGATCCAAAACAGTTAGGTATTCTCAAAGTCGCTGATCAATAATTTTGACAAATGATTTTACGAAGCTGCAAAATTCAATTTTCCTGAGCTGCAAGGGTGGTAATTTTTATAAATTTTTCTCCACCCACTAAAATGACTCCCTTCGAGCAGAAGATTTTCACGGTAAATATAATATTAGCCCTGATAAACCTTCTATAACTTGGAATAGTTGCTTTTATGAAACGACACTTGAAGTGTGAAAAAATGCATAAAATATTACACATCACAATTATGATTTTAGGCCCATTTTTTATTTTTGCCTTTTGGACTCAAGGCCTAAGTTTCCAAGTTTTTCAGGAAATGTGACGGTGCTATCACACTAGGATTTTCAAAATTTAATTTTAAATTCAATTGAGCCAACTGAGCATTATAATATTTCTAGAATTTACTTGAAAATTCTCACAGCCAGGACACATTTTGCAAGAAATTTGCTCAATTTTAAATAGTGCCACGAGATTTTTGATTGTAAATTATTCAGAAAAATATGTGATAGAACTTAAAATGTCTTATAAATCACTTATCTGTTATGCAAAAGAATCTCCTAAGCCAGATGAAAGAGTTGACACAACTTTCCTTCGGATTGTTTTGGAGAAACTCAACAAATTACTCCCGATGCTAAAGCTTCACTCGCGTACAAGTTTATCACTAATCACTGTACTTATTTTATTTTCTTTGGCCACAAATAATAATTAATTATGGATAATTAAATTTAATAATAACAGTTTGGTTTAAAAGGCTACTTGTTTAACGGCAATAAAATTGAAATTAATGAGCAATATTTTAACATTTTAATTTGCTGAATTTAAATTTAATTGAGCAACCACATTTATGCTATTTTAGCATGTTTAAACATGTTTTGATGGGCCAAGTATTAGTTAAACGAAAATCAATTAATGCAAATAATTTTTAATGCAAAATAACGCATAGGAACAATTCATCTGAAAAATTAAATTGAATTTACAATTCAATTTCAGTTCGGCCAAAAAAAAATGGAAAACTGGCATTTATGATTTCTAAATATGGCTTTATTTAAACTTATTCGATTTATAGACCACATACTTTAATTTAAATGAAAGTGGTCCTATCGTGTTGTGCAAACCAAATTTCACTATTGATGTATTCTGTGAGAAATAGAGACTTCTAGCGGCCAAAATAATGCTTATTTGACGTGAGGTTATTATTTGAATATTTCAATATCAAAATTATTTGAACAAATTGGAATAAACAAAAATGCTAAAGGTAAAATAGTGGTCTTTGCAGAACTGATTCTTTATTTTGGCCGCCACTGTATGACCATAAATGAAATTAATTTAGTAACTTGGAAAAAATCAATTTTTACGAAGCTGTAAAACCTTCCCCTATAAACTTATTAATTTATTGCAATAAGGAGTTCGATAAAACTTGAAAACTGTCTTTAAATAATTTAGAGATTAAATTATAAAGCATGATGATTTAAATGCGGGTAATGTCATAAATATATTCACTGCCAAAATCTAATTAATTACCGAATCTAACTCTGATTTCAAGGTAACCTTACAGGTAGTTGCTTGAAGATTAAATATTCTGAAGCAATAGAGATAATTTTGATTAAAATATAACTGATAGTAAAAATTCTCATGCTCAGATTATATATACCATAAAAGAACAGAAAAAAATTATTCATAATTTTTATTCACCTTCCCTATTAACCTTCTCAATAAACATCGTCTACCGACAATATAATTATTGTAAACTTTTTGTTATGGCTTTACCCTCTCAATAGCGTGGGAATAGCATAATAGTTTGTCTATACAATGTGCTAATTCTCATGCACAATTTGCAAAAAATGTTTTTTTTTTTCATTTTTAATTTAAAATATTTAATAGGATATAAATTAGGGTAAGGGCCTAAATAAACTCAGGCTGATCCTCGATAATATTTAGCCTGTAAAATTCGGAAGCAAAGGATTAGGTAAAAGAAGTTTACGCAAAAGACCTCTAAAATTGAAGATCCTAAGTCCTCAGTGTATTACAGTTTGGCATAAATTTTCTCTGTCAAATTTTACAAGCTAAAGTTTCTCGAGGATCAGCCTGAGTCTATTCCCTGAGAGAAATCCGAAAAAGTTAAAATAACATTCCGGAAATAATAATTTTACCCTACAGTATTGACCCAAAATCGGTGTAAATATTTCCCTTTTTAGATGTAGGGGGAAGTGGGGCACCTTTGAAATTGGGATTTTTCACCTATTTTTAAATAAAATTGAGCCCTATCGCGATATAATTTAGGTGCACAAATAAATTGAGAAGCTAAACTACATTCTGATATGGCGCCGTTCCACTTAAACATAGGTGTAAAATCCCGTTTTCAAAGGTACCCCACTTTCAAAAGTGCCCCACTTCCCCCTATTGGGGGTTAAAGTTACCCTTTTTCATGTTAATTTTACCCTTAAAAAGGTGTAAAATTAACATTAAAAAATGTTGATATATTTTTACACCTAAAATTTGTTAAAGTTATGAGGAAAATAAGTTAATCACAGCCTCTTTTCTTTCTCAGTGTTAGGGCCATAAGATGGGGTAATTCGGTATCATGTCTATTATTTTTTCCTTGAACCAGTTACAGCCATAGAAGTATATAGAGTTATTTTTTCACTTGAGAAATCATCTTCTAGTGGATTTGATGAAGTTAATTGCTCGGTTCTGAGGCGTGTAGCCTGGAATGTTGTGGATGTTGTTGGTTACTTGGTGAATTTGTCTTTCTCAACTGGTGTGTACCCTGAAGAACTAAAAAAGGCTGTGGTTGTCCCTATCCATAAGAAAGGTGATAAGCACAGTATAGAGAATTATCGTCCTATTTCATTGCTTTCCATTTTTTCTAAAGTGTTCGAAAAACTTATGAAGACCCGTCTTGTTGGATTTATGTCCAAACACCAGATCCTCTCTAATCATCAATATGGTTTCAGGGAGGGGAGGGGGTGTGAACAGGCCTTGGAGTCCTTTCTTGGAAGGGTCAGCGATGATTTGAACAAAGATAAAAAGGTATCCGCCCTGTTTCTCGACATATGTAAAGCGTTTGATACTGTTAACCATGGGCTTTTACTGAGAAAGTTGCATGCTATTGGGATCAGGGGTATCACGGAGAATTGGTTTAGATCATATCTCGCGAATAGACGGCAATGTGTCAGGATAGGAAATGAGCTGAGCTCATACCAGTCTGTTGAATCAGGTGTTCCCCAAGGCTCTATCCTAGGACCAGTATTGTTCATTATATACATCAATGATGTTCATAATGTGGGTTTAAGGGGACGCCCCACTACATATGCGGATGATCTGGCCATCACTTACTCGGGTGATACCCTGGAGTTGGTTATGAGGGACATGGCTTATGATTTGAGTAGGCTGAAGTTGTGGTTCAATCAACATTTCATGCTGTTAAGTCAGAAATCCAGATTCATGATTTTCTCATTAAGGGGGTCCCCTCAGGTATCACCGCTGTGTGTTCATTCCAATAATTGCGTGGTTCAGTCTATGGAGAGTGGGGTCTGTGGTTCTCGATGTTTTGAACTTAAACGGGTGTACGTGTTCCGATATTTGGGAATCAACGTGGACCAGGCCTTGAACTGGAAGGAACATGTTGAGGGTTTGCAGACACATCTTAGGCTCTCGATGCGCTACTGCTTTAAACTCAGGGAGGCATGTCCGCGCAGGGTGGTGTCGTCTTTCTATTATGCAATGGTGCAGTCTAAGTTGCAATACGGTATTTCTTTTTGGGGTTCTACATACCCTTCACATTTACGAAATTTAGAAGCGGCACAAAGAATACTTATGCGCATTATGTCGTTCAGGGGGAGGTTTGAGAGTTCGCATCCATTATTCAGGGAGTGGAATATTCTGACTCTTAGATCACTCTATGCGTATAGAACTATGAGATTGTACTTTAACAGATGTGGGGAAAGAGTCTTTAGACCACGTAATGCACAACCGTTGATAGGTGTACGGCTGCGAGAATCATTTTTGATTCCGAGGCCTAGAAAAGAGTTTTTCAAGCACACGTTTGGTTACTGTGCCCCCAGACTTGCGAACTCATTGTTTAGTGTGTTTGGGCGTGATTCGTTTTCATTTGATGAACTGAGGGCTTTTCTTGTCAATGCACACGTGGATTTTATTGCAGGACTCTACTCTTGAATCTTTTTTTTCTGTTTGGATTTCTTACTTGTCGATCCCGGCTCTCCCT
Source organism: Phlebotomus papatasi (assembly GCF_024763615.1). Taxonomy (NCBI): domain Eukaryota; kingdom Metazoa; phylum Arthropoda; class Insecta; order Diptera; family Psychodidae; genus Phlebotomus; species Phlebotomus papatasi. Next base: position 21,786,880 of record NC_077224.1, read on the forward strand.
TGACATGCTTCTTTTTTTTCCTTAACAGTAATTATTATTATTAATAGTTAAATCATAAATCGTTAAAAATCTATTATAAATCGTTAAAATTGCTCATATTTATTAAGTTTTGTTGTAATTTATAACTTTAGTTTTATTTATTTATTTATTTTTATTGTTTTTTTTTGTGATCTTCAATGGCGAGTTTTATTTTTAAAGTATCGTCTGGACTTGGTGGGAATTTCTTCGTCGTGACTTATTATTCCTGGCTCGCTTTGGGGTGGTCTGATTTTTTTTTTTTTTTTTTTTTAAATTTTTTTTTAGAGTTTCTATTCTAATAAACACGGACTCGCATGGTATGAGCTTGTCTTATAGCTCAGGGCCTGACAATTAGTCCTATGCTGCGGGGTCTCTCTCTCCTGGCTTCACTAGGCTCTCTCTCCCCTGGGATTGTGAAGCTGTGGCCTATCTATGTGGAGGCTAGCTATGCGTTTCCGGGATCCATCGTCATTGCGGGTGGGTGGTTTGTCGCGGCGTGGGGTCCTGCTAATTACCCGTGACGATGCTGATTTTTTTTTTCATGTTTTATTTTGGATTACTCGCTCGCTCTGCCCACTTTTTTCCTTTTTCCTTTCCCTTAATTTAACAGGATTTTTTCAGTTTTTTTAGAGGTGTAAATATTAATAAGGATTTTCTGATATATTGCATTTATTCCTTATTTATTTTTTATTGGAGAATCTTGAAAATGGGAATCTTCACATTGTAATGTGTGACTTAGTGTTCACACTCGGGCGTTTGCCCAAATGGCTCACAGCTCAGTTAGAGCTAGCCATTCACCCTCTCACAATGCTTAAAATCGCGCAAAATTAGGCAGATCAGCATTTTTCTGTTACATTTATTAAGATGTGCTAATGAAAATCAGTTTTGTATAACTTTTAATTTGTAACCATTTGAGACTTCTCTGGCATATACAACCTGAGATGGAGTTTTTCCACCGTTTTACTCCGGAGTAGGTTGGTTACCAACGCTAAGACGGCGGTGGACGCATAATTACAAATCTTACACAAAGTTATATTTGTATTGCGCTTTTAAGTCATTGATGATGAAATAAATATCTATCTATCTTATGGAATTTTGAGATTTTCTCACTGTTTCAAAAGGTCGAAAAGAAAAAGAAAACCACGAAGAAGTACAAGAAGACTTTATATTCGAGAGTACTTCTTCGTTGTTTTTTTCCTTTTGCCATCTAAAAGTGATAGAAAATCTCAAAGTTCCAAATTAAACATTATTCCAAATTACACCATCTTACCCTATAAAAGAAAATTTGAATTTATTTTTTTTAATATTCTATTTCAAAGTTTATGGTTGTAGTTTTAATAAAGTCATAAAATGTTTCTGCTGGGAATATTTCTTAAACAAACTTTGACATATAGGGGAATGTTGGCATGGTTCGCACAGAGTGAACCTTCAAATAACGCAAATTTTCTCTGTGTTTGCAAAGAGCTAGTTCGTCATTTCTTAGCCATAAAATAGATTAGGCTTATGAAACGAGATGAGAAATGGTAGGTCAGCTCTTTGCAAACAAAGAGAAAATTCCCATCGTTTGAAGGTTCACTCTGTGCGAACCATGCCTACATTCCCCTACTTCGATAACTTGTAGTTTTCTTCTTCTACTTTATGATATCATGTTTTTTTTTGTTTGGGTGTCTTATCTCAGTTTCAAAGTTATAAATTAAACTGTAATGATATATTGTACAAATATTGTATTTCTTGTGCTTAAATTCGTTTAACTTTAATCATTTGTCAACAATTGTATTTTTCCTGTTGATATTACTACATTGTTGTACATTTTTAATTGTGTAAGTATTTCAACAGGACAAAAGAAGTTTATCAAAAGTTTTTCCATGTTTTTGTCTCTTCTTTGGAAAAAAAAGTTATTTCAGTTGAACTATCTGAAAAAGGGCAATACCTCCCAAAGAAATTTTAATCTTTTGTCCTTCCACGAGTTACACTTAAATCCTTTAGTCCAGATAAGATTTTTGATAGTCATTTGACTCGAGAAAAGCTCATCCAAAAGCTCCTCACAGTCAGTACTTGAAAAGAAGTACCAAGAAAATCGTCTGTGAGAGGGGTAAAAGTGTAAGAAAATGTTCCCTCATCACTTGAGGGTAAAAGAGTGCTGTCTTATCGCGATTTATTTCACATTATCTCTCTTTGCATGAGGGTGTCCTTCCTCCCTCCCTCCCTTGGTAGCATCAAACCCAACCAAAAGACTAATATCGCTGAGTGAATGTGTAAATTGTACCCCATTCTACTGTACAAAATAATAAATGGAATTAAATCGCAAAAATATCAAAAGATCGACGTATCGCAAGAAGAGGAAGAGACACGTTAGAAGAGCCCAATCAGCTGCAGAATTTGATTCTCAGGCCGTTTTCACCGCAAATAAACGCCATTTATTCAGGTGAATGACATTTTAAAGTATCCCCCAAACCCTTTTTTGGAAATAAAAAAAAAACAGAAATTTATAAAAAGTATTTCCCAAGTCGATCGTTTATTATCTCCTTGTCCTTAAAACACCCTTTCATAATGTTAAATGTCGTAAATGTGTATCTTCTTTTCTTTTTCTTCCCTTCTCTCGTACTCAAAAAAAAATCCTCCATGTCATTCTTACTTTTTGCGAGGGGAGGACTAATATTATGAAAAAAAAATGCGCATGATGTTTTCTCGTGGCGTGTACCATCTCATGTTTTTTTGGATGATGGAATATAAAGTAGAGGAAGATCTGTGAGCACAGAACAGGAAAATTCTGAGTCTGAGCAATCGGAAAAGTCACCATTAGTCAGCACCAAGTTGGATTCCCTGGCCAAACTTCTGTTCAGTAAGAGTTTCAAACAGGACAATTCATCCAGCAGCAAAGTGACTGAATCACCAACAAGGTTCCATTTTCTTTTATTCTTTGCATCATCATTAACATTTCTTGTGATTCTCCCATACTCATCCACCCCCCCCCCCCCAAAACTTCCTCTTTTGGACACATTCCCATTACCTTTACTGGAGCCATTTCTTTGATTATTTAGTTCACTGTTTGCTTCTTAGCCAAAAAAAAGTGGTTGAGGATTTAGTCACATAGGTGAAGCTCTAAAGGCGATTGAAAATCCTTGAAGGATTGCCAATAAATATATTTTTCTAGATCATAACAATAGGATTTATTGCACATAAAATTGGCGATTGTGATCCTATTTCTCTCTGTTATGGTTTATTTATATCAGCAGGTACATTTCCAACAAATCGGATTAAAAGCTTAGCTCAATTCGCAGCTTAAAGCTTGTATTAATAAATCTTTTAAAATATTTTTATTCAATTCAGTTTCAATTTATTCATTAGATTACACTAAGAATTACACCAGCAGAGAGTCTATAGACTGCGTTTAGCTGGATTAAACCAAATAAGTCAGAATCGGTTGTATTTGGAGAAAAGCAATTCTTGATGATATACGAAACCTTCCTATGTTTCCCATATGTTTCAAGCGAGCCGAAAAAAGTTTGGAGTTTATACGGTGTTTTCTGTCTGTGTAGAATGAATTAGCAAATAAGTGGAATACAAAATAAAAGCCAATTTAATATAGAATAGGCAACCGAAAACCCCAAATTAGCAACCCACGTAGTTTCGGAGATGTGTCGTGAAATATGTACGAAAACAGGAAAAAATTACATAAAAACTGGTTCCATTTTTTAGAGCTAATGTCATCCCCCTGTACGAAACGAATAACGAACTTCCAATTCCAATTTAAGTATTTTTGTAGTTAGAGATACGCCTCTGTAATTAAAGGAGCGTTACGAAATACTTTAAAATATAAACCAAAGTTAGAGGATTAAACATAAATTTCGTATAACACCAAATTATTTTTTTTTTTTGTAAAAAAGGCATAGGGGTAAGTGGGGCACCTTTGAAATTGGGATTTTTTCACCTATTTTTACAGGAACTGAGCCTTATTATAATGTAATTTAGCTTCACAATTGTTTTGTGGAGCTAAATTATATCATGGTAAAGAATAGTTTAAAATCAAATTTTATCAGTACTTCTTCTTGCAACTTTAAAAGCAATTAATTTTTTTTATAGAGTACAAGTGTTTGCAAAGAAATTTTCATTTTACCTAAGGGTATCTTACAAGATAATTACAGAGTGGTTGAAACAATGCAACAAACTTAGACGATGTTTGATCCTCATTTTTTGTTTAACTTTTCTGAAATAAAGACAAAATGGTAATAAATACACAGGAAAAATATTTTGTAAAATTGTTCGTAAATGTTTGTGAAATCCTACGGAGGACTTACAAAATGCTCGTGAATCGTATAACCCACAAACAAGTTCGTAAAATTTTGTACTTTTTTCACAAACATTGTTCGTAAAATGATCATTTGACGAACAATGTTTGTGAAAAAAGTATAAAATTTCACGAACTTGTTTGTGAGTTATATGATTCACGAGCATTTCATTTTCACATACATGGAATTTCACAAACATTTACGAACAATTTTACAAAATATTTTTTTCTGTGTACATAAATTTTAGAATATTATCGGTTTTGTTCAATACTATGTTATTTTGACTTGACTATGGTCTAAAGTCTGTCAGAAAATGCATCGTAGTTTGCACGAATGCCAGCCTTCCGAATACCCTATCATTTACGACGAAAAGCTGTCTTCAGCTCATCGACACTTCGCTATTTTTTAGTCCCATCTTTGACCAACAAAATGCCTCTTTTGGAAAAGTCAAGCGGTTTTGCATCCGGGATCCGTTGAGATCATTGTGCTTCAAAATTAAAAAGATAAACGATGCTTTTTAGCCAAATATTGTTTGGCGTGTGATTTCTGCAACAGTGCTGAGTCTTCTTCGGACTTCCAAAATCGTTTACCGAAATTTTTGTATACCCACTGCTTCAGGAGTCCTTCTGGGGAAAATTCCAGATATACATTGGCACACATGTTGACGGTGCAGTCCAAAAACCCCAGTGGAATTCGATATTTGAGACCTGAGAGTAATTGACTTTACTTATTTTCCTTTCTTTTTTCCTATTCTTTCTTTTTTTTTCTTTTCACGGTTTCTTGTCATTTTTTTGTTCCTTTCTTTTTAATTTCTTTCTTTTTAAAGTCATTTTTACTTTTTCTTTTTCTCACAACTGTAAGAGGGATGACCTTATTATTGTGATGCAATAAATATTATATATATTGTATTGCATATATATATTTGCCATCACGGAAGTCCAGGCCTTCATTCAAATACGGTGGTCTGACGACATCCGGTGACCATTCGAATGTCTAAATTATCGTAAGATTTTCCCTTCAGGTAGGCACAATCATTTTGTTTGCTGATCAATTGGTCTATCTATTGGAAATTTTTTTTAATAAAAAAGACGACATTCTGTAACTAGCCTTAAACGTGCAAGTCAAGTTACTTCTTCGGTCTATCGAGTAGGGGAAATCGGGGTAGAATTAGCCACCAAATGAAATTTTCCATAGCGTATAATTTGTACAGAAAATGTTTGTATGAAGCTGTTAAATATTTCAATGAATAGAAAGGGTGGTGTATACTTAGAATAAAGAGTGGTTTCCTCAATCCTAGAGGCGGGTGTAGTCTATGGGGGGCAGTCATCAGATAAACCCCAAGCCTCAATTCTTAGGGGGTATGGCGAACGAGCAGCGTGATGTAAGTTCCACGCTCACCATCCCCAGCCAGAATCCCCAGCCGCAAGAATTCCCAGCCCGGTTTCCAAATGAATGTTTGGCAACCGGGCCTAAAGAAACCGCAAAGTCCGGCTATCTTTTAATAGCCGCAAAAATTTAAAAAAAAATTTAAAAAATTCCATCAACGGCAAACTATAAGATACCACTCTCTAATACTATACGCTGATAATTCTGCCCCGGTCTCCCTTTATAATTTTTTTTAGGATCGATAAAATCTTCAAATTTTCTTCAATTTGCCTCTTTACCTTAAAAATGATGGCAAGCAATGAAGCAATTTTTTTAGAGCTCAGTTAAAGCGTTTTTAAATGATACAAGTATCCTTGTACCAAGATATGTTTTAAAAAATGAAAAGTTTAATTACATTCAGGTTTTGAAGAAGCCCTGCAATAGCTGCTTCGAACTTTCCAGTAAAATAAAACGTTATCAAATTGTCACGTTTAAGGGTAGAATCACATTAACAGTAAAATTCTCACCGTATTTCGTTAATTTACGCACTTTCATTGCAATTCTTACGCGATTTTTCCATTACCGTATTACCTTATCTCATACTCGGTAGCACTAGATGCAGGGGCCTCTCGACATTTCATTTATCCATACGTTTTTGCATAGATGGGCCCCTGCTAGATGAAAATAGTATAAGAAAATTGAAGAAATAAAGCAACAATGCGATAAACGGTGAGCAAAACAACTGTAAAGCGTGCAATGGACCAAAAATTTAATTAAATAGAAAAAATTTAATATTTTATTTCTCATATATTTTTGTAATTAAAAAATATGCTTACATTGACTAAAATTTTGTTTGGCGAAATTTCAGTAACATAAATAAATTTTGCTACATTATTTCTCGCATTTGGAAAATTATTAAAGAATTAGAGCAGAGCCATAAGCATAGATTTTTTTTAGGAAATTTCTAGACTCATTACCATCCATTTTGATGAGTTGTGTTCTTATGCGGTATCACATAAACATTATTATCGTCAATAACAGCAATAAATCACCAGTGAATTAAGAGAAAATTCATAGGGTCGAATGAACACCTCTTCGACAGGGAACCCCTATTGACACTTTTGTCAAAATGTTGAAATTTATTTAATGTATCTAATAAAATGTAAGTAATATAGCGTTTTTTCATTAATTTACGTTTTTCGATAAGGATTAAGTGTTTAAATTTCTTATTCTAAATGGTACAGAGTAGGGTGTTAGTCAATAGGTCCCGACACGAGTTCTTAAAGTGTCAATAGGTGTTCTTTTCACCTTAAAAACAAGAGTATTAAATAGAGCTTTAGGGCAAGCGCGCTACCTTCGCACGATTTAAGCTTCGTACACTTTTCCATGTTCCACGTAGATATGACCCATGACTCTTCAGGAAATTTTAGGCATGGGATGAGCTGTTAAAACATAATAATAAAATGGGTAAAATTAATTAAAAACAGAGTTGTTCGAAGCTTGAGTCAATCGAGGGTAGAGCGCTTTCTTCAATTGATTTTTTCAGGAATCTCTTATCTGATATTAAGCATCCACAAATGGGTAGAGTGAAAATAAAGATATGAGAGATATTTTTTAATTAAACTATAAAATAACGATAAACTTTTGAATTTTATGTTTGACTTTTTTAAAGTCATGCTCTACGTTTAACGAGCTTCACAGTGATTAGACTTAAAATTATTGAATTTTAGTTGCTACTATTATTCTATTTCACTAAAGATATTTTGAGACATATTGCAAAGCTCAAATCGAATCACTTTAATCACAAATTCAATTAAAATTGCAAGTGGGAAAGCTCAGTTGCTATTTTCTGTGCTTTACATAATCAGTTTGAAAAGAGCTTTTCTGCAAATACCTGCAAATCAGTTCATTATGTTTAAAATTTTAATTCAAGGAAGTTTGTAGGTAGCTTCAGCAACTGTATGACCTTTCCTTAGAAGATCCCTGTCCCCTGACACCGAACACTCTGGCACGAAATGTCACGGGAGCAGCTCAAAAAGCATGAAATTTCTGCAGAGCATGCAATGAGACCAAAAAGTGACCCAGAGGGAGTCAGTTTGGAGTCAGGAAAGGAGAGTTTGGGGGGGGGAGGGGGTAGGAAAAACCGAGCTTTCCACCCACTTCTGAGCCAGGAAATGAATGAGAAATCTTCTCGAGAGGCTCTGTGTGGTGTAAAAAGCCATAATTCCACATGAGCCAAATGTTGCACAAGAAATCTGTCGACAGAATGGCAGAGGGAGTCATCAAATAAAGTATCTCTTAATACCCCATAAAATCCCATTTTATTTGGCATGAGAGGAGATGTGGATGAAATTTTCAGCATGAGCCAATTTTCCGATATTAAGTGTCAATGAGATTTTGCCAGAAAAGGAGGAATAACTTTGTGAAATGATTTATCCTCAACCACTTAATTGCATTGTTTGTTTGATTTGTAACCCTTCGGTATTATAACCTTTACTTTATTCATCTCTTATCCAGTGTTTTCTCTTTAGATTTATCTCTATAGAAGTTCTTTGGAGAGATTTAAACATTTTCAATGTGTTTCTTGAATGGTATGGATCGTTTACTAAACTCACAACATATTACACATTTTTTTTTTATAAATGGAAAGGATTCTTTTACTTCTTCAACTGAAACCATTTAGAGATTTTCAGCCAGATGACTAATTTTAATAAAACATTTTTGTCTTTTAGGATAGTTATTGTTGATGTTTCCTTATTCATCGAATGCATTGAAATTATTTTCTGTAGGATGAGGTAGATTATATTTATAAAAGGAACACCTCTTTGAAAGATATTAACAGTTTGTTGTTAAATATATTTTAACCGAGAAGTATATATTTAACAGTGATACTTTTCTTTTTTTTATTTGGGTATCAAAAATTATAGTCACCAAATTCAATTAGAATAAAAAAAGATTATGGAAAAGTATCACTGAATTCTATTTTATGTTATCAATGGTTCACATCGTTCACATATAACCAATTCCTGAATGTACATAAAATTCTACTAATGTTTGTAAATGTTCTATATTTAGATGTTTTTAACCAAAAAGCTCCTGAGACATTGAGCTTTAGAGGCGATTATAGCCAAATATAGATATCCGAGAATTTATAATTGTGCATTATTCATAAAACAGCCAATAAGGATTATGTTATTAAGGACATGGATACTAATTCGAGTAATTTCGATTAAGGCACAGTGTCCTGAGGTATCAGTACACCGCGCTGGAAAGTGGGACCTGTGGCCAGGACAGAAATCCAAGAGAAAGAGCGGCGAGAGAACAGGCGTTGACCGCCAGTCAGACATGGATTCAGCAATCTGGAGGACGCTACGAAGTCATCGTGCATCTCGATGACATCGGATCGAGGACCAATAAGCACTGGTTCCTTCTTAAGGATGCCACTGTAAGTCATTTTCTATTGATAGGGTCGAACGAACACCTCTTCGACAAGGAACTCCTATTGACACTTTTATCAAAAAGATGAAATTTATTTAATGTATCTGGTAAGATCCAAGTAGAGGAATGTAGGCATGGTTCGCATAGAGTGAACCTTCAAACGATGTGAATTTTCTATTCGTCTGCAAAGAGCTGACTTAGCATTTCTCATCTCGTCTCATGAGCCTAATAATTATCTATCTTATGGCTAAGAAATTAGGAACTAGCACTTTGTAAACAAAGAGAAAATTTGCGTTGTTTGAAGGTTCACTCTGTCCGAACCATGCCAACATTCCCCTAATATGATGTTTTTTTTTTCTGTAATCTACCTTTTTTATAAAAAAGGGATGCTCAAATTTCATATCCTAAATAATAATAATATTTATTGCATCACAACAATAGGGCCATCCCTCTTACAGTTATGAGAAAAAAAGTGAATTCAAAAAGAAAGGAAAAAAAGAAAGGAATAAAAATGACAAGAAACTGTGAAAAAAATATAAAAAGAAAACTACTATCAGGTAACTAACTATCAGATCAGAAGATAACTTACTATCAGGTCCAGACTGAAAATGCAGCCGAATAGTATCCGCAGAAGTGCGATTTTCAGTCGGAATTTAGTTAAAGAGTACAATGCCCTTCACAAACAGTGTGCGACAAAAGTAGTCACTGTTGGCTTTCTTTAGGCACTATAAGTCTCCGTCCCTGGCCGAACCCCCTTAACCAAAAGATCCGACAGTTACCCAGGACATTCAGAAAGCAACAAGTTGAACAAAAAGAGTACTGCTTTCATGTTCAGAAGAGAAGGTATATCACAGCCAATAAATACATTTCTGTATGGGGTAATATGGTTTCGTAGGTTTAAGCCGCAGATATATCCTGACACAATTATTAAAGGCAACGGTTAGGCGACGAATTGTGTCACTATCCGCCGCAAAGAAGAGCTCTGTACCATAATTATAGAAAGGAAGAAGAAGCGCTCGCGCGAGGATCAAGCGAGTGTTATAGAGTGTGATGTCCCGGAATCGTCAGAGGGTGTATAGAGAATAGTTAGTTGACCTTACAGCAGATAGACGTAGCATGCACTGGTAAAAATGAAAAGGTCACCGAGGACCCTTTGAAAGGGTCACTGTTTCGACACCTATTTAACTCTGGAAAAAACTAACAGACACAATGAAAAAGTCATCTTTGGTGTTCGCTTACATGAGAGAAATATGATAGAAGGTTGTTAGGTCTGGAGAATCTCTTTCCTTACAGTTGGAGCGTACCGCTGGGGTGCCTCAGGGCTCTATTCTGGGTCCCTTATTGTTCTCCCTATTTATTAATGACCTCCCTTCAAATCTTCTATACTCTTCATATCACCTCTATGCAGACGATCTTCAGATCTACTGTTTTGGCGACTATGGGTATCCGGAATTCTGTTCTAATGCTTTAAATGATGATCTTCGTAGAATCTCTGGATGGTCATCAGATAGTGGTCTTGTGTTAAACCCTAAAAAGTCGCAGGTTATTGTCATTCATAGTCGCTTTCGGTGCCCTGCTGTACCTCCTATTGTTCTGCTGGATGAGGTGATTTCTTTCACTGATTGTGTGAAGAATCTTGAAGTAATATTCAATGATACTCTCACGTGGAGTAATCATTTCTCTGAGGTGTGTAGGAAGGTTTATTATGGTCTTCTGACTTTGCGTCGACTCCAGTCCTTTACCCCTATCGAGACTCGTCTATTTTTGGTGAGAGCTTTGCTCGTTCCACATTTCATGTACGGAGCAGAACTTTTTTTTGCAACTGACAAGACTTCTTTAAAAATGCTGAATAGAGCATTTAACTCTCTTGCGAGGTATGTATTTGATCTTGGCCGTTTTGATCATGTCTCCTTTTGGGCCGCCAAGATTCTGGGACGGGCATTGCTGGACCACTTTCAGTCTCGGGCTGTTGAGTTTATCTGTCGCCTGTTATGGACAGGTCGACCGGCATATCTTGCGGAGTTGATTGAGCGCGGGCCGTCGGAGAGGTCTTCGTGTCTGCTCATTCCGAGATCGGTGGGTAGCATCCTGCATTGCTCTTTATTCGTGGAGGGAGTGTCATTTTTTGGAATGAACTCCCACGAACTCGTAAGCGGGAGCTTTTGAGTCGTTTTTCGTCATTGATTGGGAGTGTTTAAGATCTGTTTTTCCTTTTTCGTTTTATTTTCCTGTCGTTCATTTGTATTTTTTCTTGTATTATGTACATTTTTCTTGTATAAGAGAGCATGCCCTACTGTTTTATCAATAAATGTAAATGTAAATGTAAAATGAGTAATAAATTTACGATAAAATGTAATCTATCGTGATAAATATGCATATAAAATTACAAATGATTCAATTGAACCTTACAAAGGGTCAAATATGATCCATTTTTGTTAACAACGGTTAATTTGACCATTTTATTTTTACCAGTGTGATCAGACCAAGAGAGAGTTGTATTAAATATAATACCAAGGTTTTTGACCTGATCAACGAAAGGATCGCCGTGCTTTTTCACCGTGAAGGAGCAGGGGGATGTGAAGTCAAAGTAAGTGCTTTTTTGGCGATAATGATAGCTTGAGACTTTTCGGGGTTCAAAATCAATCCACTTGAAGATGCCCAGTGCTCAATACTGCAAAGATTAGAGTTTATGAGATTGAAGGCATGAAGAGGATTAGAAGAATCACCTTCAACATAGATTTTTAGGACATCTGCATAGAGATGAAAAAGGCAATTCTGCAACACAGTGGGTAAATCATTAATGAAAAGGAAGAACATAAGAGGGCCAAGAATGGAGCTCTGACCAATGCCCTTATTTAAGGAACAAGGTGGCGAAACATCTTCACCAAATTTGACAATTTGCGATCTTCCTGTAAAGTAAGATCGAATGAGGGCAACTGCTAATGAGAATTTGAAAAGGGTGCATAATTTATAGCAAAGAGGTTGATGAGGTAGACTATCAAAGGCTTTTATGAAATCTAAGACAACTAGAATTACAAAATGACTCGATCAATAGCCGAGGTAATATCATAATTTACTTTGAGGAGGGCGGACATGATACCGTGACCCTTTCGGAATCGGAAGCCCGCCTGAGAACGGGAAAAGAGGGCGATAGGTCGAAGTCAGATGGAGACCTTGGGTTAGAAATTTTAAGAATTGGAACTACAAGAGCCCGTTTCTAAGAATCTGGGAAAGTTGAAGTCACCATAATATGGTTGAAGAGATCTGTGAGCATTGGAAGGATTACCTCCGCGAGGAGAATTTTATGAATTCAAGAGAATTCGGTACTGAAAATGTCAATAAGTATGGCATAATATGAATTCTTAAAGTGTCAATAGGTGTTCCTTTCACCCTATTTGAAGTTAAAACGATGAAGTTTACAATTTCTAACTTTGCTAACAGGTTCGAACTGATCGCTTAATGACCCTACTTCCAATACCTCCCGATTGCATTGCCTTAGAAGAACTGCCACCTTCCCAGTGTCTCAAGGGCGTCTTCATGGAGCTGCTCGGATCTCTGCAGCATCCCTATATTTATCCCGTCTTAGATTTAGGTTTTTTAAACTACGAATCTCGCAACTATGCCTGCCTCGTAATGCCCTTCAATCCCCGTGGCAGTCTCAAAGACCTCATCTACAAGGTAAGCCAAAAGCGGAAATCCTAGTCTTAAACACCCTTATACGGGCTTCAGACCTAAGGCTTAGCCATATGCCTTAACTTCTCTAATATCTTATCAGACAAGATTTTTTGGAAAATTTTGACCTAGCATTGGATTATTAAGGGCAAATGACCTATTACACTTTGAAAAATCAATAAAATCGGTTGCTGTTTAAGGTTTTGAGGCTGGGCTAAATCTCTAGTCTGAAGACGGTCTTAGGGCTTAAACAGACTCATGCTGATCCACGATAATATTTAGCCTGTAAAATTTGGCGGTAAATGATCCTATCCTATCCTAGATGATCCTACGGCCTCCAGTGTATGGCAGTTTAAGATAAATTTTGACTACCAAATTTTGCAAGCTAAATATTCTCAAGGATCAGCCTGAGTCTATTTGGGCCCTTACTAAACCTAATTTTGTGCGGATTTTCACAGAGTCAGTGGAATGAGCCATGGTGTCGGAAGTATACGAGGAAATCCACATGTTTGCCAATATCTCAAGTACAACGATTGGGACGACAAATTCTGGAGGCGTTACTCTTCCTGCGAGAAAGGGGTTTTTCCTCCCACGGACATCTCCATAGTGGAAATGTTATTTTGCAAAATGGTGTAGCACGGTGAGTTTTCAATATTCTCCAGAACACGCAATTGATTCCCGCCCGAAAAGTGTTTGGGACTTTAATTGAGAAATTTTCAATGTGCATAAAACCTTCGAGCTTTTTTGCCCCATTAAAACTAAACCAAAAAACGCAAGAGTGTCAAACTTTTGCAATCACTGCATCAACAAGAGCTTTTTCCTGGGGGAGGGTATGAAAATTGTGCTCGAGAAGATGGGGGAGGTTTTTGCTGTAATATTATACATTGTGCAATTTGCCATATTATTGCTAGCTAAGAAGTTTAATTAGGTCATGAATGCGATTATATTAATAGCATGATACTGTGCTGTAGAATTCTTAGTGAAAGGAGTTTTAAGAGAATTGAGTTTGTTTTCAAAGGTATTAAATGCGAAAAATTCGAGCTTGAATAATTAGTTTAATTAGGCCACCTAGTGACAATTTATCTTAGCCCTAATGTTCTCTAAAGTCTAAAGAGTAGTAGCAGTGCCGGATTTAGGTGGGTTCCCTGAGGTCACGGCACGGGCCTCCACATTTTAGGGGCCTCCACATTTAAGAAATCTGCCATGGTTTCAATTGTCAATGTTTTAAGTTTGAAGTGCGATATTTTCAATACCAATTAATTTTTTGTTACTCTTTTTTCAGAAGGGTTAGAAACTTGGCAAGGGTCTATCGTCTTTCTTTTTACTAAAATTAGTTTTAATACGTTTAAAAATGTATTAATATGCAGACGTGAATTAGACTCAAATTTTGGACATCTTGGTTATTAATTTGGACAACTTGGCTGTAAATTTGGACAGCTCATCCGCCTTAATACACGGTAAAAAATTTCGGCACATATTTGTTCCAAAATTAGCTCGTCTACGGACACCCAAATTTTTCGAATAAATTTGTATCTATTTGGGACAAATTTGTATGTATTTGGGATTAAAATGTCTTCTTCAGATACAATTTTGTTTCAAAGATGTTTGTTCCAAAGTAAATTTATTCCAATATTTCGGTCGGTGACCGAAAGTTTTTACCGTGTAGGATGCTCATTGTTCATAATTTCAAAAATCTATCTTACCAAGTCCTCTTCCTGTTAATGTGAGGCAAACGTAAAATGTGACAAGAAGCCCAGAAATTTGTTATATCATTCATTAAAGTGAGTTGACTTCGGTACTCCAAGTACACGCGGATTCACGCATTCCTTGACCTTTCCGAGAAGCTTTCAAGGCTTTTCTCATTCTCACTACATCCTGATCGTAGAGATGATGCACCTTTGTTTCCCCAGGCATTTGTCCAACCTAGTCATCACAAAAGCTAAAACTTCACGAAATTTCGAGAGAAAACCACCTGTTCAAAATAAGAAGTATCACCTCATTGGTAATGTCTGTGAGAGAATTGTCAATTTTTCACACGAAAAACGTAATTCACAAGGCAATCGCACTTCAGGTCAAATGTACAAATCACCATTAACGTGAATCAACACAATATTCAATGAATATTTAATAATATCGCTTAAATCATCATATCATATTTCTCGTAAGCAATTGCTGAATTTTCAACAAAGTAATTTTAACTCAAATCATATTCAAAATTTTAACGTATTCAGTGTTAAAATCTTCCAAAAAGAACAAATATTAAGATAGAATTCATAGTACGGCTAATAGCCGTACTCACTATGGCGCTGTTATCTTGTAATATCGTTATCTCGTTATCTCGTTATGTTCTCGTAATGTATTTTATAATTGAAAAATTATAACAAGATAACAGATTACGGAGATTACGAGATAACAACGCCATAGTGAGTACGGCTATTATTCATCAAATATTGAAATAAAAATCCATAATTTTAATCAATTTATTTTTAGTGTCCAACTTTACCATCAAAGTGTCCAATTTTAGAAACTGTCCAAAATTATGAGCTCTTACCCTAATTCTTAATATATCTGGATGAAATCAACACGAAATACTTTAAAAGTATCTTTAAAGCTTTTAAAGATATTGTGCTCTCTAGTCTGAGAATTTAGTAAAATTTGTTGTTTGCGTATTTTTTGTATCAATATATAAATGAATAAATGAATTGAATATAAAATATATATAAATGAATTGAACCAGAGTTCGAATCACTCAAAATTTCAATGATATAATTTCAGTGAACTTGTCTAATTTATAGCCAAAAACTTGAGGAATTCTACTGTTTTCTCGGTATAGTTCCCCAAGTAGTAAAAACAAAATTAGGTTTTAGGACTTGGCATAGTTCATACTGTCGCACTGTTGGGAAACGCAAGATTTTTGGGGCCCCCAAAAATTGGCACTGGGCCTCCACATTTATAAATCCGGTCCTGAGTAGTAGATCTTTATCTAGGGAAAAGTGCTCTCCCTTCGAACGTTTTCCCAAAGTAACTAACTAATATTTAATAGAAATATTTAAGTGTCTTAGGAAAACTTAAAGAAAATTCCCATTATTCGAAGGTACAGTAGAGTCTCGCTATAGTCCATATTTGGTTTCAGATTTGACACTTGGGTCGCACTATATAGTCCATGTCATTTATTAAAATTATTAACGACTTTTAGTATTGAAATTGCTTGACGGCTTCCATTTTCTTTGCGATTGTGGTACTTGTCCTCGCTCTCTTCATCAGTGACTTGAAATCAACGGTCGATAAATTGTGGACTATAGAGCGATGGCCTATAGCGGGACTCTACTGTATGAACGTTCTAACTGTGTTATCACACTTGCACATTAAAATTTTAATATGATTCACATTAATTGTCTTTGGTGAGAGTCCAAATGTGTAATTTGTGTGTTTGAATCATTTTATATTCAAAATTTGATCTATTTGTTGATAAAAAGGTAGACTTGGCAAGCAAAATTTGATATAAATTGATTTATAGCATTAATGCGAAAAATTAATGCGATTTTCTCTTTAATTTTTTAATGTGAAAAATATTTATGCTTTAGGTAAAATTTAAACTTATTTTTGCAGGCCAAGTCCACTTCTTTATCAATAAATAGAAAAACCCCAAATAGTAAGTGACTCAAAGACACAAATAACATATTTGGACGCTCACAAGCGACAATTAATGTGAATCACATTAAAATTTTAATGTGCAAGTGTGATAATGCCGTAAGGGAGAGTACTTTCCCCTATTAGTATCCTAATTGCTACTTTTAGATTATCTGGCCTGGAGAACGGAATCCTGGGCCTCAACTCGAATATCAATGCAATAGTTTGGTCAAAAAGTCGCAATGAGTTGGACAATATCGATGTGATTTGCTTTGGGCATCTGCTCTTTGAGATGTGCTGTGGATATGAGCTGGCAATGCCACAACCATCTCCTGGACATATCCAGCTGGATCTAGAGCGATATCCACAAGTGAGGATCATCAAATTAAAACTCAGAAACAAAATATCCAATTGATCAATGCAATTCCAGGTAGCTGAAGTTCTGCAGATGATCTTTGACTCTCCCGATGGTCGGTATCCTTCCGTTGAAGATCTGGTTATGCATGATCTCTTTAGAAATATCGATCTGAGGGAATTGAGAGGAACCTGTGTCCCTTCTTTTAAGCATGGTTTGAGTAGTTCCACCATGAGTATCCTGCAAGCTGTTCAAAGGCGTCAAGGAAGCTTTTTTGGGGGTTCCTACAGTGAAGGCAGTTCCCCATGCACTCCTCCTTCAACTCCCAGAATGGGCAGGAAACTCGAGTGAGTGTCTGATGGAAAATCTCCGCATGCTTACTTTTAAACACTTTCACTCATTTCCTCTTATAACGCCTTTTCTGCACGCAAAGTCACCAATTGGTGCACTTCAAGCAAGATTCAGACACATTTTTCCGTTTTGCATGAGAACTTGTCCAGGATATGCATGCTCTTCCTTATTTGGTATTTAAATTTTGAGTTTTTCCCAAGAGGCATCCTGATTAGAATGGCTTTTAAATATGTGGGATTCTTCTAGGGATTCCGACACGCCCAGCTTCTCGAGTCACTCAGATATTATGGAAGAAGTCACTGTGGCTGCCACTCACTATGAACCCATGCACTCTCCTCTGCATTTCTGTGAGAATTCCACTGTCCAGAGAGATTTGGCTGATGATGCTGAGGAGGGCTGTTCTTCCTCCCAAATCCACCAAACCCCCAATCAACTCACAACGACCAGTGCTAGCAAGAATAGCAAGAGTAGGAGGATGGAGTACTCAATGCGTGGCATGAAGCTGGATGTTAGCAATCCTTCCCAGGACTCAGCATTTGGATCAATGACCGATGGTGATATCTCTGTTGCTTCCTCAAGCTTTCGCTTAAATAGCTTTCAATCCGTTACATCGCCAATTGACGAAGGTGTTGAGGATCTCACTGAGTCCAGGGAAGCTCGAGATCCTCCGCAAAAACTCCCTTCGACCTGCCTGGAACCCCCAATTCTTCTGGTCAATGACCAATGCTCAATCTACACAACATCACCCCTTCGACGTGGAGGAACCGTTGAAGTATTCTCCCAAAAATATAGAGTATCCTCTTTTGAGGATGTTCCCAAGACTTGTCAGGGCCTCAAGAGGGACAAGTACACCTTCCGGTCATTTGAAGAGGAACGTCGCATTGATCTAGCTTTTGCGCCAATCACAAAAAGTGCTAGCACAGCTTCGACGGGTAAAAATAAATGTATGTCGTGTTTGATGTTTAGAAAACAAAAAGCAGCCATTTTGCTTTTTTCAATTAATTTTACAAAAACTTCCATTTCTTCAAATCTAATTAACCGATTTGAATGATTTTGGATTTATTTGAAAGGTCTTTGAAATTGGCATTTTTTAGAGAGAAAACAATTATTTTTAGAAATGGCTGACAAATATAAATTTGTACAATTTGATAATAATTTGAGGTTATCCTTCACAGTGTCTACGAGTAGGAGTTCTTTAGTGAGGAATGAGAAATTTAAGAGGCTCACACATGCGGCATTCTCAAGTCGGATGGCTGGAAGTAGGCATGTCCTGTGGAAGAACAGTATTATGGCTCGAAAAGAAACCAAATCCAATGAATCCCTGCTAGATACTTCGCCTACGCGTTCCCTGGAGACTAAAGTTAGCCCTGTACGAGATTTGGTCGACACACTGGCACCCTGGAACTCTTGGAAATCCCGGTCAGAGCGTACTCTCTTCTCCCTGGCGGACTTCAAACAGTCAGCTCTGGAGACAAGTTCCTGTCATGCCGGAGACTTCACTTCAGACGATGAAGAAAGCTCTACCCGGATAGTCAGCAGTGGCGAAAGCTCAAGTCGCGAGAAGCAGGAGAAGGAGCCCGAGAAGAGTTTGGATTCGAGTGATGAAGTTGAGGATGAGAGTGACTTTCTCTCCTCATCCTCACCCAGTCACGAATACATGTGCAAGCTGATTGGGAGCGGAGGTGAGGAAACGCCACTGCTCGAGGGCATGGAAATGTCCCCAATTTCGCCCAAGGAATAATCTCCCTGTCTTCATTCCCCTTTCTTGGGCATATGTGATAATGCGTGCTGTATTTATGAATATTTCTCATAACTTTTTTCAAACTCCAGGAAATCCTCGAGATAGACTTTCCATGAAAGGACTTTAACAGCATTTTTAATGTGGTAGGGATATTAGTCTACCCTTTATTTGAACCAAGAGGTTATATTGAATGTGAGGTTATGTTGGGGTTAACCTAAAAAAAAGTTGATGGCAAGAATTGAAATTTCTTGTCCGAAAACAGTATTATTATATACGGATAATAAATGCAAATTGCATACATGGCAAAGATTTTACAAAATGTTAAGAAACAACTAACAAACAACAGAGTTTTGAGGTTAATTCTAAATAACATAACCTCATAATATGCAATTACAGTGCCCGCTTTGTAATCCGGATGATTGGGCGACAATATGATGTTCGCTTCGTAATCCGGATGGATTCAAAGTTCAAAGTAAAAAAGAAAATTAAAAAGACATAGTTAGTGAATTCTATGCTATTATACTTCATTTATTAAACAAAAACTTCACAAGAAAATTTATTTTCATTGGTAAACAGACATGCATACATAACCTCAAAAATATTTTATATGTAACCATCGAGAACTCGTCCGGATTACGCCGATCCGGATTAGAGAGCGGGCACTGTACCTTTCAATCAAATTAATAAATGAGAGATTATTTGATCTAATTTTAAAGTATTAATTTTTTTTATTTGTAGAGCAATTTGTATTGTGTAGAAAAGAATTCGAGAATGAAAAAGCTTCCAAGGTATTAAATTCTGAATAAATCCCCATTGCCTAACCGACAAGCTAACCACAAAAGTAATAATAAAATCACAGTCACTTTCACGGGGTTTTCAAATGCAATTCTATAGAAGTTGATCCAGATTATTCCATTAAGGACATATAACTTAACTGTTCTATTTTTATTTAACGAACATCGAGAAAAATCAGACATGTTTTGATGCTCAATGATGTTTAACAATTTTATTATTTGGACCGTATTTCAGCTGGCAATTTCGAGGTTGTATTTAGCCTAATCAGAAAAAAGTAGAATAGTTCCAATTAATAAGATCAAATTTTATGCCAAAAATTCGATAATTGAAATTCAAAGTTTTTGTTAAATAACAGTCACAACACAGTTACAAATAAAACATGGCTCTGGAACGTATGTTGATCGATTGTCGATCAATTTGTCATTTGTCGACTATACAGTAGAGCCTCGCTATAGGCCATATTTGGTTCCAGATTTGACACTTGGGTCGCACTATAGTCTATGTCATTTTTTAAAATGATCAACGACTTTTAGTATTGAAATTACTCGACGGCTTCCACTTTCTTTGCGATTGTGGTAATTGTCTTCGCTCTCTTCACTATGGATCACAATTATCACAACTATTCAATAAAGTTTGCCAAAAATATTAAAATAATTATGACAAAATTACATGTCGCGTACTAAAAAAATAACCAAACTTAAAATAAGTGTTTTGAAATCAACGGTCGATAAATTGTGGACTATAGATGGGCTATAGCGGGGTTCTACTGTATTTCCTTTTCACTGACAACCTATAAAATCTATCCGCCATTCCATAGGAAAATCTTCAAGAAGTGTCATCACTTCTTCACCGAAAATTCTCCAACGGGTACTTAGGGAAAACTAGGGGCAGGCCAAGTTACAAAGCTGAATTGGCATGTAACGCAACTTCCTAGGGAATCTTCCCCACCTCGAGGGAGAAGATTCCTCAGGTTCTCCTTGAGAAATCTCCGGTAATATGGCACAGAAAAATGGGAAATTTCCTTAAGGAAATCCCGGGGAACTTTCCGAGAATCATGAGGAAAACTGAGAGATTTTACCCAGGGATATATACCCGTGAACTCTCCTAAAAAAGTCAGGGGGCGGAAAAACTAGGGGACTTTTCTAAAAGAAATCCCTGGTAACTCTTCGGGAAAGATCGGAAAAATTTGAAGATCACGCCCCTGGCACGTTGTCTGAAATTCGAAGCCACTTTCTTATATTTCGATTTAACTTTATATGGGAATATTTTTGCACTCGCGACCGTTACGCTAAATATCTAAAGAATGAGAAGTTTTTCCGTATTATAAGATACCTTTCCGTATGGAGGAATAAATATACTAAATTTTTGTTTAACTACATTTTTTCCTCGGAGCACTGTGAGCTGAGTCCGAGATCAATTTAGGAAATTGGCTTCAAAAAGCTCCATATAAAAAAATTAACTTGCCACCCTTGCCATATGCTTGTTGAGGATAATTCTCAGGAAAATCCTCGGGAAAAAACATAAAAAAAATCCCCACATTTTTCTCTTTCCTTTTTGATTTTTTTTCTTTTATTATTTCTTATCTTTGTATATCTTTTTCATTTAGGGTCTCTTCATTTTTTTTCTTTTTTTTACCTTTTCCTTTATGTATGTGTTCCCAGACATGGTTGCTTGGATTCCCTTATTAATTTATAATAAAATATTTGATGTTCTATGAACTTTTCAACCAGAAAACCATCTCGCCCGAAGTATAAGCTTAACTGCTTAAGAATCGGTCAAGAGTTGAATTTTGGACAAAGGGAACACGGATTTCGACCTGGACTTATCCTCCTTTATTACAGCGCAAACGACGTTTCGGAACTTTATGGGTCCTTCCTTAGGTATGCAAGTAAATAGTGGGAAAAGGTGGGGGGGTCAATAAAAATTTTCACTACACTGTATTCACAATTGGACGAGATGGACATCACAATAGTCAGAACGATAATGACCAGACGATAATCGTTCTGACCATTGTTATGTCCATCTCGTCCAATTGTGAATACAGTGTAGTGAAAATTTATATTGACCCTACTTTTCCCACTAGTTACTTGTATACCTGAAGAAGGAGCCATAAAGTTCCGAAACGTCGTTTGTGTAGTAATAAAGGAGGATAAGTCCAGGTCATAAACCGTGTTCCCTTTGTTATAAGTTTAACTTTTACAGAATTTCCCCAAGGATTTTCCCTGAACTCGACACGGAATTTTCATGTATCTCCGGAAGGAATTTTCCTCTTCCGGAGAGAATTTTTCGTTCGATTTTCCTGGGAAATTTTCGAGAATTGTCTGGAAAATTCGAAGACTTTTGCTTGGAAAATTCGGTGGAATCCTGTAGGAATGGCCAGGGAATTTTCCCAATCACTAGGCGGAAATGTCCCCTTTAAATCCCCATGAATGTCGGTAGAAACTTCTCCATAAAATTTCCCCTTGAATTTATCGGGAATTCACTGGGAGTAGTCAAATTTTCCAAAGGATTTTTTAAGGAAAATTTTCCAAGGGAATTTAAGGAAACTCTTTGGGAAATGTCATCACCTCAGCGGGGTAATTTTTTCAGAGATTCCACCTTAATTCTCGTTGTTGAAATCGTCGAGGATTTTAGGGAGAAAACCCTTGATCTAAATGTCATAATTTCGGTGGGAAATCCTAGAGAACTATAATGAAATTGAAGAAAATTCAATGGAATTAGAAGAATTCTATAGAAGAAAATTCCAATGGAAACACCTATGATCTACATGGGAAATTTCCACTCTTTAGTGGGTAATTTCTCGAGCAATTCCACTCGAAGTCCTATGATGGGTAATCTTGGAGACTTGTGGAGTAAAATTCCTTTGGTACCGGGTGGAACTTCTATAGAGAATCCCCTCATGAAATTTCCTTCGGGAGGATTTTTTATGGGGCAATTGCTTGACGTTGTCAAATGATCGACACTCTGAAAACGTCACGTAATGTCGATTGATAAATAGCTTTGTAGAAATCCTGAAATTGACAATAACATTTATTTTTCAAAGTAACTTTACTAATTTTTGATTTACTTAAAAATTAGTAAAATTTATTCTTCATAATAATCTTCTTGTAATTATTTTTTTTTTGGATAAAAATAATTTTCAAGAGTGTACACCACTTCGTTAAATTGTCCATCCCTTGGAAGCTTTTCTTTGAGATTTAAATTTCTTTTAATTTTAAAGTTTTCCATCAAGATTGTCCACATGAAAACCAATATAAATAGTAAATAAATAGTAAATGGATTAAAATAAAATAAATAAAAACTGATGTCGATGTGATAAGAAAGTGAATAGCAAAACACAATCTAGTGACGAAAAAAATATTCCTTTAATTAAAAGTATAACAATAAATCTTCAGCACTTTACAATAAAATAAGCGAAATAATCTCTGTCAAATAGAATATCTACTGTTAGTGATGAAAAAAATTTAAAAAAAAGATAAATTAAACAAAAATGCCAAATTTCAACTGAGAATTTTCTGAATATTTGACTCAAAAAATATGGAATTTTAAGACAATTGAAATTTAATGAAAAAGAGGATTATTTAGAGAAGAAAACCATTATCATCACACGAATTTTACATAGAAAATATCACAGATAATTCCTCCTTCTGAGCTTATGAGAAAATAGATGGAAAACAATGTGACACAATTTTCCTCTGTGAAGACTCATTGCCCTGTATCCAGCGTCTATCATCGGTATTTTTAATGCAAAAAGAAAAACCTTAATAAATATAGCAAAGAAAGTATCTAAAAGGCTGTTTTGCAGACCTTTTTTTCTGTCAAACATAAATAGAAAAATATGCTCCCTCGAAAACCCCAAATAAAACTCGCATTTAGTGATCAAAGAGCTAAATCTTATTCTGCAAAAAAATAATTTTTAGCTAAATCATTTAAAAAAACTGAAATTAAGAGCCCCCTATTTCTTTTTGCAAAATACGTCACTGAAAACATTTTGATGCCGTCCCAATTTTGTCATTTGATTGCTTTATATATAATCTCACGTTAGGCATTTGATTAGTGGACTAATGTGTACATTTATTGCATATTTAGAATATTTTTATTTAGTCTTTCAATTTGTATTTAATCATTATTTTTATTGAGAGATAAATCTTCAATGTATAAGAAATGGGATAAATATATGAGGTCAAATAGAACCAAAATTTACTGTCTTTTTTATAGTTTTAAATTTTAATCTTAATATTACAATTGAATTCCTCAAATTTGAACAACAGTTGAGTTCAAAATGTAAAATTTGAGGTTACGTGAAGAAAGTTTTGCATGGAGTCTGAATCAGATGAAATTTCTCTAATGTTTCCTCAATATTATCGTATTATATTAACTTTCGCAACAAATTCCATTTATTTCACAATAACTTACATTGATAAAGTTGTTTATCTTAATTTAAGGAAAGTGCATTTCACATGAATTCCATTACGTTTTTGAAAATATTGTTCAAATTTGAGGAGTGAGGTCATCTATAGGGAAAAGTGCCCATTGCCCATGCTTGATACGATCCAAGCTTAATAATAACTAATTTTCTCCTATGTTAATCAATAATTGTGACTCATGACAATACATTTTAATAGCTGGTCCTAAGCCTCACATTTTCTAAAAAAAATAGTATCCTAGCTCTTTTTCTAGTTTTTCTAGAAAGGAAGCAAAAATCAAAAATATAAGTTCAAAATTGCAATTTCGATACCGTCGTTGCGGGTGACTGCACGTTTTTCGCTGTTTTTAAACTTCACCCTCTAAAAGTAGATAGTTAAAGTGAAGAGCGGGGGGCTAATGGTTAAAATTATTTGTATTCAGTTGTTAATGAATGGATTTTGTGCCACTAGCATTAATTTTATAAAATTTTACTATGTTAAAAAAAAATCAAGAAAAAATGCTTGCACTTGGGATAAATATTCAAAAATCAACATTTTCTGGTAATAAATGACAATGAAGATCTTCACATCTAAAGGTAAGATGCACGAGATCTACAAGGGCGTGGTCGCCATCTTGATTTGACGTTTCTGTCTGCCATTTTGAATAACTGTCACAACTCAAAACTTGTCCTATTGGGCTGAAATTTTAGTACGTTGTTGTAGCTCATGTAAATACCTTTTCAATATGTATCTTTGTTCCTACTTAAATCGAGCAATTACCTAAATACAGATGCTCAAAGTTTAAAATTTTGAAATATTCATATTTTGGCGATCTTTATTTTCTAATCCTGAATTTTGAAACCTAAACGAAATGCCTCAGTAACCATTAAAAATGGTTCATTCTTTTATTTGATATATTAATTTACTCTTACATAATTTTAAAAAATAAATAAACGAAAAGTGCATTTATTTATTTTTTTTATTTTTCATATTTGCAAAAACAGTTTTTCAGATCCTCAAAGAATATGCTGTTATAAACAAAAACATTGCTTTTCATTTCAAAAACATTACTAACGTTAGCGCTGTCTTTTTTCTGATGGTTTCGATAAAAAACTCGCCACGTAAGTATTTCAGTATTCATGAAAATGTCAAAATTTTGAACTTGGAACCCCAGTATCCAGACAATCTCTTGACCTACGTCGTATTTTATATATGTTCTTAAAAGGTCTTGACATCAGCTAGAACATACTAAAATTTCAGCTCAATCGGATGAGATTTTTGTTTTGACAGTTATTCAAAATGGCAGACAGAAACGTCAAATCAAGATGGCGACCATACCATCTTGTAGGTCTCGGTCATTTTATCTTAAGTTCCCAATAAATTGGATAATTTTTAGCCAAACACTTCTATAATAAAGCTTTAGAAAGACCATTATATGGAATTTTATAACATAAATCTTGCGTTCTTAAAAAATATTAGTGAAAAGAGTATTTTAATAAAAATAATGAACAAAATCAAAGTGGATTATTCTAGCCAGGTAAATTTAGAATAGATTTTGACAATTTACTACTCTGAACTCCATTTTGGAATTGCAGCTTCAGATAACTTTTTCACGGAGCTGTTTTTTTTTTTGACAAAATACCTATATTAGCATTTCATTCATTGACTATTACTGAAACTACAAGAATCCTTTTGAAGATCATTATTGTACATTACTTGGTACATAACATATCCCTATGTACTTTGACATGATAGAGATCGGCGAAGACTATCAATTAGTGCTAATTGATAGTTGAATAATTTGGGTAAGTTAGTTCGATGGAGATGAGACACCTCCGGGCGGTTAAGAGAATCACTCGTCGAGATCGAGTGAGGAATGTAGCCGTTCGTGAGGAACTAAGAGTCGAGGAGCTGCTTCTCCGGGTTGAGAGATCACAACTTCGATGATATGGACATGTTCAACGCATGAATGAAAAAAGATTCCCCGGAAAAGCTTTTCAAGCCATTGTGAGGAGACCTCAGAGACCTCGACCTCGAGGCAGGCCTAGGACAAGGTGGCTGAATAAAATTCAGGATCTTGCGTGGGAGCGCCTTGTGATCGAACCCGAACATATTCCTGAAGTGGCGGAGGATCGACAAGCGTGGGCGCTAATTTGGATGTCATAGGCCCGCGATCCCAATAGGGATAAGCGGTTGAAAATGAATGAATGAATAGTTCGATAGAGAATGTTGACTTGTGGGGGGGCCACCGAAGACCTGAAGTCAATATCTCTTACCGTTTGGCAGCCAGGATGGAGAGAATTTGAAAAGAAAACACTATTGTTAAAATTGCTTTTTCTTGGAGTTCGACTAGTTAAAATAAGTATTAGGGCGTTTCAATTAGGAAAAAATTTTTTTGGCACTATTCTGAGGGTGTTCTACATGTAGAGGCCATTAGGGCAGATCACATTGACAGTAAAATTCCCACCGTATTTCGTTGATTTACGCATTTTCTTTGCAATTCTTACAAAAATTTTCAATTAGCGTATTACTTTATCTCATACTCGGTGGTACTAAGTGAAAATAGTATATAAAAATTAAATAAATAAAACTAAATTGCAATAAACGGTGAGCAAAAGGATTTTTTGCTACAGTTTTTCGTACAGTTTTTTGCTCTCCGTTTATCGCATTTACGTTTTATTTCTTCAGTTTTCTTATATTATTTTCACCTAGTGCCACCGCGTATGAGATAATGTAACACGATAACTGAGAATTTGCGTAAGAATTTCAATGAAAATGCGTAAATTAACGAAATACGGTGAGCATTTTACTGTCAATGTGATTCTGCCTTTAATCAGAGAAAAATCACAAATCATTTTACAGTGTCAAGCATGGGCACTTTCCCCTATTCCCCCAAATGTTCAAATCTGAGGAACTCTACAGTAGACTATCTCTCAATCGGGCTTATGGGATAAAATGTCATCCAAATTATCGATAGATTTCGGCCGTTTGGGAATCAAAATCATTGTAAATTCCACAAAAAGTGCTCAATTATAAAGAATCATGATAAAATAAGGGGAAATACGGTAAATTTGAGCAAATTTGCTTCATAATCAAACGTGAAAATTGTCAACAAAATTTTGCACCAGTGGTCAAAAAAATAACCGTCAGTTATAATTTGAATTTACGCGGGAAAGTTCGCCATTTGTTTTTCGACAGAAATGAAGACACCTAGTGGCGCATGAGAAAACTACCCATAGTGCTGAAAAGCGTGCCTGTGCCGTGAAAATCTCTACTTTTCTGCGATAAATAGTCATTTCTTTGTTGAATTTCGTGGTGAAAAGGACACTTTAGGATCCAATAGAGTGATTTTGAGTGAAGTGTTACAGTTTTCTTCTATCCTTCTCATAGCAATAAACGTTTTAAATTGATCGAGTGAAAGTGAGGTTAGAGTGCATCTGACGCATTGACAAAACAAACTCCCGGAAAAAATGGATAAAGTTGAAAAACTCTATCAAAACTATGAGATTCTGTCTGGGGCTAGTGATAAAATCCTAGAGGTAAGTTCTAGATATAAGGCCATGAGGAATTATTTCGGGAAAATTAATGGGAAATGGGTGTTTTAGCATGAGGATTTGTACGTTGAGATACTGGATGCTGTCAAGGGGTCTTCCAAAGAGAAGATTCTGGCATCACAGTTCATTGGGAAGTTCTTCAAACACTTCCCACAGCTTCAGGAACTGGCAATAGATCGTCAGTTGGATCTGTGTGAAGACACTGATCCCCAAATACGACGACAAGCCATCAAAGATCTGCCTCAACTCTGCAAAGACACCAAGGAGAACATCCCAAAGATTGCTGACAGTTTGGCTCAGTTACTGCTTTTGGATGGGACTGAGCTAGTTGTTGTGTATTTTTCTCTTCAGACTCTGGCCAAGGTGGGTGGTTTTTAGAGGGATTCACTGGGATAGGAATGGGTTGATTGGGATAATTTTGTTTTTAGTACGACGCCAAGTTGACTCTCACGGGAA
Source organism: Phlebotomus papatasi (assembly GCF_024763615.1). Lineage (NCBI taxonomy): Eukaryota > Metazoa > Arthropoda > Insecta > Diptera > Psychodidae > Phlebotomus > Phlebotomus papatasi. Next base: position 21,814,950 of record NC_077224.1, read on the forward strand.
TTATGAGTCAAATTGTGACTGGAGATGAGACCACCAGGGAAAAATGTTTCAAGTTCATCCAGCAGAAGTTCCGGAACTATGGGCCAGAGGTTTATACGAAAGAAATTGAGGAGTATTTAGTGGCAGAACTCAAGAAAATCCTTCAGGTAGGGTCTTTTTCTGAACAATATCCAAGGAACTGGAACTTTCCTGACCGTATCCTCCAGATGTGAGAGTTTGATTTTACGGGAAAAACCAACTCTCCGTGTGGAACTCGCCTATTTGGTATCCACGAAATTTTCGATTGGAAATTTTCTCATGAAAAACCGGAGAGAATTCTCGAGTGGTATTCCCGGTGAGAGTTTGATTAATTTACATAGAAAATAAGCAAATAAAATAAAATATCGCGTTTTTTTTTTAAGTTTTAAATGGTTTTTGAATGATTATTTCAATTAATAAATACAATTTCCGTATATTTATAATAAATTTCAATTTAAGTTTTTTTTAATAAACGACAGGCATTTCGAACTTTTTTTATTATGTGTTTTTATTTGTCTATTTTTTTTTTTGAGTTTGATACCAATCATTTTCCAAATTGTTTATTATTTTAGTTTTATTTTGTTTGAGCTCTCGTGAATAAGAAAACGGTTTTGGCCATTTAATGATTAGATCTTTGATTAACCTATTTATATTCTTAATAAATACGAAATTGAACAGATTTTCAGCAGTTTACTTGGCCATGAACTCTTTAATTCTTAATTTTTGTTTTAACTAAAACCGGAGAAAAAAGATCGCATAATTTATAGGGAGTTTATCAGGAAAAGGGTCTTTTTTAGTAAGTTAAAATTGTTAGATCTCAAGAGTCAACAAAACAAATATTTTGAACAAATAGGGTGGAGTAACCACTTATCGCCATGTTTAGGAAAAAGACGAATTAATTTTATAATAACTTTTACACTCTTATCACAAGATAACTCAAATTTGACACAAAACTACTTAGATGTATTGGCTTTTGATTCGTGGAAACAATAGTTCTAGAATTTAACGCTGAACTACTTAAAAAACAACTGATTTTTATTAACAATGCAAAAATAACCATTTCGTCGCCACTTTTTACCACTTTTCGCCAGTTTTGTAACCACTTCTCGCCACCCACTTGAAAAGAACCAAACTCGATTATTTTAGGCAATGTTATGAAAAGAATACATTCACAATTTCTCTTTTCTTGTGATCACTTTATTATTACTCACTTTAAATTATTTTTCTTCACTTTTATTTGAGAAATCAAATTATTAGACTTTTGCAGAAAGTAAACAATGCGGATTTGACAACTGAGAATGTACGAAGTCAAGTTAGCGTCGCCTATTAAAAAATGATGGCGACAAGTGGTAAAATCAATTCCAGAAGATAACCACTTCTCGCAATGCCTCATTTTTATATAAAAATAATATAAAATGAAATATTAATTAACTAAATATAAATTTTATGTATTCCACACGTGTAATTAAATATTCAATAGACAAATTATTGATCCTAAAATGTATTTTTAGCTTGATGAAAATTTGATGACACTTAGTATAATCGGTCAGAAATATTGGATTCGATGCACTTGCTTAAAATATTACTTTAAAAAATGCTCAAAATCGTAAATCCAAAACGAACAATTATTATTTTTGACTCTATACGTAGCAGCAGTAAAAATACAAATAACTTTGCGGCTGACTTAATTTCAAAAATCGCGAAAAATAGCGATTTCAATATAGGTGGCGAAAAATGGGGCACTGGCGAGAAGTGATGATTCCACCCTACTTTTTTTATTTTTTATATGTACGTGTTCCTCCTTAAATTAGAGAAAAATATTGAGTGGGATTCTTGAAATTTGCATCTATATTATCCTTTTATATTCGACATACAATCTAAGAAAAATTGTTACATCGCTATCGAAAAACTAATTACAATATTTGAAACTCTTTTCTTTAGGTTAATAAAGTCTTTATTTGAGAAAATTCCTTCAAATACTCCACGTAAAATAGAAAATAAAACGGATAATGTCTAGAATTTTCCGAGAAAAACATATATCAATTTTGAATTTTACTCTTGACTGATTGTATGTATATCACTATCTACTAAATTTAAAATTTTCAACGATCTTTCTATTTTTCTCAAATTGACTATAGTTCTTATATGTGTTCTTATAGAGATAAAACCGAATTCTGAAATAATTCTGTAATAAATCGAAAAATCCTCAAACTGTCATTAAAATAGCGGAAGTTCGAAATCAAACATTGCGAAACTATCATGAATATTTGTCGAGGTTCTCGTTACAAAAATACTCGTCAGATACGAAAACAATACCTAATTAGCCACTTAGAAAACTTTCCTTGGCGAAAACTCGTAACCTTCATAACATTGTCGCTCGAAAATTGGTTTGAAAAATCACAAAAAAAATACAAGAAAATGAGAATATATTGAGGATAATCCTTGTCAAATTACTTAAAAAAAGAAAAATTAAATGGTAATTGGCTTTTTGTTACAAAAATCTCTGAAAATTCACTTTAGTAGTATTTTACAATTTTCAGAAAATTTATACAAAACCACAAGAAAATGAGAAAATCTTTATACGTATAAATACGTATTTATAACACTATGCAACAATTTAGAACTTTTTTTTTGTCCCTGGGTTCTCATGCTATTTTTTCTATTGCTAGGGTCAAATGATTTACGAAAATACTTATCATTTTGATTTCATTTGGATTTTGCGCCTGGAATATAGGCAAAACCGTTTTTGCCGTTTTTTGATAATTGGGTGTCTATATCTCCGATTCTGCTGAACCGATTTATTTCTCACTATGGAATAATTTGGTCTCCTTTACATGCCCGATAAATCCTCTGAACAGATGAAGTTCGTACAACTGACACCAGGGGCGCTGTAGTCTCAAATATGTCAGAAAACATGGAAAAATCGAACTTTTTAGCAACTTTGATCAAAAATATCTCGAAAACTAGGACTGTCCCTAACAATCTGTTTTGTGGGTTTGATAGAGAATTTAATTAGCTACATTTTCGTCCATATACAACTTTTCCCTCAGATTGTTTTTTAACCTCGAAATTCAGGTTCAAACGAAAAACAAACACTCAGCCAACTAAAGAAAAACTGAACTATTTCTCACATTTTGACTTTTTCTTTTCAAGTTTAGATAACCCAGAGTATTATTTTCATTTTTCTTACAATTGTAGGACTTTATTAATACTTATTGCATTATAAAATGTGTTTAGATATAATACAAGGTAATAACTCAAACTCAAACAAGGCTAACTCAAACAATATCTTCAGTAAGATTTCAGTGTTATTTCAATCTCAAAAGACTATTACGAAAAAGGCATATTAACTGCACATTGCAAAATTTTAAATATTTCAAAGAATATTTCTTGTTAAATTTACGTTTTAGAATCAATAAGTATCTATTTTACCTTTTTTACATAGCAGTTACATATGGAAAACTTTGCAAAAAAAATCCTTTTCTAAATTCATTTCTTTTTATAATTCTTTAAAAAAAATTCCTATATTTATCTACAATCCTACAATTTTAACCTCATAATTACGTGATTTTCCTCGAAATAAATCTGAAACTAATTTTTGAACTTGTAATTGTTACTTTATGTATATCACATACGTTAAAGTTTTATACAAGTTTCCAAGTAATAAAATAATATTTAAAATGTCATATAAAAATCACCATAATATCGATATTTAAGTATTAAATAATATAATAAAAGCTTGTACTGCCTAATTGCGAGGAAAAAAACAATAACACTCGAAATGGTGAAGGTTTTATTTGGTTGGCTTAATGCTCATTTTTCGTTTGAACCTCAATTTCGAGGTTAAAAAATAATCTGAGAGAAAAGTTGTACGTGGACGAAAATGTAGCTAATTAAATTCTCTATCAAACCCACAAAACAGATTGTTAGGGACTGTCCTAGTTTTCGAGATATTTTTGATCAAAGTTGCTTAAAAGTTCGATTTTTCCATGTTTTCTGACATATTTGAGACTACAGCGCCCCTGGTGTCAGTTGTACGAACTTCATCTGTTCAGAGGATTTATCGGGCATGTAAAGGAGACCAAATTATTCCATAGTGAGAAATAAATCGGTTCAGCAGAATCGGAGATATAGACACCCAATTATCAAAAAACGGCAAAAACGGTTTTGCCTAGATTCCAGGCGCAAAATCCAAATGAAATCAAAATGATAAGTATTTTCGTAAATCATTTGACCCTAGCAATAGAAAAAAATAGCATGAGAACCCAGGGACAAAATCATCGTTGCACAGTGTAATTGAATTAGTATAAATGCAAAGGTTTTTTTAAAGTTTTTTTTTTTTACTGTAGTAAAATATTAAAAAGAGAAATTTGGCAAAAATGCCGGTGCAGTCATTTAAGTATTAAGAGGAGTCGCGATGAATAAATCAAAGCTTATAACAATGTTATTTAACTGTTTATTCATTCATTTAATTTATAATTACTTCAGTATTCAATTTTTTTTATGACCAAAAACAACGCGCGGAACGTCAAAAAACGATTTCCACAAAAAGTTCCACACGAAAATCTCACCTGATTCTCTCCGATATTCGTGGATACGGAGAGTGAGCAGATGGGAAAAATAGGAGAAAATGTCACGGAGAGAAACTCGCGTAAAACTTCTCTCACAAAGTGGATCATACGGGCCTAGCATTCCCTAAAAAAAATATATATATATATATATAAAATAAAAAAATCATTCCTTTTAGGACGTAACATCCGACGAATTCCACACAATTATGACCATCCTGGGAAGCACAAAACTAGGAAAAACCATTACTGGACATGCGGAATTAGTGAATTTAGCTGTTGAACAGGCTGAACTTGGAGCTGAAATTGATCCAGTGACTCTAGAAGATGAGACTATTGAGCGATTCATCCAATGTGCTACTCATGCTCTTCCCTATTTTTCTGTAAGACCCTTTTGAAAGTCCTTCCGGAAGCCCCTTTCTAGCTGAAAAAAAAATCTTTCCCTTTTAGACTCAAATAGAATCAACGCCCTTTGTCAAGTTCATCTGCGACAAACTCCTTCCCATCAACACGTGGAGTGTTATTTCAGCTGCTGAAGATCAATCTCAGGCTCACCTGAGGATACTCAAAGTATTTGCCGAAATGTGCTCACACTGTGGCATCCTGGACAACGGACCACAGCGCATTGAGGCCATTTTTACAGTACTGATGGAATTCCTTCCGCCGCCTCCAATGGATGACACCGATGTCCTCAGTACCAGTCCGTCATTCCAGTTTTCACACGTGGAGTGCCTCCTCTATGCCCTTCATACGCTCGGGAAGCATGGCCTGGAATTCCTAACATTCCGCAATGATCCGGAAAAGCTGAAAGATTTCAGGGCGAGGTTGCAATACCTGGCACGTGGCACTCAAGGGTGAGTTACACAAAGGGGCATCCCTTGGGGCTCTCAAGAGAGAGATTAATGGGGCAAAATGGGCTTTTTAGGTATATCAAGAGGCTACAGGAGTCAGTGAAAGACAAAAAGGAAGATGCCAATTCGGAGGAGAAGAAAATCAAAGTTACAGCACTCAAGACAACTTCCAATATTAGTGCTCTGATCAGGGATCTTTTCCACTCGCCGCCGAGCTTCAAAACCAAGATCACGCTCTCGTGGATTGAGAAAAAGGTAAGGAGATATTTCATTTTTTTTTTAATATTTCTTTCAAAGAAAAGTTGGCCTTGGAATTGCTTTCAGTCCGAAGAATTTTTTTCCCATCCCTTTACTCAATTTTAATTACTTTATAAGGATTTTTTAAAGCCAATGATCAGAATAAAATTAAACAATTAAATATAGTCCTTTAGTGAAATATTCTCAATGAAAATTCAATTTATTATTCGTTGAGTTCGGTGAAAATTTCATTGCAGACCTGTAATTTGCCAAAAGGCATTTTAAATTTGACTTTAGTCCCTCTAGTCAGATTTTAAAGACCTTTCCTTTTGAATAATTGAAAATTAGTCATCTGTCATAATTAAAGACTTAATTGACATTTAATGACAGCTTAGAAAACCTAACTAGGATTTAATGATAACAGTTTATGGCACAAAAGGGATGGCAAAGCGCCCCAGGCTTTGCGAGGTGCTCGATTTTGTGACTTAGAAACTATCCCTCAAAAGTATTTCCCCATAATTTACCGTTTACCGATTCTCAACCGATTTAAACCGATTTGTAAATCACCCGAAAGATCCCATCCCCACAAAATAGTTTTAAGAGTAATATAATAATTGATTTCCAGACAAAAATTACTTATTGGGCCATAACCGGTTTATTACCGGTTCACAACCGATTCGAACCATATTCATTTTTGTCGGAAATTCTAAGACCTTTCCAACAAGACGTAGCAGCCCCATAGCAAAATTCCGCGGAAATTCCAGTGGAAAACTAACGTCCAAATTACAATAATCCGCAAAATTTGACGCTAAAATTCCACTAAGTTTTCCATGAAATTTTGTAGCCGGTAATTCCATTGGAATCATAGCTCTCCATGGAATTTCAAGTACGATCTACTGGAATTCCAGCGTTGAATTCAGCGGAGTTCCACGGAACTCCGCGGAATTCAACTCACACGTGAAACTTACGCGAGATAAGCTGGAAAAATCATATGGAAATTTCCACTATCTTTCCATAGCGTTTTATATGGTTTTTTCCACTTTTTTTCTCGAATGTCAAACAAATAAAATGGTGTTGTGACAACGTGGATAATTTATTTCCAAACCTTCTGCAAACATTTTTAGTGACTCCTGCGACGAATTATAATATAATTAATTATGCGACACTGCGTTTCGTGTAGATAATAGTGAAGTGATTACATTAAATAGGTCGCCAACCTAAAATAAAACTGTTTTTATATCATACAATATCTATTTTATGAAAAAGTATTTTTTTTATAAAATAGTTTTTTATTAAATAAAGTGGTAATTCGTTATCGCGCTGGTTCAGTAAAACTTATTAAAATCCCCGTGATCTTTGCTATTTCTTTAATATTCGGAAGTAAAATCACGAGGTGCATGTGACAGCTTCATTTTTTCTCCATTTTATTTTGGTGGAAAAATCCACATAAATTCCACGAACATTCCATGGAAAATTTCCATGGATTTTTTCAAGGAAAAATACTGGAAAATTCTGAGGAATTTTTCGCTTGTTATTCCTATTCCGCTTTCTTTTACTATGGGGTGAAGTTAGCCGAAATCCACCCGAAAAAAGGATTGTGTCTTGGTTCACCCAAGACACAAAAAAAGTGCCTTTTTAAAGACAAAAAATTGCTTCTAGTGTGTAGACACCATAAGCCGACAAATGGTTTTTATATTGGCTAGCCCAAAAAAAAAATATTTTTAATCAAAAGAATTAATTTTAATGCAATTTCGTGTAAAAGAATTCAGTGAAGTATTTTTTTTTCATTACAAATAATTTTTTTTGGGTGTGTCGCTGAGATTAGCAACCGAAATTTTTCGGGCGTGTCGCTGGGATCAGCGTCAAAGTTATTTTCACGAATTAAAAAAACACAAACATATTTGAATTGGAAAGAAATTAATTAGGTAGTGACATTTTTAATCAAAAGCATTATTTTTAATGTAAATCCTTTGAAAAAGGAATTACATTAAAAAAAATCATTAGAATAATTTTCTTTCAGTTGAAATAAACTTTTTCGGCCGCGTCGCTGTAATAAGAGACAAACAGTCAAGACAACAACCTTTTTCGGGTGAATCGCTGAGATCAGCGACGGAAATTTTTCAAGTGTCGCAGAGATTAATTTTTCATGAATTTGTTTTTTCATCAATTTTCATGAAATAAAAACACAAACGCAAAAAAAAACGAATAAGTACCGGAATGGCCTATTCATTAGCCAAGACGCTTACCATTTTTGGGTCTCATGCATCCCTTCTTTTTTTTTGGCTATCTAAGACACAAACCATTCGTCGGCTTATAGCTTTTCGAATGCGCCAAGACACAAACTTTTTTTCAGGTGGATTTTTCGGCTACACAGTAAAAGAATTTACAACCATTATGGTTGGTAATTTTTGCACGAGGAGTTGTGAGATTTGTGTATTGTCAATGTTGTGTATTGTCAATTTGTGTATTTTATAAAACGGTCGCCTACACACTGAACAAATTGACTGCAATATTAAAATTTCAGTATTACAACTTACTAAAATACCATTCTAATCAGAGATTCAGTTCCTGTCAAACATCGAAAAACTCTTGGAATTAGCATGTTTATGAACAGGAAGACATCTCAGAATATCATAGTAGACAGGATCAGAGATTCTGCTGTATGTCCTGCTCAATTCTTCCCAGAAACCCATCTTTGTCAGGACTTCTCTCCTACTTCCTCCAGAAAATCTCAAATCTTCAGGGATTTTGTTGTATCTTTTGTCAAGTACGTCCGGAATACACATGTTGGTCAGAAGATTTCTCCTGATTTCTCCAGGAAATCACAGATCTTCTGGGATTTTCTTCTGTATTTTGTCAAGGACCTCCAGAATACTCAAGTTGGTCAGAAGATTTCTCCTGGTTTCTCCGGGAAATCATAGATCTCCCATAGAGGCTCTCATAAAATTTACAATTAATATGGTCAAGTAAATTTAATATGAGTACGCAGGTACACAAAAAATCGTTGCATTTAAAAAAATGTATGCCCGAATTTCTAATTCAGGTGACATTTCGGTCCCAAATGCCCGTATTTGAGAGAGTCTACTGTACTTTTACTCCGCGTGAAATTCGTTCTACAGCCGATTAATTCAAAAGAAAGCCCCTGTGGGTATGCAAATTTTCTCGATGCATGAAGCCATTTCGCGCGTTTTTTCGGTCCCGAAAATATGCATAATCCCGGGACTGAGTTTAGACAGTTAGAAATGCAAAAAATGTCTAAAATCTTAGAAAAGTGGCAATAGTATACAATGAAATTTTGACAGTTTTCACACAAATTTTCCCATACACAAATTTCATTACACAAATATAATTTTACTAACATTATGCTATAGTATCGTACTACAAATATGATACAGTAGACTCTCTCAAATTCGGGCATTTGGGACCACAATTTCACCCGAATTGGAGAGAAATTCGGGCGTCAAACTATTTGAAATGCAACGATTTTTTGTTCATCTGCGTGCACATATTGAGCTCAGATATTCATACTTTTTGTACTTAGAGAGAAATCCGAAAAAGTCAAAATAACATTCCGGAAATGTACATTTTACCCTGCAGTATTGATCCGAAATCGGTGTAAATATTATGCCTTTTAGGTGTATCAGGGGTTAAAGTTATCCTTTTTTCACGTTGATTTTACCCTCAAAAGGTGTAAAATTAACATTAAAAAATGTTGATATATTTTTACATCCGAAAAGTGTTAAATTTATGACGAAAAAAAGTTAATCGTAGCCTCCTTTTTTCTCAGTATGTGAATTGCATGAAAACCACTTAATAATGCAAAATCACATCAAAACTAAGACAAATTTGGACATATTTGCTTCATTTGATAACCATAATCAAACTTGAAAAATGTCAACAAACTTGTTCAAATTTAACTGGCGCCCGAATTGAAAAGTAGCCCGATCTTAAAAGAGCCCAATTAGCGAGATTCTGCTGTAGTAATTTTACAATTTACAACCAAAATGCTTGTGACAATAGGGTAAATTAAGCTAATTCAAAACCTGCTCCAAATGGAATTTTTTCGCTACTCCAAATGGAAACGCCATTGTTTTCATGAAAAAAAACAGTACTAAATTATTATATTTATATATTTTCTATACCACAGTTTTATTAATTTTGCTCCAAATAAAGCGAAAATCCATTCATATTCACAAATTTTAATTTGTTAATTTCTCAGAAAAATTAACAGTGTACCTTTTCACCATCGAATTTTTCATCTATCAGCCATATTTTTTATTCGTTGTTGTTTATTTGTTTTGTTTAACATTTATGCCATATTTCTGGCTAATTGCAGTTAAATTAAGTGCTAATCATTATTATTTACGGTACGTGAAGTTTTCAAATAAAAGGGACAGATAATCCTAACCGGCTTATGTAGGTGAGATTCTTAACGTGAGCTAACTCGGAGTGCATGCAAATTCGATTTGGAGCTGAAGTTGGGAGACGCCATTCAGTTATCTTGAATCAAATTCGTGAAATTATACAAATTTTGTATTTAAACCAAAATAGCAAGGATTTGGATGAACTGACAGAAAAGTGTTATATGGGTGAAATGTAGACCAGAATGTTCTCTATAATTTTGCCGTAGAACTTGAACTCATCGATTACTCAGAAGCCAAGATAAGCGAGGTTTTTTGTTTCTTAACTCGTTTTTTCATCCAGAGTGCCCCAAGTAGTCATTTGTTGAACTTCAACTATTTCAAAGAATTGTTGTATTTTGTGGGACTTTCCATTTAAATCCCTATCTTAAGTGTCTTGGTGGAGTAGAGGCAGTCAAATTGGCATCTGAGTGAATTCAAAGCGTTATTATTGGATAAATCAATTTTTTCACACTTAAACGGCAAAATCGGAGTGATAGCGTAGTCTGAGTGGAAAATGATGTATGGACGAAATGTAGAGAAAAATGTCCTCTACAATTATGTCGAAGTAATCATCAAAATCGGTTCAGCGACAGTCGAGATAATTGAGGTTATGTGATATTGAAATTGGTTTTTCGACTGTGGCGCCCCTGGTGTTGGTCCCACAAAGTTCAAATGTTCTAGAAAGTTGTAGCATTTGGTGAGATCTTTCGTTTAAGCCCTCATTCATCAAAATCGGTCACATAGAACCGGAGATATGATTTTTTGAATTTCGTAAACTTTGACCCCTCATATCTCCGGTTCTATTGAAACCACAGCGCGCATACGCACCATTTTGGAAACGTCCTAGACTGGACTACAACATACTAAAATTTCATTAACTTGCACAATGCCGTTTTTGAGAAAAGTGACTTTGAATTTCGATGAATTTTGACGCTATCGCAGCGCCACCTGTGGTGACTTTTTGAACTTCCATCTGAAAGTGCTCATCGAGACGAAACCAAAAAGGTAAAATTTATGTCGATATGTTAATTAGAACCGGAGATAGAGGCCGGTCAATGTTCGAACTTTGACCCCTTATAGCTCGGGTCAGGGGTTATGGATCGACTTAAGGTTTTTTTTGTTTGATAGGTATAATCAACGGCTACAACATACTAAAATTTCAGCCCGATGCACAATGGAATTTTTGAGTTATTTAACTTATAAGATTTAAAAATTTTCTTTTTAATAATAGCGCCCCTAGCGGTGGTTTTATGAACTTCCGATGTTAGAAGGGGAAGTGGCATTTCACAAGAGCTTTCCAAAAAGCCCTCACTTTTTAAATTCTGACGATTAGAACCGGAGTTATGGCCATTTTAAGAAATTTTTTTTGGACCCTTATAGCTCGGGTCAGGGGGGTCGGGGGACCTTAATTTTGATATTAATGGAAAGCCCTAAGGCCCAGCTATATCATTCTAAAATTTGAGCGCGCTCGATGCCATAGGGGCTGAGCTATTGAGAAAACAAAAAAAGGGGGGTCTTCAAAATGGTGGAAGGAGGGGTGGGGGGTGGGGGGTCAATGCACCAAGTTGCAATTTTCACCCGATATATAACCTTTGCCGAAAACCGCAAGTCGATATCTTTTTTAGTTTAGGAGCTATTAAGCTCCAAAGAGCGGCCGGCCGGGAACGTAAAATAGCCACATACATATTCGTGATCAGGAAGTGGCGAAACACATTTTGGCCAAGTTTGAGGTCGATCGGACGACATGAAATTTTGTTAGGATTATAGTAGGTGAGATTGTTAAGAATCTCACCTAATAATTACCTATTGCGTGAACCAAAAAGGTTTTTTCTGAAATTTCTGCAAATGCTTTAATAGGAAACCCCGGAAATATGATTTTTTGGAGAGATTTTCTTATTGTTTTCAATGGGAAAGGAGAAAAGACCATAAAAGAACAAATCCTGCACTTAAGATCAACTCAACAAGGTTTTGGAAGCCTTTCGTCGCGGTTTCAGTTACACTGTCTCCAATTAGAAAATTTCCTCTGTCTCCATTTAGATTAATTTGTTTCCAATAGAAGCATTTTACACTCGCGTATTTTTCTTGTATTTAAGAAGTTTTCAAATTATATCTAAAGAATTTTCACTAAACAGTAACATTCTAGAAGAGTCAAGGAGCATATTCATGTAATTCTCTTCAGAAAAAATATGAACTTAAAGTGTTGAATCTTTTGTCAAAATTAAAGCGTCTGGAAATGGTTTTGAATTAGGACATTTACCCTACCGTGTGAAGGTTATGAATATCACACATGCAATACATTTTTTAAATTCTTCATGCAAGTCACCTTTTGATTGTTTTATAACGATTTTTGCATTTTTAACTTCTCAAATAATCACAAAATTAAGTTTAATAATCTTTTTATCGAAAATTGGAATATTTAGTTGATTTATTATCGAGTTTTTAGGGAGGTGTCTCACATTCCACACTGCTTGGTCCCACTTTCCAAACTGTCTCGCTTTCCACATTTTACCCTATAATACCATTTCGGACGGTTTTTCTCGGCCCCGAAAATAGGCTTAATCCCAGTATTCCTTGTAATAGGGCTTTGGAACCGTTGGAATAAAGTTCTAAGTCGGTTTCGAACGAAAAATTGATGTTTTTTATATTCGATTTTGTTTGTTATTGATTCGATACCAATTCAGACTTAGGAACTTGATAAGTTTTCAAATGTAAATTTTCATTTCTACAAATATATTACAAGATACGTTTTCTGGAAATTTTGAAAAGAGAATGGCTTGATTATAAGAACAAATACACAAATTTGCGTGAATCTGACTGATTTCCTTTGGATAATTCGTATTGAGAAATGTAGATCTTATTTGTATATTTCCTCCGCTAGAGGGCTCTGAACCCTAGGAAGAAGTATGTCATTTTAATTTCCTTATCGGCTGAATCTTGTAACCAATTGCCTTACAAGGCAAAATTTTGAAACATTCTGGCAAAAAAATTCGATTGATTAAAAGTTGACATGATTGTCTACATGGAACATTTGACTGAGAAACCTTCTCCAAACTGTAAATTATTTTTATTTCCACTTCATCGCTAATTGTTTGTCACATGATCATTGACCTTTAAAAAAAAGTCACAAAACGAAATGCAATTCCGAGGCTTTAGTTTCTTATCTAAATAAATAGAGAAGAAAAAAAAAAGAAATGTCGAACGTGATTATCGCCATCACACCCTTTTTTTGTCACTGGCTAATCACTCAAATGGAGGTGATTTGTGGCAATTTGCTTATCTGGGCAAACCGTGATGTTGTGTACTCTGCAGGAAGCTCAGAGGGGAGACGGAAAGCGTCATGCTCCCATAACATTTGGTGAGAAACAAGGCGCTGGCGTTGGTGACTCCAAGAAGCCAAGAAGCAATACAAATGGCACACAGAAGGTGTATACGCCACCTTCGGGGAAGTATTCGGGGCGTATGAGGAGCTACGGGGGTGGTGGCCCAGGTGGCCCAGGTGGACAGAGGCAGGGCATGATGGGGCGCAATCGGCAGAATCGCCTGGGGCCAGGAGGGGGAGGAAAGTGGAAGAAATAGGGGAGAATCTTTGGGAAGAGTAAAGCAATCGACAGTGGAGGGAGATTTTGGGATGGGGGAGGAGGATGTTGGTAGTGCTCTGGACAAGAGAGGGAGGCAATCACAGAGATGGACTAGCTGAGTGTTGTGTGTGAAGGATATTTAGGTCAGCGTACAAAGGAGAAAACTCTCTTCTTATTTTTTTAAAAAAAAAAAACACCAATAAGTTTATGATGGATTTCTGCGCCGAGGTGAATTTTTATTGAATGAATTTGGATATTTTTGTAGAGAGAGGATGCAGCAAAAAACTTTGTATTTTGTTGCAGAGATGTTGGAATGCCGTGGAAAGTACACAAAAGAACTTTATTTTTCTCTCTCTTTAACGAACATTTGAGAATTTTAGGTTGGTGGTGTGTGTCTTTGGAAATTTGCAGAAACAACCCCAATAGATGGCGTTGCTGAATTTGTAGTCAATAGATTTTCTATAATGAATTTTCCTTACAGGGAAATCGAGAGATTCTCGAAGCAGCCTCAATGGAGACTCTTTTTTCTATAATAATAACAAAATATTTCTGTGAATTAACAAATTTTCTTTTCCAGGGATTCAAACCTTCGACCAAAAAGGTTCCTGTCCAAGGAGAAATGTCACTTTTTTTTCTAGTAAAATATAATCCAATAGAATTTTAAAAAAATATAGAATAGAATTTAAAAAAATAAAGCAAAAAATAATATTTCTAACTTTCAGAGAATATTGCAACTCCCCAACAGCAATCAACCATAAATTCCTATAAAATAAATTTCTCTAAAAATCAAAAAAACAAAAAAAATCCAAGTGGAAATGAAATCACTCTTTTTAAAAAAAAAAACTTGAATGTATTTAATAATAGTAACTAAATTCATACAATATTTGATGTAAATTACACATTTTCAAAAAAGGTTCTTTCTTTATTCGTTTCTTTTTCGCTCATTCTAATAAAAGAACAGAAAAATACAATAAAAATCTATGATGCGAAAGACGTGTTTTTTTTTAATTGACTGCTGTTTTTTGCTTTTGATTCACTTCTTGGAAGACTTTCTGATGAATTTGGCGGTTTTTTTTTGTGGTAGAAGGCGTGGAGGTGAGTGTGAGTGTTAAAAAAAAAGATGTGCGCTTTTAGAACGATTGAAAAAAATGCAACAAGAAATAATACACTGTCCGTTGAAACTCTGAAAGGAAATTTACATTGCAGAATATTCGTAAAATTTCGGAAAATTTTGATTTTGAGCTACTAAGAGCAGTTTGTGTTTTATGTCTCAGCGGTCAAGCGGTCTTCAGACTAGAGGTTTAGCCCAGTTCCCGAAGGTCACCAACTAATAGGTTAATTATCTTTAATAATCCAATCCTAAGTTAAATTTTTACACAAAATTATGATTGATAAGGAATTAGAACAGTTAAGCCATATGGATAAGCCTTGGGTCTGAAGCCCGTATAAGACCGTCTTCAGACTAGAGGTTTAGCCTATTTCCCGAGTCTGGGGCTGTCGATAAAATCCTAGAGGTGAGTCCTAGATATAAGGCCATGCGGAAAGATTCCAAGAAAATTGACAACAAATTGATTTTGAGCTACTAAAAGTGTGCGCTTTCTGTGTAAAGCGGTGTTTAGACTATGTAGATCTTTAGCCCAGTTCCTGAAGGTCTCAAAATCCTAAATAGCGAGCAATTTAATTGCTTTTTGAGCACCTTAATAGCTCATTTATCTTTAATAATCTAATCCAAAGTTAAATTTTTGCAAAAAACTGTGATTGATAAGAAATTAGAGAAGTTAATCCATATGGCTAAGTCTGAAGCCCGTATAATACAGGCTTCAGACCTGAGGCTTAGCCAAATGGCTTAAATCTTCAATTACTTATCAGGCGAGACTTTTTGGAAAATTCTTGCATTGGATATTAAGGGAAAATATTCCGTTAGATTTCGAAAAATCAACAAAATTGTTTGTTATTTAAGATTTTTGAGACCTTCGGGAACTGGGCTAAACCTAAAACAGTCTGAAGCCGGTATAAGGGTTCAAATTGACTTAAGGTGATTCTCAAGAATATTTAGATTCAAAAATTTGGCAATAAATAAGGATTAGATATAGAAAAATATTGTCAAAAGGTCCTCTAATCGATGATCCTGAGTTGTGGGAATAAACTGACATAAAGTTGCAATTAACAATAGGGAAATCTGGTAGTCGTTCAGGAAGAAACAATCACTCAGGGAAACACATCAACTATCTCCAGAGCTTTCGGATCGGTCGCCAAAGCCTTTATCAGTGGCTGGAGCAAAAGGAGCCGTTTTTTATTCAGATTTCTGAATAAATTACAAATTTCTAACAAATCACTCAAGTCTTGCAATCCTTCCCTGAGGCTCGTTCAGGATTTTGGTCAGGATTATAAGAAAAAGAAGTAGAAGAAATAAAAGACCTAAAATTGTGCCAAGTATTAACAAAATTGTAAAAAAGACTAAAAATAGTGCCTCTGTTCTGTTCCCTCTTATAACCTGTTATAATCCTGACCAAAATCCTAAACGAGCCTCAGAGATGAATTACAAGACTTGACTGAGCTCTTAGAAAATTCAGTCGAGTTCCTTAAATTTGAACGACGACGGTTGAATTCAAAATGTAAAATTTGTGTTTATGTGATGAAAGTTTTTCGTGGAGTCTGAATTAGAACCATATTTCTCTGATGTTTCCTCAATATTATCGTATTATATTAACTTCCGCAACAAATTCCATTTATTTCACAATAAATTACATTGATATATTCTCCAAAGTTATTTTTTCTCAATTTAGGGAAAGTGCATTTCACATGAATTCCGTTACATTTTTGAAAATATTGTTCAAATTTGAGGAACTTTACTGTTTTTAACTTATTTAAAAATCTGAATAAAAAACGGCTCCTTCTTTTTGCTCCAGCCAATTATACGAAGGCTTGGAGACCGAGTCGAAAGCTCTGGAGATAGTTGATGTTTCCCTGAGTGATTCTTTCTTTCCGACGATTTCTGGATTTCCCTATTGTTGATGATCTTAAGCCCTAACTGTGTGAAAGTTTTGAATATATTACTGCCAAATATTATAGGCTGACTATTCTCGAGGATCATCTGGAGTCTAAATAGTGTTTCAAGGCTTTTACTGTAATTGATCCCTTGAATCCCTCAAATTGTGCTGCTAGTTATTTCCAAATCGGTCATATCATATCACATAGAAAGATCGAAAAAATCCCACATGATTAGAAAACGCAGAAAACGTTTAGCCGAGACACTTACCAGATAGCTGTAAGGACTACAGAATGTTCTACTGCGTCGCGAGTGAGGTTTTTCTCTACATTTTTTATCGCTATTGTAGTTTTTCATTTTAAGCCGAGAAATATCTTTTATATACAATGCAAAATACGAAAATTTACTGAATTCCGCTTCTACTTGTTTTGGTGTGCGTCTCAGCTTATCATTAAAGTCTAGTTTTTTCCCTTGTTTTTTTTTCATTTTTTTTATCAAATAGCATATCAGTGATAGTTAAACTATCACTATAATTCTATTTTTTACTTGAAAATCTCTTTCAAAATCGGATAGGAAAATTTATAAAACCCCCTTCTTTGTTAAGGACTTTGAAAAAACAAATATATTTTATCGA